>NC_086352.1:11877416-12219500 GCF_036324505.1 Eleginops maclovinus | reverse complement strand
ATTTTAACAACATATAAAATGGCTCCAATTTCCGTTATTCCCCGTATTTGCAAATGTATTTTCTTCCTCATGAGCCGTGGCGTTGCTGTAATTATTATATAGTTTTCGCCTTTCTTTTATTGCTCAGATTTGCACACACAGAAATCCGCAAGCGTGCACTCTGAGAAGTTGTAATTGTTCAAATTATGTGTCAATTGCATGTAATTGCCTTGGCAATATTGTTTGTGAACTTTAATACTAATAAAGCTCATTAAATTATAAGTGAATAGAGGGAACAGGAGTAGAGGGGTGAGGAGGGGGGAGGAGGGGGGTGTTGAGGGTGGAAAGGTCTGCAGCGGAAAGCTTTGCTCGTCTGTCAGGAAGCCCTGACAACACAATCTTTCAGACCCTCCAACCTCCCTCCCCGATTCCATTACCCAGGCAGTGATAAAAAACTTCCCAATGACACCCAGCACCATCGTATCTGCAAAAGGGAAGACAGAAACATAAATTCTATGTACCAGTGTGTATAGTGTCTAATTGCTAATTGTTGTAATATCACATTACAGGCAGTGGGTGCTAGAAATTTGCACAGGCTTGTGGTGTGTGTGGAGACGTGCTTAAGGCTGAAGGAAGTGGTAAAGCAAACGTATTTATCCAGAGTGATCGCTGATATTGGACAACTCAATCCAGGTTGGGTTTCACAGAGAAGGCAGTTTGTGTGTGTGTCTGTGTGTGTGTGTGTGTGTGTGTGTGTGTGTGTGTGTGTGTGTGTGTGTGACAAGGCTGTTCTCACTGTTATTTAAATATGGATAGTAATGGACTATAGTTTGAATAACCTACAACATTTTGAGCCAAGATTTGCCTTTAATGGAATGGCAATGGGCGTGTGCTTTTTCAATCGATTGTTTCATTCCTCATAATGTTGTTGATGACAACTGACAGTGACTTTGACAAATAGAGGCACAGAGCGCTCTTCAACTGTAAACATGGCAAAGCAAAACAGGATGTTGATGCTGCCTGTGGAACCGTTAAACAGAGGAATGATTAGTTGTGTTTTCCTTCTTTTTTTAGGTTCTTTCACACTAAAGACAGCGAGCAGCACACACATTGTTATAGTTGGGAGCACCTTTGATGCGTTTCGTGTAAGACAGCAAGCTTTAGAAGGTCCTTAACCAACTAGTAGTCTTTTATGTCTCCAAGTTACGGCAAATGATATGACTTAATTGCCTACGTTAGGTTTCTTTGGTTTAGTATTAAAACATTGTAAGCTGTGTGCAGAGAAAATCATCATGAAACCAAACAAACTTTACAGGACGTTTGTAATCAAATTGAACGATATACTCTCAAAGTCTCATAAAACGTTATCGATCTTAGGAAAGTTATTGAACACACAAGCTCTCTACACAATCATACATTAAAATGATCAGCCACACTGCAGCCTTCTGCTGTTGACCACTGCAGCACTTTGCTCATGGAACAGCTACCATAGATACCCTAAGCTTATAGTAATTGTGCATCATTAAGCAGCAACATAAATAGATAATCAGAAATCAGAAATCTGGCTTGTTAAACCCAACCTGTGCCTTTGTTAAAATTCCTCTTTTTTGGCAATGATCATTAGTTTCCCATTCATCTTGTTTTGGTTTTCTTCTATCTGTTTAGTCCATGTGTGGTTCCAAACATAATTGCTGACTGGATTATGAAAAGGCAACATTTCTACCCTTGACACATCAATGAAGTCAAAAAGAAATCTGCTTATCTTTTAGTTTTCTCCAAAACTCTTTAAAGACAATTGAGCACCTGGAGAACATCAACACTGTTGCCAATAACACTCAGCCTAAAATAAGTAATCTGGGAATTAATTTAATTTCAAATTCAGCCAATATTTCTTTCCCATTTTCTGGTTGTTTTGATCGTGCCACATATTGTCATTTCTGTTAACTAGAAAAGTGCTGTGTTGATAAAAACTAAAGACCTCTGTCTATGGAACAACACATTTTGGTGCACACATTTGCAGTTGTCTTTTAAGCCTGGTATGAACTGTGCTTGAATCAATTGCACTGCACATTTAGGCATTGTTGGGTGACGTGGACTAGAATTTTTAAGATAAACCATAATTCTAGTTTGCAGTGGAAACTAAATGACTGCCAAAAAAGGATGACAGGATTTCAACCTTCTGCTGTGAACCTGCATCTCGCTCTATTGTTGCTCTGTTCTTCTTTGCTATTCAAACAGTGTATGTCTCTTTCTTTTTCAAGCCACACACACACACACACACACACACACACACACACACACACACACACACACACACACACGCGCACACATACACGCACACACACACACACACACACACACACACACACACACACACACACACACACACACACACACACACGCACACATACATGCGCACACACACAGGGAGATGCCACTAATGGAGAACACCTGACAGCCCTCTCTGCTGCCTCTTACTTTAGATAGAGGAGTGGAGTGGACAATCTAGCCTTCGTCTGTTTTTAATAGATCTTTCAGGTAGGAGTAGGAAAGAGAATTTAGTGTTACATGCTTTGCTTGAAAGCACAGTGATGCAGAATAGAATAATTAGAAAGTGTTAGTTATGTGCTATTAAAACAAATTACAATGAGAATGATAGCATGTTGAGGTTTAGCTGATATGTAAGTCATCTTATGTTGGCAAGCTAGCATTTCAACATCAATTCAATGTGTACCGATTTGTCCTGAAAAGTCAGGGAATCAAAGTAAAGGCAAAACATCCTTTGGGAACCATGAATGTGAATTCAAGAGGTTTCTTTCCATAGTGTCAGGTACATACTGTGATGTATCTCACCAAATGAGGGAAAACTGGATGTGAAACAGTAAAAGTCAGAGGAACACCAAATTACAGTAGTAGGATTCATCTTCTGGGGACCATGAATGTGTGGGCACAATCGATCCAGAAATTGTGGTTGTCTGAAACAAGTGGCGGACACACCAACCAATAGAAACACACTGCTATCCTTTGATGAAAGATAACTACAACAAATACACAATTTTGCCAGCAGACCAATCTACTGTATGCTTTGAATCTTAAACCATTAGCTATTTCATTTGGTGTGTTTTTTTTTTAACACATTTCAAGATTTGTTTTTACCCTTAGAGCGATGACATAGTTTGACTGCATCCCTTTAATTTTAATTTCCTCAGAATTCCCACCATATGGTGATCCCGATTTATGCTTTCATACGGTACTACTTTGCGTTTGAAACTGCATCTTAACGCAGCTATCAAGCAGTAAGCTCATGATGTTGCGTTTACCAAATATATTCCATAACAACCATCCAATGGAAAATATATTATTTAATCATGGAGACACCTGTGGCTCTTTACAGTGCTTGTGAAAACACTTGCTGATATGTGCTAATTAACTATGACAGTATGACATGTAGTAGCCGCTGTCATATAGAGCAATATTTCACATTGGTATGAGGTGTTAATATTTGATAACTTATTCGTACGGCTATGTCACTAGGGTTTGATTCTTACTAATTGGATTCATTTATTTCAATCAGCCACTTTGCGCGTATTCTTGGTCAATCCACCTACTTTTACAGAAGGTAAAGAGAGTATCATTCAAACACAACATTTGTCTGAAACATTTAAAGGTTTGTGAATATATTGAACTCTGTTTGCACTGATTAAAGCACAGAAATGCTTGACCAAAATGATAACCTGCAACAGAAATAAATGCTGCATTAATTAAAAAGTGTTCAAATACAAAAATATATAATATATTGTAGTGGACACAAGGTGCCCCAAAAGACCACGAGGAGAGTCACAGTACTGCCGGCTTTTTGCACTAGTTTTTCACATTTTGTTGATGGCATATATGGTCTCAGTGGCTACCATAAACTTGTTAGTGGAAATGTCTGCCCACTGCAGTTGAACATGCACTTAAAGCGAGCTAACCCCTGAAAATATCTTGTTCTTAAACAGGCTTCCTGCCCTCTTCAGAACAAATTCAGCCTTCACGGATGACTTTGCTTCCTGTGAAGCCAAATTACTTTGAGTTTGAGTCAAGCAAATGAAATAGTTGTTGGAAAATACCACTGTTGTGCAACCCTCTCAGCAGCACACAATACATGCTGTCAGAATGTGTATTGGCTCAAGAGTGTCCGCATCATTTACAGGTCAGAGAGAGACAGACTATTAAGGTAGGCAACAACTTAGTCAGACAACAACAGCTCCCACTGGATTCATCTCCCCTCTCCAGTCTTAATTGGAGAAAGAGATGTCACACTGGGATTGCTATTGGAAATTGAGACTCTCAGTCGATTCTCATCACTCTCCCATAGCTGATTAACGCCTGAATGTGAAAGTCTCATCTGGTGCATGCTTATTCATTGTAGCGCTCAATTAACACATGCTTGGTACGGACTCCTTGGTGGTTTTAGCTGAGTTTTATTTATTTGGTCTACCTTCTAGCTTGTTATCATCTTTGTTTAAGCCTCGTCTATTTTCTTGTTTCAAATAATTGCTTACAGAACAACACATTTTTCACCCATAGTGTTATAGTCTCCAAAGGGGGAGTGAAACACATTGTCTTAATGATGTGGGAACACCAGCCATTATTATAGGACAGACACTTAACTGTGTTTGTTTTGTCCGAGCTCACAAGGAAAAACTAATGTAAAGGCCATACAACAGGAAAATAAGCAATTTACTTTGTATGTTGAGGAAGGTGCCTTAATAGACTCTCAAAATGTATGACAGTAATTACTGTAGGTTGATTCTGATCACCTGGGAAACGTTGTCTTGGGGTTACTGGCAATGTGACTCCATCGATGGCAGTGTTGGTTGTTCAATCTGTTACCAGTATTGGTCCAAATCTCAACAAACACAGCATCCACACCTGCACTTGTGTAGGCGCTAATGAGTAAACGTTAGCATGGTAACACGCTTACACTAACATGGTGAACATGGCTAATATTATAGTGGATTTAGGGTCTGCATGTTGGTATTATCAGCTTTGTGTTGATTACAATGTGTTGAATATAGCAGCAAAGGAAAGATCTTCAATAGTGAAGTAGTGGCTATAATGTAAATAAATACAATCACTCATAAATAATTGAACAATAACCTCTAATGGTGCCCTACAGTGATATTTTACAGAAGGCTGTGTAGACTGCAACACAATCAGTGATATTGGCCTCTTGTTTGCTGTTTTAAATGGTGTGGTTCATATTAATGGAGAGATTGGACAGGTATACCTCTTGTGCAGGAGCTGGATATTGGTGGAGCTGGCTTGCTTTTTGAGGAAAAACTCCTCCTGTTTGTGAAGTGTCTTATTTATATGTTGTGTCCTTCTAGCTGCTAAGCCTATATTCAGGAATCCCCTTGGTTTTCACAGTCGGGACTGAGTGTGAACCCCTCAGCTGAATTTTTAACTGGTATTCTGTTCAGTCCCCAGGGATAAGCTAGATGTTGATGGTCAGTAAATGCCTCCAAGCTGGCTGCTCATGAACCACAATGCCTTGCTTTCTATACTGAACTTGCAATGTGTTGTTGTGGCAGTTTGTAGTTTGTAGGTATCTGGGCTGTGGCTGTGCTGATGAGTCATAATCAGTAATGCAGTTACTTATTTTTCACCTAACTCGGCCAACTCTGCTTGTAGCTGTCAAACACAATGTCTAGTAACATATTAAATGTAGTGGATTAAAACCCCTATTGTGTGTGAACAAAGGAACAAGGGGAAAGTTCTGGCATTACAGCAGTCTGGTTTCTGTCTCATCCCCACATCATAAGACTACTTCAATACTTAATGAGTCAGATTCCCGCGGCGAGATTAAAAAACTAATTTGGAGCTCCAGTCTGCGGAAGCACAGTATCACAACCCCTGGGTTATAGTGTCAACTGGACAAGATGAGATTAAAGCCAGTGCCTCTAAACTACTTCACAACTACATGTATGGTAACTGTGCTAAAGGGATACTATGATGTAATAAGAAAGATAACCAACGTTTATATTTGCACCCGGCATTAAATTGATATTTCAGTGTCAATAGCAGGCTGGCCCAATATTTGAATTCCTATTATTTCCTAAAAAGGAGCCGTTTTCAAGAAAGACATTCATGCCTAACAGACATTCTGGGCAGTCTGCCAGCTACAGCTCAGACAATCTGGGAGATAACCCGCCTTTCTGTGAGGTAATTGACTGTGTGGAGGGCTATTGCAAGAATGCCATTGACTTGACTACCATCAATAGATGCATTTTGCGGAAAGTATGTCTCCACCAGTAACCACACACACATGGATGCAAACACAGAGCGGGTGATGGTAACTGCACATCTAAGAGATGGGAATGCAGAGCCCTAGACAGACGCTTTGTGGCAAATCATTATTTATTAATGCTCAAGTCACATACACACACAGCACTTGATATAGAAGCTGCCGTGCCGCTTTGGGGGCACGATGGGTTTTCAGGCAACGACTGAGTTGATACAGCTCGTGGCTTATCTGTGAGGTCAAAAGAAGAGAACCGACTTGTCCGTCTGATGATGGTTTTCTGTGTCCATTCTGCTTTGTGGACACTCTGCCCTTAAACTGGCTTATCTTAAGATCTGCTGAATGGATGGTCATCTTTGTGTGTATGTGTAGATGGCAGCGTTGCACTGGATTAGATGGAAGGAAGAATGCATAGCTAATCAGAATAATCAGTCTCTTTTTTATTTCTTTCTCATGCTCTGTTCGTTACTATTCAGGATGCAAAGAGCTGACCCTCAACATGCCACAGAAGAAGGATTATCCCCTCAGGGGTCAACCTCTCCCAATTTACTGCCTTTTCTCCTCCTCCTCTGTCCTGCTAATAGGCCAGTATGGGGATAGCAACCGTCAGAAAGCACCCGTAATTGAAAGAGAGTGGAGAGTGTCGACTGCTTGTTTGTTGTCAGGGAACAAGGGCAGAGTTAGAGGGCATCAGAGAGAATAAAGGGATGAGGTCATGGGCTTAGAGTCAACTGACTGTTTTGGTAGCCCAGACTCCTCTGCTGTCATTGTGGGGAGAAAAGAAAGCTATTTAAAGAGCTTAAACTGACTTTGTTTCTGTTGCAATATCCTTCAAAACAAATGTGATAGCAATTGTAGAGACCCATCATTTTGCACTCCTTACTGCAAAGATAGTGGCTTCGATTTACTATTTTTGCTCTGCCCTTAGATACAGTAGGTTAGCAGTTAGTTGTTGCCCCAGCAAACAAGTTCAAGTATTTCTGGAGGTAATTCATGTGTGAGGGTGAGTAGGTGAGAGTTGAGATCGACATGTGGTTTAATGCTTCCTCAGAAATACGCTAAGAGGCTAAGATCAAGAGGGAGCTCGGATTGGACCGCAGCTCCTTCAAGTCTAATGGGACCAGCTAGTTCGGGCAGCTTATCAGTATGCCCCCGTGACGCTTCACCTTAGCTGATTTCATGGCACGTCTAACTGTAAGGAGACTGTGTTTGACCTAGGACATGTAGGAGGGATTGTATATCTCATCTCTCATCTGAAATGCCTCGCGATCAAGCTGGAGGAGCTGAAAAAATGTCGATGGTGGAGGGAAGTTAGGAAAACCTTCCTTACCCTGCTGCCTTTTGAACCGGCTCCAATTTGTCCAAAGCAAATGTATTGATGGTTCTGTCATCAGGGTATCACAATAGATGTTCAGATAACACCTTAGAAATGGGAGTTTTTAAGGTTGCTTCTCTTCGTCATGGATACCAAGGTAACACAAGATATATAATGTTGAAAAAAAAGTTTAGAGTTTAAAAAACATTAACCTGAAGGAAACTTGTGATTCTGATTTCAAAAGCGTACATAATAACAACAGGTTCAGGTTGCAGACATGAGCTAACTTACTGACATGGCATTATAAAGAGTGCAGGAGCCTCTGGGGGTGTTGCTCAGAGGAAGTCGGTGATCATTTATCTGGATTTCAGGGGATTTGCTTGCATTCTAGCAATTCTGTTGTCAAGCTTCTAAGGTTTGACTACAACTATTGAGGACTTCTTACATTTATGCAACAATTCAATTAGAATAAACTCCATCCAACATTTCAGTTTGGTTACTTAACATCTATTTTCTCAGCAGAAGTAGGCTCCTCAGTGTGAGTGTTTACCTTTTAAGTGTGTACTCTTTACAAGGTGAGGCAATGCGTGACATCATTACTGTGTTGAAAAATAGCTTTGAATAACCTCCTTCTTAGGAATGACTTGAAAATATGCAACCGTGTGGAAGAAAAACAACAACAAAAACATGAGTGTTTACCAGGCATTTAATATATCAGTACATTGCCTCATACCTATTCTAATTATACATACCTTTGATAGTTATATGAATTCATATCTGGCATTATAAACTTGATGTCAAACTTATGCAACCATTTCACATTTCATAAGCAGTTGATATCAGAAATCACTGTAGCTTTTCTATGAAGACAATCAATTAATTTTGGTATAGTGTTATGATACTCATCTCACACACAGTAGGATTGTTGTGTTGGTGGCAAGCAGCTAACACCTCTGCTTAGCTATTTTAAACTTCAGGTAGCTGGAGAAGAAACAGCGTCATATCTACTATATCATAGTTGGCCCAGAAGCAAAGAATATGATACATATCAAAGAAAGGAAATGACTTGGTCTCAAAATGTGATTTGGACCTTAACTCGGGTGGTACTCTTTTTAAGACTTTTAAGGCATTGTTTGCTGTACCCCATTCCACCAAACAAGCACAGACACACACACACAGGAGGAATGTCATCAATAGATTTATAGGGCAAACTGTACGCACGACTGACTAATAAGTAAGAGAAGATGAAAGCAGTTAGTCCTTGAACATTAGCAAATACAGGCTGGGAAATAAATAGAATGCGATCCTACAGTTGTGAGTTTGTAGAAATTTGAGCTGGCAAATTACCCCCTCTAATGAAAACTCAAATTTGGAAAAACTCAAGGAGAGAGCGAGAGATAGAGCGAAACATTAGGGCTTATACCGCTGTTGCAGTAATGATAGTGTTTGCCTGTGGCCAAACAGAGAGAGAGCTATGTGTTAGCAGCAAAGAGAGTATAATAGCACGGAGAATTATTAGACAGATCCTTGCAGTCTGTGTTTGAGTCAATTCTTTAGCCTTATTACACACTGCAGGGGATGGGGGGGTCTGGAGGAGGGAGAGAGATTTAAACAAGTAATACTGCATTACACGCATTAAAGGGTGACGGTAATTACTTATACCACTCAAACTGAGACATAAAGACAGGAAAACACAAGCTGTGCACCGACTTTCTTCCTGTTCCTCCATTACCTGATTGTTTCCTCCTTTTCCTCGTATGTCTCTAACTGTCCCCCTTAAGTACCTTCCCTCCCTTCCTTATTTTCCCTTATACCGTTTATTCACCTTTTCTTTTCTCTTTCCACTCCTCACTCTCCTCACTCACCTCATTTCTGTGTCTTTCCTCCTTATCAGGGCGGTGGCGGATGCCTGGGTAATGAGGATCAGTGTTGTTTTAAACATGAAATGGTGAGGGGGCCCGGCGAGGCGGAATCAATAACAGCCATTACCTCTCCTCTCTAATGATGCAGCCACCCCCCCTCCCTCTCCTCTCTGCGCACACCACCTCTTGTCTCAGCTCATTTCTACCCGCTATCCGATATCGGATGGGAGGAGGTTATGAATTATCGAATCCCAAGGGCAATGTGCCTCGCCGCCAATTACCCGGTGAAAAATGACCCTCTCTCGGACGTAAGTGTGTGTGTTTGTGTGCAGATGTGTGAATGTTTATGGGGTAGGTGGAAGAGTTGACACAGACCAGCTGGTGTTTCATGCTGATGGACAGCTATGCCTCTTCGTTCTTTCTATATGTCTGTCCTACACACACACACACACACACACACACACACACACACACACACACACACACACACACACACACACACACACACACTTACTTAAAAACGACTGCACACTGACTGATGAGGATCTTTGTTTTCTTTGTTTACTTTGTTTCTTGGAGGCTGTAAGAACAGTAAGTGTAGCAAGTAATCCATCAGCTTAAGAGGACTACAGGATTTCTGTGACTACACACTAGGGAAAGCATTTTTGCTGGTGGTGATCAGTTTTGCATAATAGACGACAACAGACATGCCAAAGCGAAATAACAAAGTTTGTCATAGAACGATTATTAGCCATCTGTCAGTGGTCCATTTTTCTATGAGACTGTAACAGTCTGTTAATCATATCTTGTGTGGTTTCTACCCAATGCCGTTTTGTTCTCCAAGTTGATGTCTGTTTATTTCTTTAAAAAAAACAACATTGAGAGATGGCTGCCAGTTTGTCAAATTGACCTCAATAAAGATAATTTATGAGATGAGTAAACCAAGAACAAAGTGAATAGCATACAATAGTCTCAAACCATTATGTTCCGATGGACAGTTACGCTGTAGTGATTTAGGTTCAATGCCATCATTCAGTGCCAGTGACGGAGTGTCTCATTATTTAGCTTACTGTTATAGCGAGGATGTGGATACTTTAAAATCCACAAATAAATAAATTCCATTATCAGGGAACTTAAACATGTTGTCAGTAAATGTAATCCGGGTTTTGCAGAGACATCAGTGTTCAATGATTATTTCAGTGTCTGCACACAAATAGAGGAATTGGCATACAACTAAAAAGGCCATTATATCGTACACCTGCACCAAGTTTCTCTTAGGGACTGAGACAGGACTATAATAAAGAAGTTGATCTCCTGTGGTCATGGATTGGCTCTTTCTGTTGCCCCACCTGTCCCTGCCTCACTGGGGTGTTATCCAGGGTCTCACTTTCACGCTAGGAGCAAAGATCGGTGTTATCTTGTTCTTGTTACAATTGCGATTTCTCAATACTTTATCCTTGTCTGTATTGCTGACATGCATTGATGGTAGGCATTCTCCCCCTTGGTAACCTGAAGGATGTGGTTGACCATAGAGGACAATCAGCCTCATTAGGAAGTTATGTGTGTCCTGTGCAATGCTGACTTGACAATGTCCAGAATATACTATATCTGGGATCTTGCAGATGTTCACACATCTGGTAAAGGGAATTGTTGTCGGAATTATTATATTGTGTGAAAAAAATAGATGAAAGCCATTAAGAGTGATTAAAAGTTCCTTTATGTGCTTCACTCTGGGTGTTTACAAAATCAAAAACAGTCTGCTGTTGGAATCCCTTCATCTCTCTATTGTCAGATGTCAGTCTGTAATCTCTCTCGGGGGTTTGGAATCCTCTCAGCCCTTTGCACCGTCCACTTTCCTTTCTTCTCTGTGTATCGACGAGTTGAGTTGTCAAGTTGAGATGCCTGTTATCACATCTCTGTTTAACAGAGTTGTATTGCTTTTATTTTTTCCTGTGTGTCTGCCCCCCACACACAGACAGACAATGAATTTATCGGCAGTCTCAAGTGTATCTTTTCTGTCCATTTAACTATTTCTATGTGGGGAAGTGCTTGGTGTTGATATGCAGCACTTTGAGGTCTGATTGAATTACACTAATGGGAATGTGTAACCAGAAAACACTTTTAAACCAAGCACCCAGATCACCTTACAGTCTGTAGTGTTATGATGGGCTGCAAAAATAAGAGTGTGGGCTGGAGACAGAGCACATTTAATACAAGACAAAAAAGTGGATTATTAATTATTTTGAGATGTTAATTGCAGGAATTGTGTTAATGATAAGCTCTGTAAATGTATAGTGCTATACTGCAATGCAGGTTTGAGTTACTTCAGTCTACTCATTTTTTTACCTATACAAATATTTTGTAGAAGTTTAACACCCATATGTCAGGCCACTCGAATCCTTCTGTTGTGATGTTCGTCAGTAAAAGTAATGTAATACCTCACAGTCATATATGAAGACTTGATGGAGCTTACAGTAAATTCAAAGTGCTTTTTATGCATAGGTTTCGAGTATATAGTAACAGGTAGAGTTACATATGTTACCCATCAGCAGTACAACACATTTACACCCTAATGTTGAAGGTGTAATATAATGTGTTTCCATCTTTGTAACTTAATGGTATAAAACTTATCATTGGCTCCATCTCAAATGTCCTCACTGTCTGCAGGAAAATGTCCTTGACCTTTGGTATTCTGCAACATAACCAAGTAAAAAAAAAGCACAATTATATGTTACAGGACATTATGTTGCATTTTACAACTTTTCGAAAGTTCAAGGTTGTTTTGAAAGTGATAACATTTTAAAATCACACTCATATTAGTTTTATATCGAAGCCAAACACAGACAGATTATTGATTATTAATTATTCAGTCCATGTTTCGTTCAGTGGATTGGACAATTTCGATTGTGATTTGTTCCAACTTGAGTAACTCTTATAGATATAAAACAAAAAGATGATTTCATGAAAGGTCATGTAGGAGTTCAATTTCCAACTGATATTTTTTAAGATTATCCCAGGATGTCCTTCGAATACTCATTTATTCAGTTGGACTTTCACCTTTCTTCCCTTTAGTACCTGGGGGACTTTTTAAAACTCTTGTTTTAAGTGCTATTGATATTACTTTTAGAATGATTGATGTGAGAGCAGCATCATGTATTGTCATGTGTGGACGAGTGGCAGAGAGATGGTTACAGTGAATATAAACAGAACTTCAGTTTGCTCCATGCTAAATTTCACAAGGCACAGATCTTTAATCTAAAATATGTGTGTGATCATAACTGCATCCGAGACAGAAAAACAGAAATAAGTTGAAAAAATATGATTGTAAAAATGTCAACATGCAGATCCACCAAGTTATTAAAAACGTAAGAAGGAAATCTGTGTAAGCAGCGGAATCATAATAGTGAATTTGGTCAGTGTAGTGTTTTTTGTTCTGTTCATTTCTGTGTTGGCTCACTGCATCCACTGCAATTACTGCTTCTCTCTGAAGCCTTCTGAAATACTTGTGCATGTGCGTGTGCGTGTGTGTGTGTGTGTGTGTGTGTGTGTGTGTGTGTGTGTGTGTGTGTGTGTGTGTGTGTGTGTGTGTGTGTGTGTGTGTGTGTGTGTGTGTGTATGTGGCTGCCACCCAAGGTTGTTCCTACAACATGTTGTCTTTTGAGATTCATTGCCTTAAGCAGCGATGATGTGCTCTCAGCAAGACATGCCAAGACTGCTGGCTGCCGCCCAATATGAGGGGCAAAAAAGGAAAAAGGCATATACTCGTGACACATCCCATCATTTTGTTTGATTTGAATAAAATATCTATTCGGATTGTGTGAGCTAAGTAATTAAGAAGAGACTTGATTCTGTTTAAGAATGTCAGATGAAACCCCTGATGTGTGCTGCTCATCGTTGCCCAGTGCACAAACGTTAGCGCTTTGTTAGGCACAGAGCAATGATCGTTAAAAGTTTCTTCTTAAAACTTTGTCCAAGCCATCAAAGTGATGATTTTGCTGCATACATAGTTATAATGTGTCTTGTTATTATGACAAAAATAGGGAACACATTGAACTATCCTTTTGGTAATGCCTACATGAACAAAACCAAAGTCTCCTTTTTTACAGGGTTGGTGCATCGATGCCAATTATTTGAGAATGTTTAACTAGTGAACCTGTTTCAAATGTTCACATTGGTTTTGTTGAATTGACGGTGTCAGCAGGAAAAACCATTAACAGTAAAGTGTCAGAGCGCTCTATGAGGTTGAACATCAAAGTCTAGATGGATGGACTTGAAGTTGTGGCCAAACAAGGCCGATTGACCTGACGACTTGTCGAATAAACAGAAGAAGATTTTTATTAAACAGTGAAGTACCAAAAACGTGTTTGACATCAAGCTCATCATCTTTAAACTGCAAAATCAAACCACCTCATTCCCCTTCAAGCAGGCTGTAGCAAACAATGACCAAACATACATCTGGATGGATTTATTTATTTGTTACAAAGATCTTTGGAATATGGAGAATTTACATAATAAAAAGGTTTCAAAAATAGAAACCGGACGATTAATTATCTCTCAAGGTCTCATGTTTTCTACATTCACAGGGTGACACAGAACTGCCTCAAAGCCTGGTGATGATACTGACCTTCAGCTTGCTTCCACTTCCTTTTCTCCCTCTTTTTTTTATCAACCATTCTCCCATATTTTTGTTTATAATAAAGGCACTGTTATTGATTATTCTTTTTTTTAAGGACACATTGCATTCTCCACTCTTATAATCAGGAAGCTTGATATTTCTAAAGTGTCTATTTCATTCACACAAGCTGCATACAGAGACACTGCTTGTGATAAACCAACAGCTCTCGTACTGAGGCCAGAAATCCAAGGGCCCTTTACACAGGAAGCTTTCAGGCCCAAGACACACACACACACACACACACACACACACACACACACACACACACACACACACACACACACACACACACACACACACACACACACACACACACACACACACACACACACACACTCGTACACACACGTACACACACACGCCCAATGGTGGCAATGAGCTAAAACACGCCCCCCTGTGGCCACGTTGGAAAGTTAAAAACCCTCTGGAACAATTAGAGACAGAGGGGCCAGTCCATGGTTGTGTGTATGTGGGTATATGTATGTGTGTGTGTGTGTGTGTGTGTGTGTGTGTGTGTGTGTGAAAGAGAGAGAGAAAGAGCAAACGAGCGAGACAGAATGTGTGTATGGGGGCTTCACACTATTTTTTACTGTCATAAATAATTGGTCCACGGGGAGGGGTGATGGTGTTAGGGCTTCTGTAGTATTAGCTAACTAAGAAAACTTTTGGAGAGCCTTTCACTTCTAATTGGCACCCACTATTGGTGGCACCGCAGTGGCCAAATCCACCAAAGAGACGATAAAAACAACACAAAAAACACTGGTGCCCCCTTTGGTTCAGGAAGACACCCTATTGCAATCCAAAGGGTTGAAAACACTATTTCACAAGAGACCAGTGGGAGAGAAAAGAGAGTTAGGAGAGCAATGTTGTTCTTTTGACAACCTGTTCAGTGTGGAGCAGTGAGGCTGGAGCGCATCTATGTGGAAGCCTCTGTCCTCCCTCCCCTCCAATCCCCTCCCTCCATCCCTCTCTCTCTCCCTGCACAGACAGGGGCGGTCGTTCTCAGTCTGCGCACATATTCCACTTGGCCAGCATCACTTGGAGTCCACAGACACAGCGCTGATTGACCGAGCAGAGGGGAGCTCATTTTCAGAGAGCATGATTGTGTTAGAAGGGCTTCAGTAGACTGTCAGAGGAAAAGATAGACAGAGCAAAGCCATTTCAACCACGCCTTCAAAAGTAAATAATCATCAAAAGACAGTGTGTTATAGGATTTTTTTTTTGCCAAAGTATTCCTGCTTGAGTTTTTCAAAAGGAATTCTGTTTTTATGTTTATCTCTAGGAGGAAGGACTCCGAGCAGCAGTGAGGTTCCTCAGCCCGCTTTACCCTGTGCGTAAAAACAAAACTTTAACACACCAAGACGATCATTTGAGAGGACTGGGAGCTCAGAAAACTCTCCTCTATACTAGCCGGGAATTGTAAAGCTCACACCGGACGCCCACTGAAGGAGGATATATAACTTTTCAACGCATTTTGTGGAGAGACACGGAGGTGGATTTGTCTAACAGAGAGCAGAGGGATCCTCTTCGCTTAGCCCGGAGGAGTGCGCGCAGCGCCGGTTAGCAGACTGCCCCAAAGGACGGCACCTTAGAGAAAAAGGTAGAGACGAGACATTCCTGCACAGCGACTATGTGTTTTATTTTTGTCAGGATTTCATCTTTTATCTATTACATCATGTCCATGTTAAGCATAAAAAGTGGATTTTTCTGTGAGGCAGTTGGCTATTGAAATGAATCTGTTCCACATCAGAATCAAAGCCGGTTAATATGTCTCCCCGGTGATATATAAATCCTGGGACTTCAAACCCTCCGTCTTTTTACGCAGGCGATATAAGGATCTTCTAAACTGCATGTCAGTATAGCAAGTCTCATTCAGCACGCCCTGACATTAATGCAGAGTATTAACTCGCATGCATTGTATAATGAAACTTTGATCAAGGCGAGCTGTGTAATGCAACCTGTCAATGCAGTCGGCTTTATTCATGTAATCGCAGAAGTCGAAGGAAATCCTCCTGCTCAGTCAGAAGAGTCACATAAGACTCAAGTTATTAGCCTCTGACTCCAACAGCTTTCTATCCTTTTTCTTCAAGTTTTCCAACAGGTTTTATAGCTCCTACATTTATGACGGTAGCTACTACACATACCAGGATAAACCATAAAGTGTTTTTTCCCCCTATAGGCGTAAACCTTTAACCTTCTGCCTGCTTAAGGAACATTGTAGGAATAATTATATTGATCTGAACAAAAGCGCTGCGTGTATGTGTGGGTGTTTTGGATCCAATGTGCCTGACCCCACTTGTTGTAGCTAATCCTACATGAATACTGCAGTCTGTTAGATTCCTCCTGTCCTGACTACACCTGCCGCCCTCCATCCGGGCAAGGAAGTTTAGTCACGCTTAATAGCAGACAATCCTGTCAATCCTCAATTCGGAATCAATCACAACCGGATCCTGCTTGTAAACCTATAATCTGCGATTTGTGATTGAATTACCTGTCCTTTAAATCGAACAAAACGATGTAGGCTGATCGGCTGGGAGCGTAATTGCTCTGTGATATTATTCCCACCGCTAAAGGGGTTCAAGGCGACATAGTTGAAAAACAAATAGCAAGGCTACATCTTCATTTTTGATAACAATCACTCAGCTGTCGCATGTTGTTTGTCCCATATATCTGCAGGCTGTTGCTCTGTTTTCAACTCTCTTTCTCCCCGTCTCCTTTTTTTAAGGTTATGACGGAACTGAGCTGAACATGGAGCTTTTTTGGATTTTGTTATTTTCTAGTTTCTATCCTCTTGCCTGTGGCCAAGGAGTTTACGGTAAGAACGCGATATTTACAAATCTATTCCTGTACCCACATTCAATGCTGACTTTATTAGTGCAGGCTGACTGATCTCCATTACAGCAGCGACGTTAATTTGTCCAATTATTAGTCCATAAACCTAATTAAGGTTTTCTCTGCGCCACATGTTGCCGCGTTTTAACACGACGCTTTATTAGGAGGCACTATAATAACTGTAAAGTACTGAGAGAACAGCTTCAGGGAGACCGACCAGCAGAATTACCTTTAAAGGGAGATATTGCATTTTAGAAGTCGCAGGAGGCGGCTGGGAAAACATCCACAAATGTAGTGGAGGGGAAACCCATCCATTGTAAATCCATGTAATTCCATTTGTTTAGGCTGACATACATCTTAAAATCCACACCAGGCCCACACATTAATGAATGATTACACAAAGTATAATTAAACTTACAAAACTTGTCAATTAAGGTGTATGGTTATTACTGAATTGGGGCTGTTGTTTGGCCACTATTTAACTTCCCACTATTTCTTCCCACGCAAACACGCAAACACACACACAGACACAGACACAGACACACACACACACACACACACACACACACACACACACACACACACACACACACACACACACACACACACACACACACACACACACACACAGAGGAGAGGTCTCAACAAGGGGGAAAAGAATGGCAAAGCTCTCTGAGACATAACTCTCCTTTGTCAGGTTAAACAGGACAGTCACACTGCGCTTTTGAGGATGAAGCAGAGATTTGTTTTCTCTCAAGACTGTCTCGCTGTACTACGAACACTCAGTTTTTGCAGCTACAGGCCAAATATGAATCCTCCTGCCCTGTCCCTTCGGGCAACGCAAACACACAAACTGATCTGTCAGCTTTGATACTTTGATTTTGATGTTTGAAGGCATGTGGCAGCCATCGAAAACGAAGTCTGTTTAGTCATAGTAGCATCACATGGAGTGCTGTTGTCACAAGCAATCCTGCTGCTTGCCATCACAATCTGTCATTTACTGAAGCATTTAAGCCCATGTCGAAGTCCCTGCTACTTAATCAGGCTTACACCACTCTAATACTTCATACCGGTGTCAGTATTAGTGTGCATATAACCCACCTACAATTCTCAGATCTTTTTTCGGACTGTATTTGGTTTTCACCACCACTTGAAGCATTGAACTGCTGCATTACACAACATTGAAGGTTTTTCCAGAATCATTTTTAGCTGTGTGACCCACAGCTGCAGGCAGAGCAGTGACTGACAGATAGAATCTCAACAATTTATTTTGTGTCTGTTTTTATAGGAAATGTCAAACATGGCCTACAAGGAAAAACAATGTACCTGGGGTTTAGTGGCATACTTATCTGGAATCATTTGTACCTGCTGGTGCACAGGCTTTGATTAAGTGATGATAAACCATTAATCTGTTATGTTTCTTCCACTATATTTCCAGCATAAATATATAGGTAATTTTGCAATGTAAGTCTGTCAGTCAGTTAGTAATATATATATATATATATATATATATATATATAATATATGGTTTCAGGATTTACTTTTGTAGGGGCATGTTTCATTTTTCCCATCCGTTGTCTTCGTACTGATACTTTTCTGATCTAGTTACACTATGCAGCAGAATGCTCACATTTCCAGTTTGCCCTTGTGTATGCTTGTCTTTTTTCAGAAAACAGACTGATATTCTCATTGTCTAATTTTTGCGTCAATGTCTTATGGGCTAAGTCACAAACATGCAGTGGCTTGAATCAAAAATGTATGCAGTTAGTGTCACTGCCGGCGGCTGCAATGATCTTTTTCGTTTTTCATGATAGTTTATTTCCACAAAGCTTTGTGGGAACCATTCTTGCCAGCATTCACAGGGCCCCAGAGTCCCAGGCGGCTTGTGTGATGTTGGTGGTGCTCAGCTGTTTGTACCTGCGCGACAACTTTTTCATGTATAGGTAAATAAGCATCAATAAAAAGAGTCATTCAGAAGGAACAAATTGTTTCATAATCGGCACAATTGCTGTGAAGAACACAAGTGGGGAAGATTGGGAAAAGAGCCAAGCGAGTTTGGCATGCTCGCTAGCTATGAATACAGATATGCATAAAATGGTTTCCCTCACTTTGGAATTGTTTAGCACTTCCTCCAGCAGACAGATGCGACTCGCTGTCCGTCGGGAGCTGAACGGTGTAAGCGGGCTGATTGATGTCAGCGCTTTGGACGGCTGTGAGGTTCATTTACTGTAGCCTTCTCTGGGGTGTGTTTGGATGCTTGCGTTTTGTCAGCTCATGCCTCTAAGTCTGTTGCACGCAGGTGTTCGTGCTCGTGAGTGTAAATGTGAGTTCATGTGCCATTGCATGCATGGATGTGAAGAGTGTGAGCCCTCAAACCTGTGAGCCTGTGTGTGTTTCCACGTACATGTGTGAATAGGACTGTTTGTGCGGCAGACACGCTTTCCTTCCCTCGCCAACAGTTTGCTGGCTCAGCAGGGACTTGTGGATCAGTCCTTGTTTCTCTTAAAGCAGTGTAGTATTGATTGGACTTCTGTGAATTTTGATAGGCTGTCAAAAAGCTTGTAACACCTGTACCTCAAATAGGTACTGGACAGACGTAGTGCAGCAAGGAAATGTGATGATTTATTCCAAAGGAAAGGCTTTCATTATATGATTTTTGTCATTATGCTTTGTTATGCATGATTGTGATATCATTTTTAACTATGCATGTTTATAAGTGTTCTCTTTTCTTTCTCACAGATGCATCTCCATACTTTGATAACAAACATCTACTGTATGTAAAGGCCTACATATACAGTCACTTTCAAGTTTCATTTAATCCGAATATGCCGTAATCCCGGGCATTACAAGCATGATGTCACGTGCCATCTCTCAACATACTTAAGGATTAGGGAAGGTTCAGAAAGTTTCAAGACAGGCTTGCAGGATGAGTCTTCTCTGAAGGACTAAACAGTTACAATATCATACAGACAAAGTGAACCAGAAAAGTGTCTCTTCATCTTTGTGGCGCTGCATCAAATCACACTCTGCGAGGCAACAGAGTTCACAGGGACACCAAATTATTGATTGCTTGTCAAAGTCACACAAAACCATTAGCTGGTGCCGTAGATGGAATCCAAACTGCATTAGCTTGCAATCGGATGCTTCATTATGTGCTTGTTAACAGGAAACTTGATGAAGTTAAATCAATGATTTTGCTTGTGTTTTCTTGTGTTATATTTAAGCAAGGCTCCTGCAGCAGCAGGAGAGCTGAAGCCTTGCCACTGGCCATAGAACAAAGTACTACAAGAGATGCAGAAAGCGGAAAAGTTTAATATGCCTACATTGCGCTCAAATTTAACATCACTTTGAAGATGTTGCCCAAGGAAGAATGAATGGCTTGGAAAACATTGCTAGTTTTTTATTTGCTGTCTGTCTCTGTGTGTGTGTGCAGACGAGTACCCAACATTTGTGCATCGTCTTAATGTGGAGCTTCACTTTCTGCAGTACATTAGCTTGCCATGGAACATGGGTTGAAAGCCAGTGACCTAGAAAGACATCGTTCCAGGTTTAACTGACCTGTCCCCTGTGACTTCCACTCCTTCTCTCCTCACATCAGCACTTTTTGTTTGTCTCTTTTATGTCTCTTGCTGCTGAGTTTATTTTGGATGCTGAATATTGCCCTTTTCTAATAAGCATCCATAATTTATTGGTGGCTCTGAGGCAATGGAGGAGGGGAGGGGAGAGGAGGGGAGGGGAGACGGTGATGGAAAGAGACTGAAGCATTAAGCTAGAGATGATGATAACCTCCCACAATCTGACACCTACTGTCCTCCTCCCACTCTTTACCGCTTTGTGTTATTTCTGTTCACTGTACTCGTAGGTATGCACACACACACACACACACACACACACACACACACACACACACACACACACACACACACACACACACACACACACACACACACACAGTACCTCTTTTTGCTTTACAAATTGCACCCTCTCCACATAAATGTGATCAGTAATGTCAGCAATTGTTGGATGGCCTTTCCCTCCGTATTAAAATCCTTCGAATTTAATTAGTGGTGCTAAAACTGTTTTTCCATCTGTTCAAATGAATACTAGATAGATGGATGGATGGATGGATAGAGAACTGATTGTAAGCAAGGCTCTTCATTGTTTGGAATTCATATCAGATTCTCCATCATTCATCACAATAAAAAATGAAAATGTGACAAGAGTAGTGAGGGGAGTGGTGGTGCCTGCCTGCCCCTCAGTGTCCTGTCCCTTTCTCTTATTCTGTCTGCCTCCACTCATCTCTGTCAGTCCAAACCATCTTATTCCTTCTGCTAAACATTTAATGCACATGGTGGGTGCTTTAATTATCCCATCTTGCTCCCTTTTTTTTCTCTCGCTTTACCTAGGTCCATTGTGCAGTGGTGTAGCCCTTGATGCCATAATATTAAAAAGGTCATACCTTGGGAATAAACATTGTACAGTATGCTGCCTCCTTGTTTGGATGCTTACTCAGCTTATTATGTGCCACTTTTTTTACCCCTTTATTCTTCCATTTCCTCTTCTCCTTTTCTTGCTTTTTCCTTTCCTCTCCTCTCCATTACCCCAGTTTTCTGTAAGGGTGACCGAATGTTAAAGGCCTACTGAAGTGCAGCACTACACACCACACAGTCCAATAGTACATATACAACTGAATAACATATATCATTGCAACCCATGTCATTGCGGTCGAATTAACGGAGTAATTAATCATTTAAAATTGCCCGCCAGGAAATCTCGGAAAACGTTCTTGTTTGAGACCCTTGGGGGCGGAGCTCCGTCGTGACGTCACAAGTGTAACCACAAGTCTGGCGTCCAATGTTGCAGGTGTGCTTCGTCGTGTTTTGCTTTGTCAATTCTAGGCTGAAATGACGAAAATCGCAAGTGGGAAGCGATGCATTGCGGCCTTCGGCAGCAACACCAACTCGGACAGTGTCGTTGTTTGTATTCCTCAGAGATGGCCAGAGCTTGGAATCGGGAGGTGAAGCGACACGAGCAGGTTGGGTGACACACAAAAGCATGAACTACCATAGTAATGCTATATATCATTTGAAAGCTGATAGTCTCATGAAGCGATACATGTAAAGATTTCCATGAATAAACATATATTTTGTGTGTAAAATATGTTTACACACAAAATACCTTCCTACCTTGTAAGTTGTCTATATGGCCGTAAGAATAAGTTATCCCAGCATGCTTGGTCTTGAAATGTTCGTAAGAATCCGTAGTTGTAGAATATCTACATTGTCTAGCAATATGTTGAGTTGTTGTATAATCCAGCGCAAACAAAACAGATACATAAGTGAAAAAAACGTTTTTTTCGGAGAAATCCGGGTAATACGTTTCGATTTCCATTATCAGAGAGCTCACTGACGCTTTCATCGTGTTCAGCACCAACAAAAACCAGCGAATTGTCGCTGAAATCACTCTCACTAGTACCATGGTTGAAACACCGGTAGTTACACTCGTGACGTGATGCGACAGTCGTCTGCTACTTCTGGTACAGGCAGACTGTTTTCGCAGGCTGATACAATCGTTTTTTCTTGCCAATTATTCTGCTTGTACGTGCTCCCCAAAAATACAACAATTTCACCAAACGATCAAGTAATATACATAGAACTGAACTGCTAAATAAAAAGCGTTTCAGTAGGCCTTAGAAGCCTGACACCATTTCTATTAACCTACTGGTCAGCAGCAAAGCCATAGGCCTATAGCCAAAGTGATGTGCTGACTATGGTTTACACTAGCCCTGCAACCTGGGGCTAGAGGATAAGAGTGCCAAGACAACTCTTTGGGAGGTCTGATTTATCACCTTTCTTCCCACCAGTTACACTCTGAGCCCGGGGTGGGCAGTTTGGCACACAGGGGCCCCAAGTGAGGTGAGAACGTAATATTTCTCCTTAGAAATCACAGCCTGGCAAGCCTTGGTGTGATATATGTATATCGAAGTGTAAGCTGTCTCCCTGCCTCTTATGGATGTCGTTAATGTGGTGGGCAGTGTGTGCTCCTTCCACCATAATACATTAGGTGTCCTTTTAAAAAAAGTTAATTTGACTCTGCTCAAAGAAAGCAAGAGTCAGAGTGGCGAGGAGTATGCCATTTAAGGTAATAGTTTGACAATTTGGAACATGGATTTGCTTTCTCTTTGAGAGTTATATGAGAAGATGTCACTCGTGTGTTTATTGAATATGTCAGCAGCCTGTTTGAAGCGATGTATCATAGCTGGAAACTTGGGGATTTCAATGTTCATTATTGCTAATCCAAAGAAAATAGAAAGTTGAAATCTGATTATGTAAATTTGAATAACGTGCACTAAAAGCCATTGGATGAAATGGTTGATTGTGTTACATTAATCTATAGTCCACACTCAAACAACTTGTCTTACCATCTCCTGCATTGAATGTGGATGAATTAATAGAGATTGATATTAACTGATGTATTTTTTTCTTATCTACATTCCCTCATGATTGGAGAATGAATCAAATAGATACATTTTTTAACATGAGAAGTGAAATGTTTAGAATCACTGCATGTGTCCGTGCTTTACAGTCGGCAGAATATGATTACATTTTGCTCACAAATCCTCTGGTAACCCTCCTTTCTGTCTGTTCATTTTTATTTCCCTTTTTCCTTTCTTTGTTTTCCACTCCGTCAGATGATAATGTTCTTGTTAATTCACATCACATCTATGCACATTCACTCTCACATACGGACTTGCATGTGCACACACCTCTCTCACCGCTGCCTTTCGCTGAACTCATGGATCATTTCCTCTCCCTCACCGACTCTCTTCGCTCTGTCCTGGGATGTTAGTCACACACACACACAGTAATAACACATGGGCCAACACACACACATACACACACATTTGAGAGGGAGAGTTCCAGGGAGGCAAGACAGTTTGGGTGTCCGCGAGAAGTTACTTTTAACTCTTTTCCTCTGTACCCCTGTTACTCTGTCCGACATTATCAAGCACCTCTTCCTGCCACAGGATCATGAGGGAATGAAGACACATTTGTCTGTGTGGTTGTTTCTTTGTACACAATTTATGAAAGCAGGGCAATTTAATAATTCAATATGCTTTAGTTGAGGTTAAGATTAAGAGAAGAGCAGTTGGAGTGTAGGTGTGTGTTCTGTTTGCTTCCTTGTGTTCACAGGGCCTTACCTAAAGGAATAGGGTCTATAGTGTGAATGTGTGCATCTGCATGCATGGACAGAAGAGGGGGGGGAACATTTGGCATCTCATTTATTTATAAATGCGACAGGACGGTGAACAGTAGTGAGAACATGGCTTACATCAGAGACCGTCTGCCTCCTCCTGCACTCCTCTCACACTGTCACTCTTTCTTCTTCACTGCCTTCCCGTTCACCTTCCTGTCCTCTGCACTCACTTCTTGCTTCAGCAAAACCTTTCATTTGAATGAGTTTGCATAGGTTAATAATGAAATTCTCACATTTCTTGGTGAATCTTTTTTCGCAGAATTTCAAATCCACTTGTGATGTGATTAAAGCACCATTCACAGGATTCTGATGGAGATTTGATTCTTGGAAAATAATAGCCTATTCAAGTAACAATAGGTGCAGTTTGTGTGTTGCTTGCAGCATTGTATTTCTGTCTGCCACAGTGTCCTGTTTAGTTGCTACCACTGGGGGGCTTCATAGACAGTGACTTTAAAGATCCCTTCAATGCAAACAAATACCCTGCTTGTAGTGTCTGATTAAAAAAAAGAGAATCATAATTAAATCATTTCTTTTTACCATTTTAAACTAAATTAAAATGTGTATAAGTTGCAACATTGACTTCCAAACAAACGATGATGATACACAATCATACTATATTATCATTATTATTATCAGTATCATTATATATCCTATTTTTTAGATATCATTTATATCCATCTATATCTGTAAGCATACTGCGCATGTTTTTACAGCATATGTTTAAAGTCTTCACAGGTAGCTGTAAAATATTTATGACATTGTTGACTCACACTGAGCCAATGGTGGCATTCAGGCAGCCATTCTTGCTGCCTGTCGCAGATTCAGCACAGATATATATTGATCTGTCACTTCATAGAAAAGCTGCACACAGTTCCTGACTGCCTAGGAACACCTTATCATACAGATATCCTCAGACTTAAAGAGTGTCAGAAAGCACCTACTCTGCTAAAACCACACATTTGAAGGTTGTTCCTCCCACGTATGTTCTGCCTTTCCCGTGGTTGCGCTTAAAACCCCAAAACAACAATAAAACAACCACAAGCGCTGGATTTGCTCATGTCCAACTAAACTTTCTGACAGCAGGAAGGGATCAACGCTGGAAATCTATCTTCTGCTCCTACACACGTCTGGCCTCAATAATTCAGCGATGTGTGCCGCTTGGAGATCTCGCCCTTTCTCTCTGTCTAGTTCTCGTTCTTACTCTCAAATTTGCTCTGCCTCAGCAGCAAACTCACCCTTGCCTGCTCGTGACGGTTTCAGAAAAAGTACAAATACATCTTGAAATTATAAATTGTTAGCTTGTGGCTCTCGCACCATTAGTTCCCATGTTTCCCCATGTTGCTATCTATCAGAAGATGGGGTATAATCTGTTGGCCATGTGTGAAAGTCTCACTTTTGTAGTATAGCAATTTACCTGCCAACAGCAACACATACTGATCCCTCTCCTCCTACTCCTCCTCCCTCATGCTGTCATTACCCATCTACTAAACCTTTACCTGTCACCAAAGATGTTCCTGCATCCTCTCTTCTCTTATTCTGTCCACCTTTCCCTGCCACCATCTACAGTAGCTACCCTTAACATTTCAACATGTTATAAAAGATACCCATTCTCCACTTTACAGCCTCATTCCATCCTAATTCTCTCCCTCCATCCAACCCATTTCAACAGATACATCCCTTGAAGTCTCTTCATCACTTTTTCTTCCTCTCCCCCCCTCTCCTCACTATCCCTCCCTTTCTTTACACCCAGCAGCTCTTTCCTCCAAAGTCTTGTCATCTTCTCGCTATCATCCACCGATTCAGTGGCAAGCATCCACCCACCTCTCCACTTACTTCATATATAGGACATGGCGCACACTCTCATTGAAAGCTGCAGTCAGGCTTTGGGAAGCAGGGTGGAGGGCTGACACCGGGGAGCCCGAGATATCAGCCACCTCAGGAAATGAGGGCAGAAGGAAAGGTGGTGGGAAGTAGGTGACAGAAACAAGGAATCATTGGGAATAAATAAAAAGAAGAAATGAAGTGTAGCTGTAACGCTGGTTAGAATATGAGCATTTTTAAAAATGTACAATAAATTCACTGTATTTTTATGCAAACGTTGCTGTCCGGTTAGTATAGAAAGTGGATGAAATCTTCTTTGACTGACATACCCTCACAGACTTACGATAGACGTTTAAAAACTTCTTCATTGAATTGATTTAAAACCATATGTTATGTTATACAATGAGCCATGTTAAACCTGATACAAAAATCTCATACAAAGTAATCCTCATGTTGATCCTGATTGTTGATGTTTAGATTCATTTTTTTGGTGTAGTTCCTTTTACTGCCACTTGAAGTAGCAAAAGTTTGACTTCCAAAAATGTATCTGTCAGATTTAGAAAACTCTTTCGACTTGTCTTCTGACTAGCACGCCTATTGAACACTTGATTTTACAGCTTTACATGTACTGATCTGTGGAGCAGTACTGTATTTCGCGCCCCTTCTCTGTTTGATGCAAGCAACTAAACCGCTATACCACACCTCTATCATGTGGGTATATGTTTTTTTGCCATGTCATCATGTCTGATTGCTGTATTGGGACGACTGCACTGATACAGTTCTCCTGTTGGAAATCAAAACTGTAACTGTGTGTTTTTAATCAAGATCTAAGATGGAGATTATCCATACATTTATTTGTGGTTATGAAAATTAGCTTACACTGTAAAACCTGTGGAAAAGAGATCTTTGAGGACAGCTAAAAAATGAAAGCTGTTACTTCCAGGTGCATGTGTGAGAGTATTATTTCTAACTCAATCACAATGACCCGTAGAAAATCATTTTCCACACATCCTTCATTTGAGGAAGAGGTGCTCTTAAACCGGGTAATGTTTAAGGTAAATCTGACACTGTCATCCTCAAAGACAAGAGGTACAATTCAGATGTGTGAGTCAATCTCATAGCCATTCTGCAAAAATGAAGACGGAAACAACAGTGGTATAAGGATTTAAAGAGAGGAAGACCTCGGATTTACATAATTGTATTTAAGTGAAACTGAATTCACATATTAGCCGTGTTTCTCAAAAATGCTTTAGCTCTTTTATTTATCAACAACAGCACCTTTCCACTTCAGGCATTACAACTTTCGGGGCGAAGCTTATGAATTCAAACTGAATTTGACATTCAATAAAATGACTTGGATCCAGCTTATGAAAGAAGAGAGAAAGGATAGGTGGCATAGCGAAAGGCTCATATTAAAAAACTGAGACACACAGCGAGAGTGACATTGAAAAGGGCAGGGCCAGATACAGAGCAGCTAAAAGAAGAAAGGCTTCCCTGGAGACAGAGCTAGACCAACATGGGGCTCCGAAAATGAGAAAGAAACAGGGAATGAGTCACTGTGAGAGAGCAAGACAAAGTGGGAATGTGGGTGTGACCACAAACTTTATTTGCTTTACCCCGAGAACTTCAATCAAACCAATCTGGTTTCCTTTTCTGTAACTTTGGCTGAGCTTGATCATCCATATTCTTTGCTGCATCTGCATTGATATTTAAGCTCGGATTGAATCGAGGGAATGCAACTAACATATATTTTTGCAATTCCATTTCATCCAGTCCATGACATGACCTACAGTCCAAAACTCAAAGATATTCTGTTTAATATCGAACACATCCTCCGAGTTAAATGACAAAATGTATTGTTTTGTTCATGCCCTTTAGAACAACACATAAGCATCTGTATACGTGCTGTTTTAGGCAGAAGGATTCGGGAATAGTTAAGGATAGATCGTGGTTCAGGTTAAAATGAACTTTTATTTACAGAGTCACAAGAATGTTGTCTTCCTGTTAAAGATATAAATGTTTATTGACATTTAAGAAGTTAAAACCATATTGACTTATTGGCATTGTATTATTCAAAGTTTAGGATTTCTCTATTTATCATTTAGTTACGTTATATTAATACAAACTAAATAATCTCAATTATTTTAAAGGTACTTTCAATGACTGAATAGTGAAACTACATTTTTTTTAGGTAGTAGTAGTAGTAGTAGTAGTAATGTGTCTGCCCAAAGCAGCCAATCTTAAATATTAAACGTTCAAATAAGTGCTTCAAACTTTACTCTGCTGTGGATAGAGTTGGAGTCAGAGACTTCTGAGAAACTTAGTTCAGAGTTGTGAGGTATTCACGGGGAGAAGAGATGTGTCAGTGGAAGGTGCTGGCTTACTGCTGCTTTGGCTTTTATCAGTCTAACCATCCTCATCTCTTTCCCTTTCCCTTTCTGCATGGGGAGCCTTCTCATGTTCCTCCACTCTCTTTCATTATACTACGCTTTCTCACCTTCCAGGACACTCATATAAAAGCCACCCCCCCCCAAAACATCTCCCCTCCGGTTTTCGTTCCCTTTTTTTTTTTACCACATCATGATTACTCTCAACAGGTGTTCTCCTTGGCTGTATTTTTTCTCACTTCTATCTTTCTATGCAAAGTCTTCATCCATTTCGACTTCATTCCTCAATTCTCCCTTGTTTTTAATCTTACTTCCTCGCCCTCTCTATTCTCGCCTGCAGCACCCTGCAATACAAACACAACCTGTTCTGAGGGAAAGTGAATTATTGAAGCTGCTGCTGCCATTCCCTCTATGCAGAAGTGAGGCGCAGAGGAAGGAAGGGGGGAACAGAGGGAAGATGAAAGAAATGGAGAGTATAGATTTGTAAGGACACACACAGGAAGGGTACTGGATGCAAAGCATCAGAGAAATATAGCTTTGTTCACACCATGTCTGCGGTGTAAGTAACTGTGTTAACAGTGGGAGAGAATTAAGTATGGTACCAAAATGTGAAACTATGTTAAATATGATAACAATTGCAAAATTATGCTTTGGTAGGAATGGAAAGCTGCTCATGGAACAAGCCCGAATATATATTTCTAGAAACTTTAGTTGAAACAGTGAGGTCATAGACTAGGCGTCATTACAAATTCAGCAGTTTCTGTCTGCCTTTCATTCTGACACTTGTTGTCTGTATATTTTTCTGTTTCTGCCCTATCTCTCTCGGTCTCACTGTCGTATATACTTAGTTCATCATTGTTTTAAATATGTGTGTATCGGACAGAAAGTTTTTGCTGAAAGTGCCTTTCAAACTGTATTGGATATAACCCATCAATTAGCTGCACCAGGCCAACAAAGTTTTTAGTCATTTAATCATGGATTCAGGAGTTGAGGGGGGTATACACTGCTGGAAGAGGCTACAACACAAGGGGTCTTCTGCTTATCAAGAATATAAACGTTAACACACTATCTGGGTTTCAGTATCTTTCCAGATACCTGGACATGGTGATTTATTAAAACCAGGAATTGAATCACTGACCACTGATTTGTGAACAAACACTTCACCTCCTGAGCAACAGTATATCAACACAATCAGGGCTCGTTAGTCACACTTACCATTACCTGCACTTTAAATGGACAACATTAATTGCATACGGAAGCAAAGAACCTTTGTGAATCGTTTTCTTTTCCCTTAGGGGATCAGCTCAAACTCAGGATAAAGGGGATGGGGTATGTCATTAATGACTGAAAGGGGCTTCCTGCGTACAACTGTGCTCTAAAGGTCATCTTATAGCTTTTATTGGCAGCAGACTATCTTTCCAGCTGTTGTTACTATCCTGCACAGCTTGTTTCTATTTATTAAAATCAAGTGCCCATACAAGATAAATATATTGAAAACAAACAAGCTCTCCTTCGGAATGACAAACACTTTATTTAAAAGGTTCAGACTCTCTCCATTCAGTCTCTTAATTGCACTTTGACTATCCTGTCTGTAAAACTCAGTTCTTTATCCATACATGTTCCCGGTTACTTAAATCAGGAAACAGGATCAGCAGCAGAGCCACGCCCACTTTGGAGTTGCCATGGCTGATGTACCAAGTGCCACACCCCATGCACTGTAATCAGAACAGCAACAGAATATATCTCTATTAAGATATATCTCACGATCACAAAACATAGAAGTACAGATAGTTATTAACGCCCCTGATGCACCCGTTGTCAAGCTTGTTAGCTTTGAATGCAAGGTAAATTGAAGGTGACTCAGATGTCTGCATCAACTACTCTCTTCTCTGCATCTGGATTACTAAGGACTCACAGTAAAAACAACACTAAGATATGTGTTCCTTGCCTTAAGCCTTTTGTTTGGTTTGAGTTGTTGTCAGTGCATTTCCCATACCCGAAACACTTCCTCATGTGACCCTCTAGACAAGAATGAGGGAAGTTGGTTCTTTATTGTTCTGTCCCCATGAGATCAATCCAGATACTTTATAATATAATAATTCTAAGTGGCCCAGGGCTCGTTCACACAGGATGTGGAATAGCTGACTGCAAAAGTTTATCTCCCTATGTGTTGTGGCGACCATGTCAATGGGAAGTACCCTCATGAACAATGGGTTGTCGTGCACCAAAGCGCGGAGGTATGCACACTGCTCATATATTTACTGCTTTAGTCGCATCCTTCACTCCATTTGCTCCTTACGCAGCTTTGATACCTAAAGTGCTCTCAATGGAAATATACAGTTATGAGACAGATGGATAAATTGTATGTTTGTCCAAAAATAGTGAGGTTACAATGAAACAGCCCGCTGCATATTACACTAAACAAAACTGTGGATGGGTCTATGGATTCTAAATAAGGGACAACATAGATTGTAATGACTTAATATTATAAAGAAGAACAATGCAATAGATAAGGAAGTTGTTTTCTAGCTGAAGGAGCACATTTTACAACATATTGCTCTATTGTAATATAACTAATTGAGACAAAGCACTACAACACTGCATTATGATAGACTTTAAGTCTAACCATTCATAAATAAAAGTATGATGGGGTTTATCTTTTTGTGTGGTTTGATTTTCTTTGTTTCCACTCCAAGATATACCAAGTATTATTTTATTTTGATTTATTTTACAGATACAAATAAATCACACCACGTAATTGGTGGTACTACATTTGAACTTCCATGCACATGTTGTAGATAAGTAGAGGCTGTCAAAAGAAGAAGCATTCTCAGGCACTAACAGACAATAATATTACCCACACATTATGCCAGCTGTATTAAGTAGGGAGACATAAATAAATAAATCATGATTTTGGGCGAAATAGAAAATAATCTTACAAATAGTAAAAAGAAAACCCTTCAGTGTCACAGAGAGTGGAACACTAATCATACCTTTAGTATTATGTGTTTAGGAGGCACTGAAAAATGATTAGTGTAAAATTAAATTTGATGGGAATTCAAGACATTATGTTAAAGAGTTTACATAAAAAATGATGTTTCTCCATGATTTATGTTATGGGTTCTGGAAAAGCCTGACCAGACAGAGCTTGCTTCACCCAGAGAGATGAGCGCTGTAATTTGTAAGCGGGGGATTTCATGCACTTTCATCTTCCTTTAAGATGCCCACTTCTCTAATTGCTGCTTTTTGTTTGGCAGTGAAAGTTTTGAATCCATGCCCAAGAAAATCTGTTTTTATTAGTGCCAAATTGAATTGAAAATTGTTGATGCAATATAAACGCGCTCTACCACTGTATCGGCTCTCTGCCAGAGTGTTGATGAATGTGCGTTGGCTCGGTTTTAAAGCAGATATTATCCGTTAAGATGTTCGTGAGCATGTCTGGGTTAACTTCAAGTTTCAGCTGTTGTCCTTGAGCTTGACAAGTGACTGCAAATGAAGTCTTTTATTGAAGCTATTAAAGATACAATAATGATTTATTCAATAAATACACGAACTGGTCGTCCTTTACATGTTCATTTCCTTCTTATCTGATACTTATTAAATGTATCACTTTTGTGACTGAAGGCAAAACAGTATACAGTTTTTCCACCCGAATGAAATCCTGTTATTTGAACAGATTCTGTAGCTTAATATATTATTTGGGATTTAAAGCAAAAATCTCTTGCAGACATCAGTATTAAATGATGTTATCAGATTATTATTGCCGTGACTTTCATAGAGGATTCAGGGTCCTATGTCTGTGTGTTGCTGCATTTAAAGTGTTTACATCTCCCTGTCATTATTTTATCACATTCCTTGTTGTGTGCGTGGGTGGACATCAATTGAGAAAGATAAACAGAGCGAGCAAAGTCTTGTGAGTGTGTGAGTGTGTGAGTGTGTGAGTGTGTGCGTTTTTTTACTCGCCTCCTACTTTTGCCTTCATTCTAAGGTTCCCATCTCCCTGTTTCTGTCTTTAATGACAGTCATAATCAATGTTTAGACTACTTTTATGTCTGGTTAATATCTGATCTTGCATTAATGAACCATGTCCATATTAAATGTATATCATGCTCACCACTAACTGTAGCTTTGTACCATATATTAGCAGTTTTGTGCTGTTGCATTAAGACCTGATTATGCCTTCTCACATACTTTGCAGAAACAGAAACACACATGAGCATGAATATATATATTACCATCCCCTCTCAGGATGTTTGAATCCCCCTCTCCTGACGGATCGCCTCATTACAAATGCATTACAAATGCTTAAAGATCAATACGATTATTTATTTGATCTTTGCTGGAAATGGACACACACTTCACTTCATTTTGACAGTTAAAAATCACACTTGGGATGTGAACAGTAGGTCATAATGGCCAGAGGGAATAATAAAGAGCCATCTTTCTCAGCTCCATTGTTACTTGTGGGTTTGGGGCTTTAATATCAGGATTTAATGATGGAGCTCACACAACACACATCCTCGATTCAGCAATGGCAGCTTGAAATAGAGACCAAAACATGATTGCTGATAAAACCACAGACGCTGACGAGACAAAGAAAAGTCAAGTTCCTCACCTATGAATCTCCAACTGTCGGTCACAGTAAATTGTCTTTGAGGGTGGATTTTCTTGTCTTCTCACTCTGGTCCGCGCTGAACTGGGACAGATGTAAAGCCGCCACTGGGGAGGTGCAAAGATGTCTTAACACAGGGGAACTGATCACAGAGCAGCCATTATCAGAAGCTGCAGGAGGTGACAAGGTCAGGGAGAGATGTGCTTTCTTCCTGGCTGGCTGACTTAAATACAATACAGCACACTTCAAAGAAGGTTTTAAGGCAGTGTTTTTTTCAGATTTGAAGCAGATTTAAACACATTCCTCCCATGATTCAAAGTTGTCAGCATGTGCTAAATGATAATTCTGTTAATTGTTTTTCTTCCTGCCTATCATACATACACATTTCCGTAGTGGCATATGAAATATTCGCTAGAAATTCTATTTAAAAAGTATGGAGCTGTACTGAAACTGTAATCCTTCTTTCTCGATGATCCTCATGAAGGACTACGAAGGGCAGTGCCTGATTCACTTTGATTCTGAAGGACTACATGTTTGTATTAAGTGAGTAGAGGTTCACTGTGCTTCAGAAAATTACTTCTCCAGGACATTGTTGCTAGTGAAGTGGAGGAGATATTTTAGATTATAGGACAAGGCTATTAAAATAATTCTGGAAAAGATAAGGTCAGGCCAAAGGTGAGGCATTTATGTATGAGTTATTTGGAATTAAACAGCTTTTAGAATGAAGGAAGGTCAATAAAATGCTCTCACAAATGCATGCTTATGCATATTACATTTTTATATATTAGACACACACCTTCACCTACACAATCATACACACAAACACAAATTAGTTTAGTAATTCAGCACAGGACTCATTCCTTAAACTGAATATTGAATTACGCTTTGATGCTCCAGCAGGAGTGTTTTATAGAAAGAAAATATAGTGCGAGGGTCCATTGCGCATATTGAGTAACTAACAAACTTACAACACACATTTTTGCTTAAGGCACACACACACACACACACACACACACACACACACACACACACACACACACACACACACACACTATTGAATGAGAGCACGCGGTCCTCTGTGGTCTGCTGTGGTTGTAATAGCCTCATTATTCATCTGTATGCTCTGCAAAACAGTCAGCAAAGCCAAAAGGAGTAAAACCAGAATCTATTATTAAGTACACACGCACAAGCACACATACAATAGAAACTCAAACTCAAACACACTCATTTTGTAAATACCCTTCATTACACTCCTTACATCACAAATATGTTATACATCACTCTTAAATCTGCAAACAAATGATCTCGACCACTTGGGGGCAGCAAAAAAGAAACACAACATTGCTACGTTATCATGTTTTAAGTCAATATGGCGATCTTGTTCACATATCCAGCGGTTACACAGCAACATAAATATACATTTGGAGTCATGTCGTTGGACTTTTAACTAGCTGTGGAAGAATGTAAAGCAAATTTCCCAAAATGTTAAACTATTTATTTAACAGATTGGCCGAATCACATCTATTTGAAAATGTTTTATTATTGTGACAAACTCAAATACGCCTCTTGAGATAGAAGTACAGAACTCACACACACACACACACACACACACACACACACACACACACACACACACACACACACACACACACACACACACAAACCTTTTTTCCCACCGATTAATATAAGCTCTTTGAGAATACTGTTATATGCAGGGTAGCATTACATGTGTGTGTAAGTGTTGGGGAGAAGCCTTTGTTTGCCTGGAATCAGGGGATATATTACAATGATGCCTTTCAGGGTAAAATAAACCCCGCTTTCATTAATCTTTTTGTCAGTTGAGTGATCTCTCTGTGTGAAAGTCATAAGCCTCTTGTCTCTGTGACTTTGATATTCACAAGTCTTGTTAACTACCATGGCAACGCTGGCCGTTTATACATTGAGTGTTAGTGGTAATGCTAAAAGAGAATCTACACTGAAACAGATGTGGTAAAAAAATAAGTGGATCAAACACAACTCTGAACCCCTAGATACTCTTATGCTGTTGTATATAGTTTACTTTAATAGCGTAACAACTTCGTTTACAGTGATTTCCTTTAACAAGTCAAAAAAACGACTAGACCTGCATTCGGTATGTGAAGAGGAGAGACTAAAACTGAATAAACACTACAGCTATTTTAGTCTGGGTATTTCAAAGCTGTATACAACTGTAGTCCTTGGAGGCTACTGTCAAGGAAAAAATACAACAAGAAGTAGTATCTTTGCCTCCTTTCTAAACATTGTTCCCAGTAGTTGTTGAAAATATGTGTAGAAGGTTGTCTACAAAGTCTACGGCTCTTTCATTCTAAAAGAAAGACACGAAATATTTTAATGGATTTTTCACACTTTTGCTGTTTTGCTACAGGAACCAGATACTGTTAACTCATTTTATGAACACAGCTGAAGTCTACAGAGAGAGAAGACATTTGCAAGATTACAAGAAGTTAGTCATCAGGAATCATAAAAATGCGCTCAAGAGTCCGTTAATGTCCACTGCATCAATCGCTTCAATGAAAGCAGTCTTATTAGAGCGGTACTCAAACTACTGGCTGAATTCAATCCCTTTTGTGCAGTCAGCCACCTTTTTTCCTGCTGCTTTTCATGTTAGATCCAAAAGAAATTGACTGTGCCTTCAAAATGCGGGCTTGTATTTTCACAGTCAGTGAACGTGTGAGTTGCTCTCGAAGAAACCTGATGGTCTTGTCATTGTTGTCTTGACCTTATTCAGCGCATAGACAGCTCAAGCAGAGCAGCTCAGCTAATTAACACTCCAAATGGGACTTAATCAGATGCCAAGTGCACTAATAAAAAGGAAAGTCATTATGAAAAAGGCAGGCTCTGCCGGGAGAGAGGGAAGGATATTTGAAGACACACGTGTATGCTTGAACACGTGTCCATTAGTGTTCAAGACTGAACCAAAAATATAACAATGAGATAACATAAGATTAGACCATTTTCTGTTATGAAGCAACATCTTCCTTTGACAGGCCTCAATACCAAACAAACATTTCACATTTAGAGATCAACAGATATTGTTGATGCTTAGGTGGAATCAGATATTTTTAAAAGGTTTATAGACGAAACATTAAACTATAAAATAAAGTAAATACATAAAGTATTCCTATGACATCTCACTTGCAGTTGTTTTGGTGCAATATTGTATTTTGTGAGTTGTGACACATTTTCCTTTTTTTTTTGCGCAATATCATTTATTCATCCCAATTTACTGATTGCATATTGATGCAAAAAATCTAAATGAGTCTCAAATGGAAACCGTTATACATAATTTGGCACAGTAGAGCATATTACTACATGCTGATGGATGGCTTTTTAGCTATTAAGGCATTAGGCATCATCACTTTGCATTTGAATTTCTTGACCAATTTAAATGGCCACAAAAAGCTGCCAGCTAATGGCCAAGGTTGTTGTAGCTCGAAGCACTGCTCAGAAGTGCGTTTTATCCCAAAAGTAATGACCATTCATTAAAAGACAATGACCTCAGCGATGGCTATGTATTCCAGATGAGTTGGGAGAGAAACTGAGCCAGAGAAGGAGCTGATTATGGGAGAGAGAGAAAATGAAACTGAGTGTAACAGAGAGGATGTAGAGGTGTAATAACTCCATAGGCTATGGCTCGGTGCCCGTAAGGATTCATGGCAAACTAGAATATATATGCTTGAGCAAGTAGATTGTGTGTGCACGTGATTATCTTTCTCCCACTCTCTTTGCGCGTAAATATTTAATCATTTCATGGTGTGTTAATCATGCGCTGTGAGAAAGTGTGTTTAAAAAGTAAAGCAGTGACAATGGTGCCTGTGCTTCTCGCTGCATTGTCTGCCTTTAGTACCCCTTTTGAATATGGTTAAACAGCAGTCACATTGAACAGCAGAGAGGTGGAGATCAGTACGTCCAGGATTAATGTCCTCATGTACACGTGTTTTCTGTGCTGAGTTGCTGAGCTCTTATTTTGTCCAAACTACTGTTCAAGAATCCAATTTTGTTATAAGGGGTTATCATTGTGTCAGGCAAGATTATATCTACTATCTGATTCTATCCTTTAAGTGTGCAAATAAGCTACTGTTCCTTAAAACGTAGTTTTGTGCCCTTTGAATTAACGATGGCTATCTCACTTTTCTTCAGTGAAACTATCTGTAAACACGGCAGTTGAGCAAAATTGCATTTGCTTTTTAGTCGTCTCCAGGGCGATTTACAGCGAGTTAAATCCAGAGATATCTAAGTACTTGTTTCTGCTGCTCTTTGAAAATGCTGCAATATCTAACCTACGATACAAAACCCTTTGGTCTCACTCAACTCTTTCTCCTCTCTCTCATCCTCTACCTTTCTTTTTTTTTTAAATCTCTGCCATTTCACACTGTCTCTACGATCTTACTACTCTCTCTAATTCTCTCCATGTCCTTTTGGCTCCCTCTCTACATCTTTCATGATTCCCTCATGTCTCCTTCTCTTACAGCGTCCAACCCCTCCTCCTTCTTCTGCTCCATCTCCTTCTTTTGTCATTCCTAGCTTTTTGTACCTGTTGTATCCACTACCAGCTGGTAGTAATGCTTATTTCTTGTCTTTAGCTTCAGCATGTGAAGCATGTGGGAGTAAATATTCTCCCTCCCTTAGCTTACACACAGCCCTGTCTACTGTTGTGGGCAACACAAACACCTATTATTTACTGTGTGATTTATTTATGAATTAAGTCTTTTAACTTGTTGCTTACATCCATTTCCCAGGGAGGGGAAGATGGCAGGGCTGATTAATTGTGAAGAGGGTTGCCGTGCCCATGCAGCCAAAGCACCTTTCTGCGTACACACACACACACACACACACACACACACACACACACACACACACACACACACACACACACACACACACACACACACACACACACACACAGGCTCCTTCAAGATATACTCACATGTATATGCATGCACAGAGCTATATTACCTAAGGGACACACACAGTAATGGAGATTGTGAACACCAAAGAAAGGACAATGCCATTATTGCTTCAACCTTTTTCCAGTAGAGCAGAGTTCCCCCACTGGGAATGCCATATCTGGATGTTTATTGTTAACCAGAACAGCTTTCTTGCAGCTCACTCCTCCAGCGAGACCAATTTCTGTCTGTGAGCCAAATTATGGTTGCATTTACAGTTGAAACATGGTTGTGTATTAGCATCTAAATAAATCTGAACAATTATCTGTAAATTTATAAAGCAGAAGTAAGTGTTTGTTAAGTATGCACTTATGAGTGTGATATATTACGTCGCGGCATCAACCTCTCACATTTGTTGCATTTAACCTTACCCAAACTGCCATTTCAAGATATTTCACAATCGGATGTCAGTAAGTGCGTTTTGTATCAACTTCTAAACTATGAAGATTTCAAAATGTACTTTGAGCTCAGAAAGGTTCCTTATTTTGTTCGTAACCCAGCATACTAACAGTTACGTATGTCTCAGTGGGCTGAATCTTGGTGATACAGGCCAGGTGGAGCCAGGTGAACACCACACATGTGGATTCGTTTGGAAAAATGGGCACCAGTTCTGACATTACTCTATCCAATCCTTAATGTATCCATTCATATCATATATTTACTTTTTTTTATCAGCTGACTGTCCAAATTGATAACAATAATAATAATAGTTTGAATTTATATTGCGCCTTTTTAGGTAACCAAGGCCGCTTTCCATTTTGTGAGGACAGACAGAAAACAAATAAACAAACAAAAAGCTAGAACAAATAAAAGAAGAGAAATAGAAAATGGAAAACAGAAATGGCAGTTGTGGTAGAAGAACGGAGGAGTCAGATGAGTTAGTGGTCAAAGGCTATGGTGAAGAGATGAGTTTTTAATGCAGATTTGAAGATGTCCAGGGAGGCAGCATTGTGGATCTCTGCAGGAAGAAGGTGGGGGCCGCAACACTGAACGCCCTGTCACCAGCGGTTCGGAGGCGAGTTCGGGGAATGGAGTTAAGGCCCATGTCCGAGGACCGCAGACTCTGTGTAGGGTGTAGGGATGGAGGAGGTTTGATAAGTACTGTGGAGCAAGGCCATGGAGAGACTTGTAGGTGAGGAGGAGGGTTTTGAAAGTGGACTTGATCGAGGGCCAGTGAAGGTGGATGAAGGTGGGGGTGATGTGCTGCCATGGTTTGGTGCGGGTGAGAATTGATGTTAGTGTTGTTGGAAAATGTTTTAAATGAAGTAAGCACTTTCAAAAAATACTTGGCAGTTGATTAGATAAACCAACCGTCTGTCATCATCTATCAAGCTAAGTTTAGCCAATCAGATCATTGCACCGTGTGCTTATACAAAGTCTCGGCTAAGCAAGCTGCTATTTCAGAGTAAACCCTACAGTGCTTCAATGTTTTCCCTTGTTTCAATGAACAAATACTCTCCACTTCTGATATATATGATATATATTGCAGCGTCTTTGCTAAACTGTTTGAAAGGTTTTTATTTTTAAAGTCCCCTTCCATGTTTCAAACCCATGTGGATCGTACACAAACTCATACGAACCGGACCAAGTGGATATTTGTGCGATCTTGTAATCCCATGATCCCTTGAGTCTTGCTTGAAAATAACACACACACACACACACACACACACACACACACACACACACACACACACACACACACACACACACACACACACACACACACACACACACACACACACACACACACACACACACACAGGTAAACTCAACTTTCCTCCTTGAGGTTCCCTTTGGAATTTCATTACCTGTACTCGGTGCTTATTGATCCTGTTATATACACTACAGCCAAGCAGCTGCTAAATTATTTAGGCTGGTTAAATAGGGCTGTTTCATTATTCAGAATCATGGCACAATGTAATTAATATTGTAGAGATATGTGACAGGCCTGGTGGCATTTCATTCAGTGGCAGCACATCGCTCACTCTATTTCACTTTCTCTCTTCTCCTCAACTGTTTGTCGTCATTTTTTCCTTTTAGCTGTCCTTCTCACTTTCTCTCATTTTTGAGAGAGCTGTTCTTTCTGTGTTATATTTTTTGTTTTCCCTCTTTCTGCTCCTTTATGTTTCTGGACATTTATTTTTCCCTCTCTCTCTTCCTCTCTGTCGCTTGATCTCAATCTAGGTCGCCTCCTCCACTCACGTCTTCTAGTGGTTGTGTTGAAAAGTTGGTTATGAGACTCAAACAGCATCACCGGACTCTGAATGAGTTGTCGTGTGTGTGTGTGTGTGTGTGTGTGTGTGTGTGTGTGTGTGTGTGTGTGTGTGTGTGTGTGTGTGTGTGTGTGTGTGTGTGTGTGTGTGTGTGTGTGTGTGTGTGTGTGTGTGTGTGTGTGTGTGTGTGTGTGTGTGTGTGTGTGTGTGTGTGTGTGTGTGTGTGTGTGTGTGTGTGTGTGTGTGTGTGTGCGCACAATAGGAAGTGTGTTGTCTTTTTATTGTGACATATATTTCTCTGCTCCTTCCACAATGACCCACATTGTGCTCATGTTGTAACGATGTGACAGAGTACTGCTTTTGACAGATTATGTCATCCCCTGCATTGCTGTACATACAGTTTAATGAGAAGAGAAGCTTTGTTTCTGCTTCATCTTGTACTCATGATGGTGTCCTTGAGCAAGATGTGGCTTTGTGTTTGCAGTCTTTTGAACAGCATTAATAATGGCCAGAAATCTATCTTCAATCTGTTCATCGGCAAAGTACAGCATTGTTTGTCCAGTTGCAAATAGAACAATAAGGTTTTTGGTCAAGTCAAAAGTTTTAGCCATTGGTTTCATGACCATCTGCAAACCATTTGTATTTCATACTCTTCAAGGGGGAGGTTGAATAGACAATGATTGGTTACAACCAAGCTGACAAAATGATAGATTTTTCAATGCCTGTCTTTTATAACCTTGACTTAACATTTCTCACTTGACTTATTACATGGTAAACATTTAACTGATGAGTGTTGAGTCTCAATTTACAGCATGTCTACTGTTTGGGAATTTTTGGCTTAAGTAGTTAAACTTTGACATAGCTCATATTTTTCTGCTTCCTCTGTCTGCGTTCCCAAGGCATAGGCCTTTGGCCTTGGGGTGCTGTTATCTCCCTTAAGGAGGGGCAGCCCGGGCACCTTGGAGTTGCCAGTCTATGACCGAGCACAAGCTGCGATGATAATAGTTATTGTTCAGGGACATCTAGGGACGTCTAGAAGCCCATCTCTTCTGGAACGTAGGTTCCCTTGCGCACATACTTTTCTATGGACGACAGCTTTATGTAGATTCAGGGTCCATATTTATCTGGTCTCACTGATGAGGAATGTTGATTACACACTGAACTGAACTGGTTAAAACCTCGTATTGTAGTAGAGTTCTTCAGGATTGGTCGGGTAACCGCTATGTCAACTCGTGGCTGCAGCAAATGTCTTTCCAATTCTCCAGCCGTTAACTTCACAATAAACATTCAGTGTTTGCCATCACAGTTCCAGTTCTACCGTGTCTCTCTGAGTTTCGCCTCCATTGCTTCAGAAGTTTCCATCACATTTATAGTATGATGTTCTCCAGGTGTCTTTCTTCTGATAAATGAAATGAGAATGAAACGGCGAAACACCAAAATGGTCAAATCCAGATTTTCAAAATTCAAGGCTTAAAATCAGTAGACCACAAACCAATCATTGACATCATAGTAACTACACTGACTACACTTTTTTTTTATGGTCTATGGTTGTCACCATACCGACACACATGCTGTCGGCTCTGGATTGCCCTTCCTCATGCAGCCAATTAGGAGCCATCTCCTTTTGCTCTTATCAATGCTACTCCTCCACTCTTGTCAAAGTTATCTGAAAGAACAGGGGAGAGGAGACTTCAAAAGACTCCTGTTGTCTTGTTTTTTTTTTCTCCCCGTATTCCTCTCTTTGTGAAGCCCAGAGTGAAACTACAGAGGTGCCGGGATGACAACACAGAGAGCTCAAAGGACCGAACGCCTTGTGTGTGTGCAACAAAGTGACAGGGATGGTTAATTGCTGTTTTTATGTTCAGTGTAAACACAAATAATCAAATTGTGAAGCCACTGCTTTTAAACTGTATGTTGATTTTCTCTAACTGTGTCTCACGTTTTGTACACCAAGGACTGAAACTTGCACTGTTCTACTATATGTGTTGATTAAATACTTAAATTTTGTGTTGGAAGCAGAGAATTGCTCTCCCATGACCAATTTCACAGTATTTTTGAATTCATTACTGCCTATTTAACTCTCCAGAGTGGCGCTCAGCGTGTGATTTTCACTTTAGAGAAGCATTCTCTCTTCCTCACTTCACATTTAAAGAGTCGTTATAAATGTGAGGCCATGACAGTCTTTATTAATCTGTCACAATAGCACGTTTTAAGCTGATCAAATTGTTTTAATCACACGGTAAGTGATGATTTTGTCTTGAGATGCATGATATAGTAAGATGTTGGCTAGTGCAGAGAAGCAGCTGTAGGTGTGAACCCAGACACAATTTATGTGGATGTCTGACTTGTCACACTTTCTGTTTTTGTTTGCTTTCTTTTGACTTTTTTTTACCATTTGCACACATTCCCCCTTTCAAAGCCCTTTGCTGCCTCTGCCGTTCTCACTTGCTCTTTTTTTCCCTCTTCGTCAATCTGTTATTGTCTTACTCCTCCTCAAGGGTTTCGACTCTGACTGTTCTCTGCTGCTGCCAGTTAATATTTAATCTGATGTTAAATAACGAATTGTTGATGAGTCACTCTCTCAAACACATATAATTTATCTTTGTTGTGGCTTACATTGCACATTTGTGAAATGTGGCCTCTCGTCCCATAAAAGAAATGCCTCTGAAAAACATGCCAGCAGCCTTTTCAAGCCACAGGGACCCTCCAGGCTGTCTCTCCACCCTGACTTGGCTCATGACCCATACTTTTTGGAAAGAATATACTTGAACACTTTAGTAGTACCATTCCAATATTTGGTGCTATGATTCTTTTAATTTGACTATAATGGACACAGTGTTCCAAAAAAAACAAGATTTACCTTGTTTTTCAACTGGCTGCATCACTTTGGCATGTGATGTATCGCTCTTGCATTCAGTTGTGGGGCTGATCAGTCATTTTGTTAGCTAAGTCAGTATCAGATGCATCCTCATTCAAAAAGGCAATCCATAGGGATCTTTTACCTCTCTTTTGCCTGTGTGAGGTTAAAGTTTGGCTGATATTTATTCCATCAAATATGTCGTGGAGGACAGAGGCATTATCGTATATATAAAGATTGAATAGGCCCTCAGGAGACAGACAGATTGACATGATACCTTGAAAAAAAAAAGGTGTGACACAATCAGTACAGGTCTTTATTCTTTTCAGGCTCTTTTCACTTTTGTGTATCTTTCCTTTCACTGAAGTACTTTTACTGAATGTCTGGCTAGATTTTTAGAAAGGTTGAAATTGTGAACACCCACACTCTGTGGATGGTTTTTATTACACTACTTTTAGATATACAGCCCAACATGTTTGGAAATGTGTGAAACCTCAGTCTTAATACAACTAATAAAAAGGAGTTCCTAATTTGTAATAAGCTGTACCTCAAGCTTGAGGTGAGAAGAAAGTCGTCAGCTTTGGATTCCACTGCAGCCTCCATTTTTCATGTGGGGGAGAAAGAAGGAGTTCAAAGACAAAAAATTAACCAAACTTTCAGTTCACACAGGACAAGTTGCATATCATGCAGAACTACATGTCTATTTTAAACCACATCCAGCTCATGAAAGGATTTTACATCCTAATAGATTGGAAAAAAATGATTAGAAATAGATATGCCAGCTTATTAGCTTGTGTAGCCCAGGATGTGGCCAATAGGTTGATGGTTAAAGCTAGGTTTTGCAAGGTAAATAAGGCATAGAATTACTCGTATGTGATTTCTATTATGTGAGAGATTTACTCTCATCAGGATGCCTGTCAATCAGGCCAAAAGTGAAGGTGTAAGTTTTATTTCTTTTGACCTATCTTTAGCGTCCAAGCCAAACAGCCGCATGAAGGTTATCCTTGGCCAGATGTCCCTGTCAGGTTTTAGAGCTCATCGCACTGCTCCAATTTCATCGAAAGGCTCATCCAGGGCAACCCTATAGCTGATAATCCATCATAGTTGATGGTACTGGGTGATACACACACACACACACACACACACACACACACACACACACACACACACACACACACACACACACACACCAAGTTTCACTTTTCAGCGATTACATTTTTTTCCTGAAATCTGAATTATTTAGCTCTCTGAAGTACATTAAAGCATACTGTATAAAACATATACACCCTGCAGTAGTGTGAGTGTGTGTTCAGTACGAATCCAAACACACCTTTTCCTCCTGGCCCAGAATACAAAATCCAAAGCACAGCAAATTGAATTAAAACTCTCTCCTTCAAATCACTTACATAAAGTCTCTCTCTTGCAGTTATCCTTTAAACCTCGCCTATCTAGCTCTCTATTTATCTACCTTCACAAACTCTCAGCATCTTGCAAAAGAAGTGCAATGGCTGTGATATTTTAAGAAGGGATGTGTTTGTTTTGTATTATAAAGCCCTTGACCATGTGGTCATTTCCATAACAGTTGTGCTTAGCAAATGCTGCAGCTTTTATGAAGGCAGAGTTTATGTGAGGGTGTTATCAAGCTGTTTTCACATGAGACAGATTTACACGACCACCAAACAGTTGTTAACATGCATCATTTTTTTCCCTCCTCCTCCTCCTCCTCCTCCTCCTCCTCCTCCTCCTCCCCCTCCTCCGCACACACCTTCAGTAATTATAATTATCATGACTTGTCTTTTCCTAATGCACCAGATGTTAGCGTCCTGTACTTTCTAACAATCTCCCACCGTTCTCTTACACAGAATGATAAAAAGTTAGCAGCTTGGCAGGGAGAGAAAAACAGTGTTAAATTACACGCTTATCATGTCAAAAGTGTAAATACTCTTCCTAAATAGAATATGCTAAGTTTTCAACTCATGAATTTACCTTACAAGTGTCATAAACACCACATGCAGCTTGCTCTGGTATGCAGTGCAGGCTCTTTAATAGCCTGTTTGCTCATGAAATAAAAAATCAATCAGCATTACATTAACATTTTTTTGTTGGTTTAATGGCATTCAGTTTCTTTTATTTCATTATCTGCTCTATTACATGAAATTAATTGCACTGTACTTTTCTGCAGCATTAAAACCAAGCATGCCAACTACCGCTACTCATTTCTCTCTCTGAGTACTTTATTATTTTACGGCTTACAATAGTTTAGCTGCCCAGCCATCAATACATGTTGTATAAATGGAAATAAGTATTTAAAATGACATAAATCCATTCACAGATATAGGTATTATCTTGATGAAGATGACACAATGATGCCAGGCGTTTCTTTACTGTGAGCAGCTGAAAAACAGCTGCATGAAATAATGTTGAACGATTAATTGAAATTGTACAAAATGATTTGCTTAGGAAATTCCTCACTGAAATCACACAATGAGTATTTCATTTTGTTTTAAAAATAATCCCAATTACAAAAAAAATCAAAACCGTGACACATTATTGAAGTGTTATCTATCAATTAGTGAAACGGATTCAGTGGTTTTATGTGAGACTGAAATAATATCCAAAGTCTGGCTGTTTTGACCGGCTCACAGGGAGTTCCATTTATTTAGGATTGATTACCTACCTTTTTCTCTCCATGTTTACACCGTTTAGTCTGCATCTTTGCCTTCTCCTAATGCCTTTTCCCTCTCCCCTTAGTCTCCTTCTACCTATATGATTTACACATTGCACTACTGTAGGACATTTCCATTCATGCCTTTCTTGCTCTGTCTGCGAATAAATCTCTACCTCCGTCTGCATCAGCATTTCTGTGTCTGCGCCTCTTTGTCTGTGTGGCTCCCTTTCTGTGTTAGTTTCAATTCTCCAATTTTCAGTCACTTTATTGGCATGACCGTTAAAAAGGACAGAATACATAATATCTTTCCTCTCCTCACACACACACACACACACACACACACACACACACACACACACACACACACACACACACACACACACACACACACACGCACACTTTCACTCTTTTTCTCGTATACACTGCCACTGCCAAGTTAAGTGCGCCTCTTGTCATCTGCTGTAGATGTGAGTGCCTGTGAATGTGCACATGTCTGTGTGTGTGCACCATCAAAGTGTGTTTGAGCATTATGGTTGAATAGAATAAGGCCAGGTTGACAATAAGGCAGACAGATGATGTGGGGCACATCCATACCACACAGCCTTATCCCCACTACTTCTCACTCTCCTCTTAAACGCAGTGCTTTGCACCTCTGCCCTCATCTCTCCCTGTCATTTGAGTGTTTTGTTATCTGCCTCTCTTTTATCTTTCGTCTTCCCTCCATCACTGTAGTGGCTTAAAATGCTTCCAGGGCCACTTACCAACATAGAGGTTATGATGCTAATGCAACAACAGTAAAAAAAAAAACAGAACCATACTCCATTTCAAAAGAAAGGCCCATATTTTAGCTTTCATGTGCAATGCTGCATGTATGTTTGAAGCTGTTTTGTTATACCTGTCCAAGTAAAACCCTCTCAATATTAGCATAATAAGTAAAAGGAATGCACGATTAGATAGCGGTAACATAAAATGACTTGCTTTTCATGTCTGAAACCAATAGGATAATCGATAAGTTATAATTCCCTTAGTTTTAGTAGTTAAAAGTAAACTACTTATTAAAAAGTCTTAATTAATGAGTCAATACTATGCTCTGACTTTAACAAATGTAACTGAAATCACCAATGTGCAACAAAAACAGGCAGTGCTGACTCTTAATACATTTTTCAGAAATTGCAATTGTCTTGACGTACACTCCGGTGACAACAACAACAATTTTGGCTCCGAACCATTTTTTTTTAGTAGTAGCGAGCAGACTAGTGTAGAGGTTGTGCAGGTTGTGTCATTTATCTTAATTTCCTTTCACAAAATGATACATACTAATATAAATGATCTATTGCCGGCCTTTATGTACTGTGCCTCCCTAATAAACAGCGAATATGAAACCTTAGGGGTGTCATCAATGTGAATGTTAATAATTATACAATATGTAATGCAGGTATGCCAGCTAATACTAAAGAAAACGACATGTTAAACATAGATAAATAAAAGGCAATGCTTCCTAATCACCTTAAAATCATAACAAATGAGTAGAATACTTTTCCATATGTCTCCTCTTTAAGCCTATCCCGCTCCTGAATGCTATACTGACTAGGATAACCGTATGTTACACCTGAGGTGGTTTATGTGGCATATGCTGTGAAAACTCTGGAAGAAACAGCTCACAATGAAAGCTAAAAAAACCTTTGCTGCAATTTCTGAGCCCCACCAGCTGTTCCTGTCCTATCGCCTAATCCCTCTCTCTCTCTCGATTTCAAATTCAGTATTCTTTATTGGCATGAATGTCAAGTAAGTAATAATATAAATACAAATAATTCAACTCAATATTGAAATGAGAAACAACACAATTCATTGAGTCAACCAAAGCAGATTGCAATGTAAAAAAAATGATAGAAAACAATAAATTGCATTGTATTTACTCTCCCCCTCTCCTTCTCTCTCGCTCTCTCTTTCCGGTGCTCTCGTTGTATTCTCCTGTCTGAACAGATGCTTGTGTTGCTCTGAGACACGCAGAGGTTAGTGGGAAGGATGATGTAGTCAGCGTGAAATGCAAATCTCAGACATCACTCACACATCTACGTTTTTTAAAGATGGTTTGATGCTGTGCTTCTTATCTCATTTCTTATTCCCCTCCTGTCCTCTCAGGTAGAGATATTTGATAATGAAATTAAACGCAATGGAGAGTGTATGGAGTGTAACAGGACAGCAATAGGCATGGAGAGGTTAGATGACCTGTGACAGTCGGGAGATGAGCTTAAACATTAGATAGCAGGGGTTCACAGCTTGCCCACCAGGGAGCCCTATTAAGCTCAGTCTCACACTATTAAAAGATTTGAGAGTGGATAACTTCTGAAACCCAAGGAGGGGGGTTTGTAGTTTCAGGCGAGAGATTTTAAAGTGTCCGTAAGAGGAGTCTGGTATGATTTGAGACATTTAGGTTACCCTGTTGTTTCAACATTGATAAAAACACATTCTTTTTCCAGCTTGAGATCAACAAAGTGTAAGAAAATCAGAATAAAAGTCTCAATTTAAAGCATTTCAAAACAGTCTAACTTTTCTCTTCATTAGTTCAAGTCATCTTCAAGAGCTGTGACCTGCTTGCTCACCCGGGGCAGAAAGCTTCTGTTTGTTTTACCAGCACTAAAGTTCACTAAGAGCTAGGTGGGTTTGTCTGTGTGTGTGTGTATGACCTTGTGTAAACACAACTGTTTAGTCTCACAACGGGGTGCAAAATTAGGATCTTGTTTTGTTTGGATTACATCGTCTACTAGCAATGTGTACACATGAATATAATCTCATTCCCTTTCTCCTTTAATAAAATACATTAATAACAATAGTTATTTTGGAAATGTAATGTGTCCAACAGATGTCAATAATTAGAAATTAAGATACAAGCAGATCCATTTTTATGTCACGACAAGTATGCCCAATGACTGATGTAATATTGCAGTAGTAAACATCAAACTTACCGATATGCACAATGATGACAGCAGAGAGACTCACATTCTAGCTATAGAGGTGTCTTGAAGGCTGGTTGATACCCAGATATATAATGTTAGTACGATATGTTAAAACACAGAGACTCTGTAGTACACTGGAATATAGTATACATAATACCCTTTGTATAATTACAGTAAGGCACGACAATAAATAATCATTTTAAACAATATTGTTATCGCCTGCATGTTTGCTCCATCCACATGTTACTAAAACAGTTATGGTATTAGTAAGCATAGATGCAGCTTCAACTGGCATCTTCCACTTATGTGTAACAGTGTGAGCAATATTACATATGTCACATCTCTTAATCTGCTGCAACTGATGGTAAATTATTAATATTAGTCCTGAAAATCTATCACCACTTAAATTTACACTATTGGCCGACTTAGTCAGTTGAAGATTAAATGGTTTTGCGATCAGAAAGGTTGCGCTCATTAACTGAATGTGGCTTTAAGTCTGTTTTCTTTTGTTTTATTGGTCTTCTTCCTCCTCTTGTTTCTCAGTCTGTCAATTTCAACACCCTGTATATTGGATACGACAGACTTTGTGAATGAAGCGCTCACAAAGATAATGCCAGTCACACATTTCTCTTTATTTTCTTCTCTTCCTCTCACTCCTTGCTCTCCTCTCGTCTCTGTATCTGTTCATCTCTGCCAAAGATCTTAGAGGTTTTCATCTCTTTGTCGGAACCCTCTCTCCTTCTCTCCTCTTTCTATCTTTTCATCTTTGAAACAGCTCTAGTGCAGCAAGCACACTCCTATGGAGGACTATTAGTCATGTTTGACCATGCTCTACAAACCCCTGATCATTTCACATCACTCCAGCCCTCACAACAGACGCAACCTCTACTCCACCACCCCTGACCTGCTGTCTGATCTCACTCTTTCTTCTTTTCCACCTCTTTTGGTTTACCTTTCAGACAGCTACTGGCGTTTATTCACATGTTAACCTCAGTTCCCTCACATGAGGTTTTCAATATAATAAATAGGAGATTAGCAGACTTTTTTTTTTTTTTTTAAGATATTTTTTGTGGGCTTTTTGCCTTTAATCGGATAGGACAGTGGAGAGTGACAGGAAAGTGGGAGAGAGAGTCGGGGTGGGATCTGGGAAAGGACCACGGGTCGGGAATCGAACCCGGGTTTGCCGGCGTACGGTGCAGGTGACCCAGCCGGTCGCGCCACGACTGGGGCCGAGATTTGCAGAGTAAATTGTAAAACAACACCTTCCTCTTTGCTGCTTTGGCTAGATTTAATCCCATTTCTTGAGTTTATTTTGTACCATTTTTGGTGTCTCAGTATATCTCGATATCAAAGAGTATGAAGGGCAATCAAATATAACTGTTTGATGTTATGATAGGTTAAGGCTGAAGCACATAGGGGTTACTTATTAGGCTTACTCAAATGGAAAATAGGGATTTTAAATTCATGTTAAAAGAAGCTCAGTTGTGGATATAGTGGAGATCTTTTGAATGTTCTTCTTTCCTCCTCCCACTTTTGGATTGCATTCCCTGTGCCTGCCAATAATGTATATTGAACAATATTTCAAGAGAAGATTCACTGTCCTTGGATATGAAGCCTGCAGTGTGTCCAGGAAGCTGCTTCCCCCCCTTTCTCTTTCACTCTCTCTTTTTTCCATTATGTTTTTTGTTTTGTTTTTGTTTTTCCACTTCTCTGCCCTATATCTGTCCTCTGCTCTCCAATGATCCCCTTTATTAGCTTTGGCTGTCATCTGATACTTTTGTTGATCGCACAATCTCTTCTATTCAGTTCCAGTGATTTTGGTACAAAACACACAGTCACTCACTGACAAACACAGGTACACAGAGGTACGCTAGGTATCACATGCGACTATCACACACCATTTAACACACCCTGACAAGCCGATTTCACCATCCTGTATAAAGCTCTACATTAGTGTCGATAAAATAAATGAAAGTTGGATCAGGGCTAAAGCTATTGGCTTTGACTGGAGTCAGCACTGTTGGCTACCAGACTCTGTCTCATCCCTGGTGATCCACACATAGAAAACCATGACCAATTTGAAAATGACAACTTCAATCAGCACTCACATTCTGTATACAATAACAAAACAACAGCAAAGCTGGGAAAGATTTTTTTACACGCTCAAAAATTCACAAACCCGTGAACACACATAGAAATGTAAATACATCCATGCCAGAAACTCTGAAAGACAAAATATAAGGCTGAATTTAAGGAGTGAATGAATATAAACAATGAAATAGTAGACATATGGTGACTCCTTATTAAATATCTTGAATACTTTTCTATTAGAAAGGATGATTTTTATTCTGCTTTCCCCATTTATCTATTTTATTACGTTGTGTGTCAATGTGTTTCATCTGTTCGCAAGCTGCATTAATCTCCCCTCAGGGCAGTGATGATTTGTGTGTGTGTGTGTGTGTGTGTGTGTGTGTGTGTGTGTGTGTGTGTGTGTGTGTGTGTGTGTGTGTGTGTGTGTGTGTGTGTGTGTGTGTGTGTGTGTGTGTGTGTGTGTGTGTGTGTGTGTGTGTGTGTGTGTGTGTGTGTGTGTGTGTGTGTGTGTGTGTGTGTGTGTGTGTGTGTGTGTGTGTGTGTGTGTGTGTGTGTGTGTGTGTGTAATTGATTTACATGCTACTGTTGGATTATTGTCTCTTTATCGATACTCCCTGGCTTGTTGTGTGATCAGGTGATTTCTGTGATTTTTTATCTCCCAACCCGGCTGCTTCCATCCTCTTTCTATTATCACTTTTCTTTTGATCTCAACAGCTATTCATAACAAACAGTTAGAACTTTAATTTAATACACTTATTCACTTTAATGTTAGGCTGCCGCGTCATGGCTCAACTAAAACACTAAGACACCCACTGTCATGACTGATGGATCAGAAAAGCGAGCTTACTTCTTCAGCTGCTCGGTAATCAGTGTGAGATAACAGTTGGATTTCTAATGTCGGCTACAGTGTACACCAAGGTAGGACAGACTAAAGAAAGCAGAATCTGCATGCTCCTCTTTCATCTTCTGCAGTTTCAATTCTTGCTTTTGTAAAACCTTGTCATCAAATACAAACCTCAAGTACAAATCAGTGTGCCATCTGTCCATCTCGTTGATGCATCTGCTGCTACAAGAAAGCCAGTTGCCACAAACTCTTAAACTGCAGGAGGTTGACATATTGTATACAGCTACTGGGACAGTGTTGACTCAAGGGAGCCAATGTATCTAGCGTTAATGGTTGTGAATGTTGAAATTACCTGGTTTTGACACCGTTGTACACAAACAACATTGATGGAGTCAAATTAAGAGATATATATTTCACATTCCCAAAGGTAGATACCATTCCCACGTCTGCATGGAAAAGAAGCTACAGCAGTATCTGGTTAGTTTAGCACAATGTCTGGAAATAGGAGGAAGCAACCAGGCTCTTTAATACAATCCAAAGGTAATACAATCCACCGACAAGCACTTTCAAAGCTCACCCAATCAACACATTTGTGTCAAATAGATTTATTTTTATCAGGACAATTTCTGATCTGGAAAAAAAGTATAATGCTGTAGTATTGTTCATTAGTGTAGCATGGTGGTTTGGTTAAAAAAAAAGAAAGCAATAATAATATCTACAGAGAACATGCAGGTCTTTTATAAAAACAAAAAATCACAAGACCAATAAACAAGAAATACATTCATATTGATCATGAACATAAGCAATTCATAGCCCCCAAAAAAAAAAGCTATGGTAGGTTAAAAAGAATCTGAGGTTGTGACACTGTAATCGGAGTCATGGCAAAATGTTCTTTTGTTTGAATATATGTCTCCATTTACTGTTAAGGGACTGGACTTTAGTAATATAATATGCATGCTAATAAATATCAGCGATATCAGTTTTTCCTGCAGTTTGTTTTTTAACCTTGAATCTGCCCTAAGGAAAAAACGATAATTTATATTCTTATGTAGATCGCTCCAAAAACAGAATCAAATTATAAGAATGAAGGCAGTGAAAAAAATGGCAGCTTGCTGGTCTTCATCCAGGTGGTTTGGAAACCTGCCACTGAATTCAGCACCAATAAACTTCATGTCTGAAGGAACACTGGCTTAAGGGAGGTTTTATCCATTTAATGATACAGGGAAACTTGTGGGTAACTTTATAAAATACACTTGATATGCATAAGCAGTAACAAAACATCTACTGTTACAAATATATTTGTATTCTTCTATGTGTTATAATATTAATTTTTTAAGCAAACAAATGAAAACGTCAATTTACAGTTGATTGAAAGCACCAAAGAGGTTACTGAAGGTTGCTCCTTTCATTTATAACGCCATTTAACGGTTAGGTCGAAAGTTAAATCAATGTCCCAGACGCCTTTTGATATCTGGAGCTCCAATCCAGCCAAAATGAAAAGGATGGGGTCATGACATCAACAGTTTGATCTCTCTCCATCCTGTCTGCGGAGAAGAATCCTGATAAAAATGAAGAGGCAATGTGAGTCAGCCAGGCTCTTTGTCATAAGGCTGTGTGTGTGTGTGTGTGTGTGTGTGTGTGTGTGTGTGTGTGTGTGTGTGTGTGTGTGTGTGTGTGTGTGTGTGTGTGTGTGTGTGTGTGTGTGTGTGTGTGTGTGTGTGTGTGTGTGTGTGTGTGTGTGTGTGTGTGTGTGTGTGTGTGTGTGTGTGTGTGTGTGTGTGTGTGTGTGTGAGTAAATGGTCTTTCTTTGGGTCGGATGAACGCTGTCCTCTAGTGCAGTTAATCAATACAGTCTGTGACTTTTTCCTACGGGAACCCACTCTCCACTGCTCTTAAGCCATGCTCCCGCTTCTCTTTTCCTTTCCTTTCTTACTTGTAATGGCAGGGGAAGGGCCAAAGCATCTAAATGGTCTCTTGTGAATGAAGTGAATTGAGAGCGAGCTCATCGGCATGCATGAGTGGCTTCCATAAAGTAACTACGCATATCAATCATGCTCTGCGTGTCTTCGTGTTCAACAGGATTCATGACCTTCTGTGGGATTCCTCTGGCAAGATACAGTACAACACACACTGTAACACACACACACACACACACACACACACACACATACAGACATTGAAACATGCATATATGCACGCTCAAATATCAACAGCACTCGCACACACTTTTAAACACACATGTGCTGCCTAGCACTCCGTCAAGCAATCACTGCGGTTTGACACCAGCGCTCCTCTCTCATCATTAGTTTTAGTGAGAGATGTCCTGTCTGCTCAACAAAAACAAACATGGCAGGCGGTGACGAATCAATTAATCAGGCGAGGCATTTGCCGATAGTTATGTTTCACTTACAACTAATGTGCATTGAATGTCTCAGAAAGTTTCCAATAATGCATGGACAACACTTTCAATCAGCTTCCTGCGGAAGAGCTGTGATCGATGAATCCTCAGAGTCAGATAGATTGCTGTCAAAGCAGCGGCTTTCTATGAGTGATGATCGTCTTCCACACTAACTTAATTGATGCTCCTCTGGACACAACACTACTTCCCATGTTTTTCCCTCTCTGCTACAGCCTTTGGCTTGATTTAGACAGTCGAATCCTGTACCTTTGTCCAGCCTTTTTTGTTATTTTTGCTCTTGATTTACTTAAGGTTCCAACATGGATTACAAGCAGCAGCACAGGTTTCCTTAGAGTGATGGTTAAATTAAAGATCCATATTTTGATCATTGCATGATTGTATTTGGATTTACTTTGGCTACATGGCTACCAGTTAAATAACATAAACATATTAAAATACATACCAGCTTGATTTTCACACCGTAAAAAAATGTTGCCGCTTTGATCAAATTAATCGCGTTAATTGATTATACCTTCGTCATGACAATCTCGCTTCCTCGTTATAATCAGGGTTTGAAGTATTCTTTGATGCTCCTTTTGTGTTGCTAAGAAACAAATCTGTGGATGCTAATGCCAATAAACAAGTGGGATTGTAAGCAGTCTAATACCCCAGCAAAAAGTGTGGTAAAATGTGAGTAAGTTGATAGACCTCCAGTTTGTGCTTGGATGTTGTGTTTCCCGTTGGTATGTTGTGTGAGACTGAAGGAGATAGACAGTGTTACCGGTTGAGCTCAATTGCTTTGCTTGCATCATTTCTTTGTTTTGCTTTTGACAGCGGTGTCCTGTTTGAAGAGCCTCACTCAATCCAAACCCTGTGCCCGTCAGTTTCCCCTCTTTGGCCGAATCCATTCATCTACTTGTTTCTCTGGCTTATGATTAATACCATCTCCTTTTATTCTCCTTTATTTCTTCCATTTTAATTACCCCTTCCCATTTATAGCCTTTATATTCCGTTCAAATCTCAGGTTACTTCATTCATCTCTCTGTCCCCATTTCACATTCTCTGACTCATTCTTTGTGACCCTCTGCTAGCCTTAACTGTGTCTCTCTTTTTTTATTTATCTCCTTACTCATAGTTTCTTTCCTCTTTCTGTCTCTCTTTCCAGCGGTTTTTTCTGTCTCCTTTTCCTTTTCCGGTCTCCAGCCTCTCTCTCGCCATCCTCTCCTCTCTCTCTCTGATTCCTTTCTTTCCTGCTTCTCTCTCTTTTGCCTTTCTTGTGTCTTTCTCTCTCTCGGCCTCCCCTTCCCTAGTCGATCAGACAGTTGAAGCATCCAAGCTGCCGGAGGCGCGAGCAGACAGAGGAGCCGCTCTGTCTGACCTCGCTCTCTCTCAGGAGAGGCAAACTAATGCCGACACGCCAATAAGCTGTAAAGAGACAATTATTCACCATTTACATCAGCTCTCTGTCTTTCTGAGTTATTGCGGCACACTTCTGGATTAAACTCTGTTCAACTTAAAAAAATATATATATATTTTATCCATTTTGTGTTGTGTTTTTATTGATTGATTAGTTGAGAGTTGTTCTTTTAAAACTGTAGCCTAGAGGTTGCTTGTTACTGGAAGATTGTTGGTCAACAGTAACCTAACAGAACTAATCTAGGGGAAGTAAAGAGACATGATCTCACAAGAACTGCTATCAACACGCCCTTCAGGAAGGCACTTAACCCCCAAATGCTCCACTGTATCAGCTCAGCACTCAAAGCCTGAGCGTTTTCTGAAAAGAAACTCAGACAAACTCTTTTGGTTACATTATGGTTGTAAATGAGTTGGAATCCATTTTTCATCTTCAATATCTTGGAGAGTATAGCACATCAATTGTAACCCATATTCACAAATTTAGAATGTGCTTTTCATCAAATGCACTCACCTCTCGTTTAAGTCAGACACCATGTGCTGCAGACACAAATTGATGCTGAGGTTAACACAACTGAAGAGAAAAGGGCAACAGAGCAATAAGCCTGTTTAAATGTATAGAGCTACTCTCAACGTGTGTAGCTACTATGTCTACGTGCATGTTCTTGTGCATATTTGCATGTATTCGTATATTTGACTTCTTTGGAGAAGAAATGGCTGTGGTATGATAAATAGGTCTTTATAAGAATAATGCAAAGCCTGAAGGAGTGAATTATTGACTGCTCTGTTGATGAGCTCCTTAAACAAAACAGTGTGGAGCATTAAGCATCACATTCAAACAGGCATTCACACACACTTTTATACAGCACACACCCACTTAACTACAGACATACGATCAAGGGCGTATGAGCAGTAGGCATTATGGAATCGTACCGCTTTTGCTTTCCCTTTATTTTTTTATATTTTCAGAAAATAAGAACAAAAATCAAGATAACCAAAGATAAATATTGATCAGAATGAGTTCAGTTACAGTAACTTTGGAAGACATCATTTTAAGTGTGTTTTAAGTACGGTTGTGAGAGCGTTTGCCTACCTGGATTAGTCAAAGAGATAATAGCCCATGCCACACATTTGTAGCCACGACTGAATCTGACCTCCATCCTTTTTTCTTGTATCTCTTTTCTTTACTGTTTCTTGAACAAATCCTTATCTAGCAAAGTGGCAATGTCGCTAAAATGTTCAAACCTAAGTGGACAGGCCCACTCGCTATGTCCCCATACCTTAGGCTATTAACAAGCTTTGAGTTGTAATGTCTGATCGAGTTGAAGTTTCAGGTGAACAGGCCGCCCACTTCCTTCCTGTCTGTTCAATGATAACAGTCGCAGAGCGCAGTGAAAATGCGTTCCCCCTGTGAATCGATGCTAATCACATCATTGTGCTCCCCCCTCCCCCCATTCCTCTCTCTGGGGTTTCACACTCCTCTCTCTAGCCTTTTCCTCCTCACCCGCTGTTTCTTTTCTCTCCCCTCCTCGCTCCTGTCTCCCTTCATCATATTGGAGGGGAAGTTATCTGAGGGTTCTTGCACGCGAGCCAGCCCTCCTCATGTGCAGGCTCCGATACTATTGTCACAATTCAGACATGTCCCACCATGCATTTGTAATCCATTATTTCTGCAGTTCCATTATTTTTGAACCCTCAAAGCCTATTGTTTCTTTGGTGTTGTAAAGAAGAAATGGAGCTATAGGCATTTGGTTGATATCATTTCAATTGAAAGATTTGGCCAGGGTTTTTGGTGATGAATACATTTAAATATTTTCATAATGCTCTACCTGAGTCAAAGGAACAATTTATTTTACTGTTCAATTAATGTCCCTGACATACATTTGGACTGCCCCAGGTGCCCTTAATGACTGTTGCTATCACCCAAGTTCACTAATTAGTCAATCAGACCATGAAATAAGGCAGAATACAGTGGCAGTTTAGCATAAAGCTTTTGAACATTTTTGTTTAATCTTAAACTCACTGGTAAATTGAAAAACCAAGTTGCCCTTTTTTCCCTGACACTGCCAAATGACTGGCCTCACAACTGATAATGCATAGTTTGACACAGCTATTGAAATTACAACCAGGACTCCAATAAACCAATCTTTGTTCTGTGAGTCTTACTTCTAAGATCAGTCTTGTACTACACGCCATGTAAGAAAAAAGGATTGTTTCCAGAGTGAAGAATCAGCCTTTTGACTTTCTAATGGAGATCAAAGTTAAAATGTCCCAATAAATGCATGCGTCTTTCATCAAACACTAACTGATGTGCCACTGTGTACAAAGGCTTTTTTCATGTAGATGTTGGAGTATTGTGATATAACTGAGTCAATACAAGCCCTAATCTTACACCCACAAGACAATTACCTTTTTTTTTTTCTGCTGCAGAGATGTTACTAAATATGCAATGTGGTTTCTCTCTCCCTCTTTGTGTGTGTGTGTGCGTGTGTGCGTGTGCGTGCGTGTGTGTGTGCGCGTATGTCTGCATGGTTACATGCCTGTCTCTGTATGTATGTGTGTGTGTGCAAATGCATTCACTGACAGCCCAAGCCAACGCCCAGATCGTGCACTCAGGCGCAGCGTGTAACGTCAAGGATGATAACATCAGTGAGAGAATCTACACCATCAAAGAAGGAGACACACTAGTCCTTCAATGTATTGTTAAAGGACATCCGCGACCACAGGTAAGATCCCAACACACATCCTGAGAAAGGTGTGTGTGCCAGAGTATTTCTTGATGTACTGTTTGACATATAAAGTATGTTGATGCTGATCAGGTGACTTTCACTGTGTGAGCAGGTTTGAAACTCTTTTTCAATTCTTTTCAGTAACACAAGCTACACTGCAGTTGGATGGATAGGTGTTTTAAATAGATATACAGATAGTTTTAAAAGATTTGATCAATGTTTTATTTAGACTTGTATAGAATAATGTATTATCCATGAATTAAAGTGACATAAAATGCTACGTAGAATAAAATATACCTTTTTTTTGTTGCATTTCTTGAATAAAATAGGTTATCAATCCGCAATATCAGAGATGTACATTTATTAACAATCATCATCCTCCAACCAATCAAAGTGAGGGACTTTTACAGGTAACAATGCAATTAATGAGCCATAAATAACCCTGACATCTGTTTTAACAGGCTGTCAATTGTTATAATGCGTAAACACCTTTTAAAGCTTGCTAACTTCACTTATTTTACACGGTTCACCTGTTTTCAAGCTGGCATGCTCGTGACTGCTGGGGACATCAGTTACATTACATTACCTGCCAGCTTAGATAATATAAATCAGTGAGTCATTAATCATGTTTGTAGTGTCACAAGTGTTTGTGCTGAGTCACACCAGCTTGTCCTTTACTCACCTTACAGTAGCACTTACTAAAACCATGACCTGCTTTAGTGTTTACAGGTGGACATTAATATCAGGTGGCTCTTACCTGAGTCAGGTTATAGTGACACTTTTAGAATATTACTTTATATAAACAACAAGTGCTGTAGGAGCTCAGAATTGAGAGAATATGCTTGTGATTTAAAGTTCAAGAGTGTAATTCCCATGAACAGCTGGTAGGATAAATGTAATCTGCCACTCTAAACGGTTACACTTTTCTTACAGTCTTTTAGATAACTCTGCAGCTGCACTTATGGATGTTTTATATGTCACATGTCAAAAATATGATGTAAGACACAAGAGGAAAATATCTAAAACTGCACAATTTATGAAAAATCACACTGTCCACTTCATTGCACTGCTGAGTTTCCTTCTGTCCCTTGAGCTACACTGGAGAGAAGTGAAGAAGAACAAATACTATTATACAACAGCTCAGGCCAGGCTGCACATGCTGCTTTTGGAGGGCAGCCCATTAGTAAAAAGAGCATTGCCCTTATTCTTTCATAAAGACATACTCTTTATGCGTTTAAGCACACACACACGCCCATAAACACACACACACACACACACACACACACACACACACACACACACACACACACACACACACACACACACACACACACACACACACACACACACACACACACACGCACTTACTTACATGGTATACTTTGCCAATAGTGGACACATCTGTGTTCCAGGGTTGAACTTCAGCAACAAATTTTGGACAAGGGTCTCTGTGTGTGCGTGCATGTGTTTGTGAGTTTACAGAGTTAGATTTGAAATAAACTGAGGTGACTGGGGAGGGATTGTGGGTTTTGTGTGTATTTGTGTGGGAGTGTGTGAGGTGAGAAAAGCAGTGTTCCTCACGGGTGAATGTCCACTGGCATCACATCAACATGAATAAAACAGTGCCTGTGTCTCGGCCTTGTTTTTTCCTGTTTGTGTTTATGCATGTAATGGCTGTGTGTGTGTGTGTGTGTGTGTGTGTGTGTGTGTGTGTGTGTGTGTGTGTGTGTGTGTGTGTGTGTGTGTGTGTGTGTGTGTGTGTGTGTGTGTGTGTGTGTGTGTGTGTGTGTGTGTGTGTGTGTGTGTGTGTGTGTGTGTGTGTGTGTGTGTGTGTGTGTGTGTAACAGGGGGCTTGCTTCTGTGGCTGCAAATGTAAACTAATCATTTGTATGTAGCTGCAATATCTAATTACATCCCGAACTGTTGACCTAACCTGTCTACACTAACTGCGGCTGTCATTTCTCTCTAATTTCAGCCATCCATCTTTCTCTTGCTGTCTCTCACACACACACACACACACACACACACACACACACACACACACACACACACACACACACACACACACACACACACACACACACACACACACACACACACACACACACACACACACACACATGCACAATCCAAACAGATTTCTACATTTACAGGCCGTGTGCCCTTAAACAAATATAGACCAACTTTAAATAAAACTTTTATTTCCACTGGAGCCTGAATAATAATCATGATGAAAATGTTGTCTGAAAAACACATACACAACTTGTTTCCCCTGGAGCAGTTCAGGATGTAGCAAATGGCGTCAGTGATTGCTTGTTTCCTGGGTCGGAGGTGGTAGTGCATTTTGAATAATGATCACATTGGTCACATTGTCAGAATGTAAAATGTATATATGGTGTGTGCACAAGCAAGACATACACTGCCTCTGGCAAAGAGATATTGTTCGAGTGAGTATGTGCGTGACCGCGTTTGGGCGTATGTGTGTGTCTTACAGAGAAAATGCATAGAGAGACATTACAAAGGCAGAGACATAGAAACTGAGAAAAAAACTAAGGCAAAGAGTTGAGGCAGTGGACACATTTCAAAAGCTTCATGCCTTAATATGTAGAGGCGTCAGGTTTTGATTCATCAACATTGAATGGCAAAATATTTGAAAGATGTACAATACCATGACTCAATATTGTGCCTTTGTGACAAAAATCATTAATTTAATAATCAAATGAACAACCACATCAATAAATATTGCCATGAAAATAAAGCCATATTATTCTGATCTAGTTTAAGAACCAATAGTTTTGGATCCCACTTAGAGGAATTCATGGTGTGCAAGAAGGTTTTTATAAATGAAAACCTGAATGGTGAGCTTTTAAAACATCTGAAGGTCTTTGTCATCAAATTGGCAAGACTATCGCTCCTTGAATTCAGATTATTTTTATCATTATTTCATATTTTCTATATTTTTGACAGTACTGACCAAGGGCTGATATAAGAGAAGCAGCCGATACAATTTAAATACCAAGTACCAAAAGCCATGGTGAAAATGTCCCACAATATTTTCTTATAATTCCGATCGCATTTCCTAATTTTAAACTTTGTATCGATTCACTAGGACCTTATATTTAACTTATATTGTTCTTACATCCCTAATGCATCACTTATGAAACCTAATATTAAGGCCTTGGAAAATCACACCAGTTATTAAAAAACATGAAGAGTAATTGACCCGTGGCTGAACATATGTAAACAAAGATACAAAGAACAGCATGCTGCATGACCTTCTATGCTATGCTTAATGTCGGAACATATTGTCACAACATGTGTCAATGCTGTCAAGGAGAGAGCAGTCTAGTAGAGGCTGGCTTATGTACACACATGCAGGAAAAGAGAGAGGGAGATCAGATAACTACAACAGGATGAAACAGTGTAAGGGCTGTAAAAAAGAAATTAAATGATGACAGATTATGAGGGCATTGGAGTAATGCAGGAAGATACAGTGATAAGAGATAAGAGAAAAACATGGTGATGCTTATTGTGATAAAGAGGGAAGAACAATTCAAAGTCAAGATAATGTGTGTGCGATTGTGTGTGTGTTTCTGTGTGTATTTTTCATCCTAACTAGCACAGAGTATGCATTTCTAATAAGCATTTATTGCAAGCAAGCATAACACATTTGCATCCTGGCGTTGTGTGAGAGAAAAGCAGAGATTTAATTAAAAAAAAAAAAAGGTTAAAACTAGAAGCTGTTGCATGCTCCGATGTGGGTTTGACGGCCCGACCTTTGTCACCCCTGTCTGTCTTTAATTTGGGTTGTCACCCTCCTCTGGGTGGTTTAATGCGAATAGACAGAATTGCCAAAACTTTCTAAACTAAAACGACCCCCTACTACTGAAGCCTCGAGATTAGAACCTGCTTTCCAGCCTGAGCAGAGCAGAAGTAAACAGTGAGTGTGCTGACCTCTGTCCCAGTGTGTTCTGCTCGAGAAGCACACAGCAGCATTCTGCAGTCGGTCCCATTGGGCTTACAGAGTTTCCACTGCGCTCCAATCGGCTGTATTGATAACCTGATCCCTGCCACCCCAGCTCTCCTTCATCCATCCTTACAGCTTTCCATACCTCATCTTCTGTACACACAATGACCGTTCTGTCATTGCACAAACGTCTGGTTTCTGATGTTATATTTGAATAAAGCCGTGGTGGGAAAAACAGGACTGATTCATCTCTTAAGTATTCACAGAGCCAACAATGAGGTGCTTTAAACAAACATGTTTTCATTCATTTTTATTTCTACAAGTTGACAAAAATAGGTTTCATCTCTGAGAAACAAGAAGACGAAGAAGTTTAGTGTTTTTTGTTCACCTGTTAACATTTACCCACAGAGATGGGCAGATGTCAAATTTATCATTATTAAAATGTTGTATTTTATGCATTTTATATCACCCATTGTCTGCCTTAAGTATCGGCATCAGCCATTGCAAAGCCCATTTCAGTTGACCTACAGCAATTTACAGCCATTTGCTACACGTTCAAAATGAAGACAAAGCAGTTCGCACAAAGTGGCCTTGGGAAGAAATAACCGGTGACATTGACAGGGAGGAATTTTGCAGTAATTCATATCTCAAAAGCAAATATTCATGACTCAAAATTAAGAAATTGATGTCTGTTTGTTTTGCCAGAACAATGTTGCCTGCTTAACTTTCAACTGTATTTGCTCCCAAAAGGCAATTCTTTTTGCAGCATAGAGTGCAACATAAAAAAAAACCCCCATAGAAACATTACTTCCTGTGCTGACCAAATGCTTTGTACAGAATGTGGTAATTAGCTGCCTCGAGAATTTGATTTGCAAGTGTACTCAATCAAACACTTTTTTTGTACATGAAAGTTGTCATTCCAAAACACTAAAGCAGCTATCCAATTGTGTATAAATATTATGACCAAAAACAGACTGCCTGTATTTTCAAATATCCGAATAAACCGTAGCCAAAACATTTTGAAAATCCTTTGGTCCATCACAATTAAACTGCCAACGATTTTGCATGAGTAGCTTGTATCTTATTTTGGAACCACACTCCTCATACTTTGGGGTATTTGTAGTTTTGTAGTCGAACAGTTACCAAAGTCCTCTTTTTTTCTCCATCCTCACTGAGAAGTTTGTAATGGCCTGTAGGTGAATTATGGCTGTTATCATTTATGCATGTACTCTAGTTTAGCGTGAATGTCCTTAAAATGCTTTCTGTATTCACCCTTTAGGAAAACAATAATTTGTGCTGACAAGATTTGTAATACATTCATTGATATCAGCCTCAGCAGAGCAGACCACACAGGGTCTTTTAAGACATTAGGGCTTAGTATTTTATTCATCAGATGAGCTGTTTCATAGCAGCTCAGAATCTTTTATCTGTCTCTAGTTTTTTGCTGGGGAAAGAGCTGCTCGTGTCCCACATTTTGATGGGTCTATTCATGATCATAGGAATATGATGTATGAGTTCTGATTGGCACTGGGTTGTCTTTTTGCATTTGCAGTCTAGATTACTTTTATAATCTGTGTTATTTTGTAACACCATTTCCCCAAAACTTTAATCCCTGTCTTTTCCGATTGAGAGACGACACCTCTCTCAGAAGGAGGAGGATCCAATTTAGCCATGTGAGGACAGTCCAATAAATAGCTGCTTTACTGAGAATAGGTCTGATTGAGGATTTATCCAATCCTTTATTAAGACTGATTGTTTACCTTTGCCTGAGCTTGATTGGATTGAAAAGAAAGCTCATGCACTGATCTATACAGAGGATGGAGAAATCTAATCATTTTTCTCTCTGCCTGTCTTTCTTTGCCTTTCATGCTTCTTTTTTCTGTTGCACCCTTTTCTCCTTCATATTGTCTTTTTCTCTGCCTCACACTTTACCTTCCTCCCTTTTACTATCCCTCCATGTGAGTATCTTCACATGTCTTTGTCTTTTTAGCTCTTCTTCAACGTTATATTATTTCTCTCCTTCTATTTGTTTCATTCCTGTCCCAGTGTAGCTCTCCTAATTTTGTATTTCTCTATTTCTTTAAGCACTCCTTTATCTTCTAGACACTTCAGACCAACTGCAACGAGAAATACATTAAGTCAGAAAGAATTAGTTCACCTGATGGAGCAGCTTGGTTTAGGATAAAGTACATTTTGCATGCATAATTCTACAGGAAAGAAACCAAGCAGCTGGTTTAAACAAAGCTGTTTTTCCTTCTCTCTCAGGACAGATATTACCATGAGGCAATGATATGCAAGATTTTCTTTTATACTGTCATGTCAAGCACATTGATTATTTCTATGAATCCTTAAACACTCCTCAAGAAGGAAAGAATGCAAGAAAGAAAGTACCACACAAGATAAAAACACACCTAGTGTTAGAGGTCACCTAAAAGGTGTTTGTATCATCGTTCAAGTTAACTCAAGGGACAGCGGGGCTTTTAGTTAACAAAGCACTGTAGTCTCTCTCACAAAGCTTTTCTTGTTACGTATACACAGGTAGGCACACACTCATGCACACACACACACACACACACACACACACACACACACACACACACACACACACACACACACACATACACACTCACATAGCTTCTTGAAGAACACAATAGGAGAGTAAATGTTTTTTCTGAAAGTGATTCCTACTTCCCTATTATTTATTCATGGGTCTGCTGGTCATTGCAACCTTGAGAGACCTGTGTGTGTGTCTGTGTGTGTGTGTGTGTGTGTGTGTGTGTGTGAGAGATGAATTCTATAAGAGAGGAAAAGGTGGAGGGAGCTATAGAAGAGAAAAGTGGAGAGGCAGAGAAAAGAAAGAAGTGGGGGATGGAGAGAGGGAGATGAGGGCTGCGGTCTGGAATACGGGTTTGGATTTCCGTCCTTGAGGGGTGAGTGGAAGGCGATCGATAGTTTGGCTGAAAGCAAGGCTGATCGGGTGGCAGCACGAGGCTGCACAGGCACTCAGAGGGAACACGACCTAGACACAAACAAGGTCACGCTTGACCCCTAACTGGGCGGAGTGACAGAAAAGAGAGGAAAAAGAGATCAAGATTGGTAGAAAAAGGTTGAAAAGGTTGGTCACCAAACAGGTGGAAAGCAGAGTTTGATGGAAGCAAAAGGAAGATCTCTGGGGAGGATGAATATAAAAAGAAAGTATGAATGAGAGGAGATGAGACATGTGTTTGTTGTTGGAGCAAATCAAGACATGCAGCATCTGTAGGCCTGATCATTTGATATTTTTTAAAAAGAAGGTAGGAACAGGAAAACTTTGACTCTCTTTGATTATACAACAAGAAGTAAATGCTTCAACACACCTTACATATAACCTGTTACACCAATAACCATATGCCTGTTAATATCTCAACCCAATTAAAGACACATTACAAAAGACGTAGAAGGGAAAAATGGAACTGAAAAGGGATTAGTGAATTCGCAAAGGACAAGCTGACCACTAGGAAATGAAACACAGGGTCATGACATGTGGATGAGACGGTGAATGCGAAAAAATAATAATACTTACCTACAAATTCCAGGAATTGAAGCTTGCACATGAAGAGGAAATACACTTTCAAGGTTCAAGGGTATTATTGTCAGATGCACAGTAGCTACAGTGTAGTTATGGCATTGAAAATCTTAGGTCCCAGGCTCCTCAAACAATGCAGCATATTATAAAAGGACAGTAATAAAATAAAACTTAAAAATAGTGCAAAATGAAACAGAGTAGTTTAAATTAGAGTAAAATAGTGCAGGTATTATGTTAGACCAGTCTATAAGTAGTGCAGATGAAGTATATACATAACACAAGCTAAAATATGCATGGAATTGATCAAGTAATTGCAAGTAAATACTGTTTGTTCTGCTCATAACTATTAAGATAACAAACCAAATAACTAGTGAGATGCAACCAGATCAATGCTCTGGGTTATGGAGGCAATTTACAGAGCTCCTTTGGACAATTCTGCAACTTCACTGCTGTTAAGCCAAACCTATAGTCTCATAAAAATAAGAAGAAATGTGTTATAGAAAGAGAGGAACGCAGTTGAAGTAGGCAGAATTGCTGCGTCTGATGTCATTAGGAAGTTTCTGGATCATTTCAGTCGGGTGATACACATTTTCAATGCAGTCACTTATACCCAACACTTGATGAAGGTTACTTTAAAATGTAGCTTTTGTGCCATGTCTGCACATCAAAGAGGATCAACAGTGCCAAACAGCTTCAGACGAGCCTGTGAGAGTGCAGGAACGAGCCTTTGCATCTGTGTCCTTGACTACTTGAGACGATGAGAGAGGCAGGAGCACAAGGACAAAATCACATTCAATCGGGAAGCAAAACCAAAAAATAACATGCAATATTGCTGGAGATGAGTTTGGGGGTGCAATCCTGATCTGGACTCTTCTATAGCTTGTCTGTATGGTGTCTCTCGAGTGTCTGCTGCCGTGGCAACGGACTTTACTTTTCAGACAGGCCCCTCTCTGAGGTTAAAAATAATAAATATGAAGTCTAAATGTATGGCTGTGCTCACAAAGTTTAATGACATTTCGGGAAAAAATATACCTTCAACATTAAACAGTGGCTAGACAGATACTGACAAACAGTTGATAGATATAAAGATGGATGGATAGATTGATAGATAGATAGAAAGATGGATTGATAGATAGATAGATAGATAGATAGATAGATAGATGGGTAGATGGGTAGATAGATAGATGGGTAGATAGATAGATAGATAGATAGATAGATAGATGGGTAGATGGGTAGATAGATAGATAGATAGATAGATAGATAGATAGATAGATAGATAGATAGATAGATAGATAGATAGATAGATAGATGGGTAGATAGATAGATAGATAGATAGATAGATAGATAGATAGATAGATAGATAGATAGATAGATAGATAGATAGATGGGTAGATAGATAGATAGATGGATAGATAGATAGATAGATAGATAGATAGATGGGTAGATAGATAGATAGATGGATAGATAGATAGATAGATAGATAGATAGATAGATAGATAGATAGATAGATAGATAGATAGATAGATAGATAGATAGATAGATAGATGGGTAGATAGATAGATAGATAGATAGATAGATAGATAGATAGATAGATAGATAGATAGATAGATAGATAGATAGATGGGTAGGTAGATGGGTAGATGGGTAGATAGATGGGTAGATGGGTAGATAGATGGGTAGATAGATGGGTAGATGGGTAGATAGATGGGTAGATAGATGGGTAGATAGATAGATAGATAGATAGATGGGTAGATGGGTAGATAGATGGGTAGATGGGTAGATAGATGGGTAGATAGATGGGTAGATAGATAGATAGATGGGTAGATAGATAGATAGATAGATGGGTAGATGGGTAGATAGATGGGTAGATGGGTAGATAGATGGGTAGATAGATAGATAGATAGATAGATAGATAGATAGATAGATAGATAGATGGGTAGATAGATAGATAGATAGATAGATAGATAGATAGATAGATAGATGGGTAGATGGGTAGATGGGTAGATGGATAGATTGATAGATTGATAGATGGATGATAGGTCAGTCTTTACTCCATCAATAGATACTGGTGGTAGATAATATGAGATATCTGCTTTCAATTCTGATTTCTCAGCATGTTCATGCCACTCAGCAATGACATCATCTGATCTACACACACACAGACACACACAGGCAAAAAAGTAAGTGCTCAAATTTCTCCGTCTCATGCCATGCTTGTGCTCATTAGCCATTGCTCATTACAACAAACACATCCAACATGGACGGAGCGTGTAAGGTAGCGGCTGACACTGCTGCTGATGGATGTCGAAACACAGGCCTTATGGAGAGAGCTGCTTACATCGGCTGATTCAGTCACCCCGGTCTGTTACACACTGACTCAAGCAATCTGATGGTCAAAGCAATGATGAGCAAACTCTTTAAATGTGTCACACTATGTAAATGTGTATTTCACGCGGGAAAAGGCCCCAAGTAGATGATCTGAATATGCTTAAGGAGCAGGTGTCCTTCAAGAGAAAACATCTGTCGAGCTCGACTGTCACTTGGTTGCTTACAAACATATTGCACATCATCATCATCACATCATAAAAACAGAAGGTACATATTTGGTATATCTTTTTTTAAAGATCATGACATTATCGTCGGTGCTGATGGTTCCTCTTCTTCCAGTAATTTCATCGCAGCTTTGGTCTCATGTTTCTCAGGCAGAAAGAGCGATAAAGGCATTCATATTTTATGACAAGGTTAGAGTGAGGGATGCTGTATTCAATATCAATGAGTCAGTTTTATTGAGTCTTTTGCTCTGTGATCACTCCAGGAAAGGGTTGGAAGGGGTTCTCAAACAGACCAATGGAAAATGTTGCTCATATTAAATAATTGCAGCAACGTTAAATGACTCTTCTAAAAGCCTATTGATGAAAAGTCAATTATGTTCATATCCACAATAATCCAGTCTTGTGACTTGCTTGAAGTAGCCATGTCAATTAGCCAGTGTAGGCTATTGATTACACACTCAGAGTTTCCCGCAGCACTTATCAGCTTAGGTGGCCGCCTAAGCAACGCATGCCTGCCACCTTAACTAAGGTCTTCAAAAAATATATATATATGAGCGATATCCGCCGTGTTACTCTGTCCTGTTTTCTCTCATTCCAAACCGTGACCAACGCCAGCCTCCCTTCTCTGCAGAACGCATTATTATATATATTTTTTAAACCGTGTCATGAATTGGAAAAACCAAAAACTGCAGGCTTCTTCATGCGATGAAGCAGGCCTACCTCACCCTGCGTACCTTTCTGCGGGAAACCCTGCACACTTAGACAGGAAATCACTGATAAATGGATGTTTAATAATGAAAATGCCGTTTCACTGACCTTAGGATTATACATTAATTTCCTTTTCTCTTATAAACTTTCCCCTCAGTTGGTTCTGTAAAATGTCTGCACTGTTTATTATTTCTATTTTCTATTCTATGATTCTGAACTCATTTTGTCCTGCTTTTTTATTTTACTTTTTATATACCATTCCTTGCTTTGCACTCTCTTATATCCTTTCCTCTCACCTCTTATCCAGTTTCTTCTCTCCCACTACTTTTATTTTCCTACTTTTTTCTTCATTCACTTATTTCAAAAGAAAAAAGGATGGGCATCTTTTTTTTACTTACCTTTTCCCGCTCATCTCTCTTTCTTCTTCACTTTCTTGCCCCTGAGCACATTATGCCATGAATCAGCAAAAGCAACATCCATTCAGGCGGTGATGCTTGAAATGATATTTATTACTCACTCTAGACTTTTACTCTTTTAACCATCCATTTATTTTTTACTCTGCCTTTAGTTGCTTCACGGTATCCCTCCTAGTGACGGATAATTGAAATGGATATTGCCATGTGCGAGTTTATTAAGTCTTATACTGTTTGTCATCCATGCTTTGTCACTATAAGTCATTCAAACAGGCATTGTTTGTAAGGCAAAGCAGGAGCTATCACTTCTCCCTATCTGTTTATCGGTTCAAGCGGCCATCATTAACTTGCCTTTCTCCTAATTTTTCTCTGTCTTTTTGTCATCTCTCCCTGTTTTCTCTATTGCTCTCCCACTTTTTCCCGCAGTTGTTGCATCCTCAGTGCTGATGTATGTGTTTCTGTATGTCTGAGCGCCTCTGCCTGTGTGGGTCTGTGTCCGTGCCAAGTAGTATTCCCCGATAACAGGATTACCATCTTAAGCCTATTCACGGTAACTGAGCCAGCTGGATGGATAAAGCACTGTATCCTCGACTCCACTGGTGTTACATCTAGAAAAGAGTTAGACAAATTATAGTAGGCAGGCCTAGCAAGCTCATAGTGAGTCACTATGAGGGAATATAAAGGATTGAAACTCTGTAACACCCCAGGAAGCATCAGTGGCTTAGAGGGGGTAAATCCTTGCAAGCTAAGCATTGCTTACAGTGATGTGAAACAGGAAAGTATTTGACTTCTCTCGGCAGCATTTTCCTCAGTGGTTGTTGGTAAATGACACCGTATGTAAAGAACATTCAATATGTCCACAAAACAAGTAACATAATGGTGTACCATGTACCAGTTTCTCAACACTAATGATCAGGATTTCAAATATGGAATCAATTTATTTACCTGCACATTAAATAATGCAGCAGTTAAAGTTTATGAAGATTTCTGGGTGTTGTGTTTGATGGAGTTTCGAGATAAAGTACACGGAGAAAACAAATAGTTGCTTCAGCCTTTTGGGTCTCATTCTGCTAACCAGTGGATTTCACAATAAAAACTATTTAAATCATAAGTTATTGATAAGTGATAAAGAACAACCAATTCACCACTTTATTTCAGAAACAAAAACACATTAAGTAATTCTTAGTTATACAAATTAAAGGGGCCTTATTCTGCTCAGGTTTATATTTGTATTTTGTTCAAAAAGGTCTTAATTTTTCTCGTACTCTCTGTGCTGCAGTACCCCTTTCACACTCTGTCTGAAACCAGAGCCCAGTCTGCTCTGATTGGCTAGCTGGCCGGCTCTATTGTGATTGGTCAACAACTTAGAGATTACCTGTCCCTGGAGCGCTAGCTAATAGAAGCACGACTGTTGGATAGAAATGTCTCTATTTTGCGGAAGTAAACTAAATACTCCAATGAAGGTGTTTCAGAAAGGGGGGGGGGAGTGTATGGGACTGAAACTACCTCTGGTGGAAACTTTGGGATTTCAGCCTTTGCAGATCATTTACATGCACAAAAACCTATAAGACACTACAGGAAAGCGAAAACACCCCAAAGCATAACAGGGGCCCTTTAACAACACCATAGGAATTCAAAACCATACATCTTCACTACATTCACTGATTGTTTATAAAGACTCCCTCTGTCTCTGCAGAGTTACCTATTCAGATGAATTGAACATCATCATCAAGATAGATAGAATCGGAGGATGAAACCCTCTTTATTAGTCACATGCATGCACACAGCAGAGCACACACAGTGAAATTGGTCCTCTGCATTTAACCCATCCTAGTTCTAGGAGCAGTGGGCAGCTATCGTGCAGCGCCCGGGGAGCAATGGGGAGGGGGGATTGGAGGTGTCCGGTGCCTTGCTCAAGGGCACCACAGCAGGGCCTAGGAGGTGAACTGGGACCTCTCCAAGTAGCAGTCCACTTTCCATATTTCAAGTCTGTTCGGGGACTTGAACCGGCGACCCTACGATTCCCAGTCCAAGCCCCTACTGACTGATACCTCACATAAACATTAAATACAGACCTTGATTCACATATTGGCCTTCTATTTCAGCGAGAAAAGATTGCTTTTGAACTAATGAGTGTTAATGTACAGAACCGACAATAACGTATTTGCTAACCAGCAGGATTATCGTCTCTTTATTGCTGAGGCAGAAATGTAGACGTGTGAGGCAGTCAACACGTGGCCTATCCAGTTTGTTTGCTGCATCATAATAATTCTGGATCAGATTACAAGCACTTTGTCTGCATTACTTTTATTATCTCTGACAGCTGTGCTGAATATTGATAACACATTTACATAAAGAGAAGGATACTCACAAGCATCTCAACCGCTTCTTTCTAGGCTAAGTGCTAATTCAGTATTAAGGTCCCTCATGTACTATGTGTAGTGTTGACAGCCTCCAGTTAAGACAGTGGGGCTAAAAGGTCTGATGGCCATTGGACCGTGTGTGCTGGATCCTGTTGGGATGTGCCACTCAGAGTAGAGTAGTGAGAGGCTCAGAGACAGATCAGAAGAGGGAGGGAAAGTATGTGTGTCAGCGTGTTTGTGTGTGAATGTGTAAAGGGGAGGAAAGATATGAGAGGTGTTAAGGATAAACAGCTTTAGACTTGTAGAGAAGGAATGGATGGAGGGGAAGCAGAAATAGCAAAAGAGATGGTCAGAATAAGAGATGAGGAGAAAGGTAAAAGACTGACACACACACACACACACACACACATACACACACACACACACGCATAGAGAAGAGACAGCAGGGAGAGGCGTTAACACAGACAGCTAAAGGCCACTGACCTGTCTGTATGGTCGACACACATTAGCCTTCGCCTCCTTCACCATCTAAAAAAGTGCACACCTTTCACTGTCTCTCTTCTCTTCTCTACCCTCACTGTTTCTGATCCATATTCATCAGGCATAATTTAGCTGTACTCCTCCTTTTCCCTACAAGTAAACACAGATTTAACTGGAATCTGTTGCCGCTTTATTTGATACACACAGCTAAATCCAATGCAATGCAGTAGAAGAAGTCTGCAATAAATCCCACGTTTACAAAGCTCATAATGTTGCTTTTTGTTGACAGTAAGGTGTTGATTCAGCCCTATCATTTTGAGGCCAAACATTGAAAGCTGTATCTTATATTTTGTCCTCTGTCTCATGAAAACTGAGGATCATAAGGTTTATAAAGTTTGGTTTTATTGCAGGGCTGCTGTTTCAGATTGCAGTGGCTTTAGAAAGGTGTGTGTACCTATTTAATCTGACTCCGTAGTATATTGTTAAAATATCCATCTGTATTATGGAGTACAGCAGATTTACTGTCGCTGCAGATACTGCGAGGCACTGCTTAGACAATGTTGACTTGCTTGTCAGGTTGCGCCATGGTTGACAAGGCCAATAAAAGCTGTTTTATCTGAGACATATAAACAGCAGGACAACTCACCAAAAACATCTATATGTGGAGGACTGCTACTGACTGTAGTTTAAGCTTTAAATGGAAAGTTTTACACAACAATATGGACTTCACCGACTACGCTTTGAAGACACATCTAAAATCGCCTGCTGAAAACTCCAAATATGTTTCAAACGAATGCAATACGAGGCAATGGGGGATACTAAGCTCTAAACCCTAGACATTATTTTATTCAAACAAAACCCAGAGTGAAACCTCTTCACTTAGCTATTTCCATAAAAAATGTCAGCAAGAGAGTCTAATAGATTCAAATGTTATTACTATTAACACGTTTATTGATGCAGAAACTGCTTTGCGTTGGTCGGGAATAAACATTGTGTAAAAGGGAATTATTGCAAATCATGATTACCAACATGCGACCACTAATGGAATATTTACTAGACCACTCAGCTCTGGTCAGTATTATTAGTGCACTCTTCAATACTAGCAATTTGAATAGGGCCTAATAGCACTATCTGCCCACCCTGCCATAAAACCACACACACACAAAGTGGTCCGCAACTTTCTCATCGCAATACTCTGACAAGACCGTTCTCTGCAGCGTTTCTGTTCTCCTGTTGGAAATTATGTGTCTTAGACAGCAAAGAGCCCCCCCAGCTGAATACAGAAACAGTGAAGGAAACCTTCTACATTTCATGTTGAGCTGCATCCCAGGGGAGCCCAAACCTTCCCTTCACATTACACTTCCAACCAAATGTAAGAGTTTGTATTATTACACAAGGCTTTGACTCAACAAACGCAGCCTCTTTTCCCAGCATGTGTGATGGAGAAAGTCTAGGGAAATGTGTGTGTGTTTTTATGTGTGTAAATGGATGTGCATTCAAACACAATCTGATGGAACGTCAGTGGTAGGCTGTTCTGTATTTTATAAAGAAATGAAGGAAGGGGAGAGAAAAGCGACAAGACAGGGATGAGATGAGGGAGAGAGAAAAAGGACTGGGAAAGATATCCAGACCAATCCGTTGGGACCTGAGTGAGAAAATAGAGCAGCGTCACATGTCTATTGAAGGAAGAGAGAAGAAAGAGGTATGGAGGGAGAGCGAACGAGGTCAGAGAAAGAGATCGCAGGTGATGATTTTAAGCTGCTGGTGTCACAGGCAGATATAGGCTCCTCTCTCGCCCGCCTGTCATCTGCATCGCACACAATGTCCCCTTTATTTGCAATATCACCTCCATCTATTTTGCTTCATCTGCCTCTCCGGTGTAGTAACTCTGGGTGTGATGCAGTATTTCTCTCACCATCTCACAGCTGCCAGGGATACTGTATATATCGTTCTTCATGCTCTCAGCCCCAAACAAAATCCTCTTTCACATACACATTCATTCTCCTTACCTACTTCACTCTTCTCCGACTTTGTTCTTCCTTCCTCACACTTTTTTTCTCTGTTTCCTTGCATACCTTACTCATGCCTTTTACCGTAGGATCTCTTTATATAAAACTACTCTCAGCAGTATTACTGTAAGCTCATATTGTACTTGCACTTTCATTGATTTTCTGTAATCTTTTGAGTGCCACACATCATCCTCATTTCACCGTCAACTCTTTTTTACACACACAAAGACGGACACAACTGCTTAACTGCTTTTCACTGAGACACGTTGGGATTTTACATTTAAAGTCTAAAGCCCAAATCCAATAATCTTACCATTGAAATACTTCCTTATTGGAAACTATTCTTTATATTCCTGAACTATAATCCTACGAATTACTGCAAAATGCTTCCTTTCCTAAGCACAAGCAAAATGTCCATAATTTGTAAGATCCTCTCCTCTCCTCTTTTAATCCTTGAATAGAAAGGATAAAAGCATGAAAAGACAAATGCACACTTCACATTCACGTTCACTATCTCTCCTTTTCTGTACACGCACGCACACACGCGCACACACACACACACACATACACACAAATGCAAACTGGAGTCACTAAACCATGGAGAGACAGGGTTCGGTTCATTGCTCACCTTGGCTGGTGTGATCAATGGCAGTCTGCCTCCTCCAAATCCTTCCCACAAACAGAGCTGAATAAACAGGCCGGGAGTGTTTACACAGGCCCTGATAATCTGTTAATCCATATAACCTGCTTTCTAACCAACACACACTCACCGGTTACACATACGCAGAATTGAAAATGTACAGCAATACTATGTACACATCCAGGAACACAAGCAGACAACTGTGCATGAGAGCAGGAAAACACACGCTTATCCTTACAAACATTTGCATGCACACACACATCAATGACTTTTGCCCATTATCCTCTCTGACCTCCTCAACAGGACATGGTTGATAGTCTCGACGAGTTTGATAACAGACAGAAGGGTTAATAGGGATTAATGGACTGTGCACACACAGTCGTACACACACATAAGAGGGAGCATAACCAGTGCTCAGGCTTTCATGTATCTCTGGAGCCTGTGTGTGTTTGTGCATTTGATTAATCAAGTGGAAGTATCATGTAGCTGTCGGCTGTGCAGCATTCCCACGGCTTGATGGGATAATTGAGGCGTGAAAAAACCATATAGAGTTTGTCAAAACTCTAAACGGTCTGAGTTTAGCATCATGGACACCATGAGTGCAGCGCTTAGTGTCATTAACTCCCACTCTATGGAGCAGACAGATTTTATCACCAAGAAAAAAGTCAACGCCATTTGCATTTATACTTTTGATCAGTATCTCAGACATATTATAGTTATTCATGACTTTCCCAGAGAAATTAAGACTTCTCCTATCTGTCTCACAAATGCTTATATGGTTATATTTTTGCTAATATTGGCTAGATCATAACTAACATGGGTCATAACTCCACTGTAAACATTAGTTTTGTTTGGCTATTTGCTAAAATTTCTGATGCAGTTTTTCCAAGGGAACAGTCTATTTTAACATTTGACCTTGCTGAAGTTGACCTAAAACATTCAACTATAGCAGTGTCACACTTTTCGCAACAAATCAAGTATTGTCTATTAAATAATTAGGCGTCCCTCATTTCCTTTGTAGGAAACGTGAACAGAATGTCACTTTCAAATGTTAATTGTATTGGTGCATAAACTGGAATATGTCTTTGTAAAGAGTGGCTGATGTCAGCATTTTTTCTTCTTACTGTATCTTTTAAGTTTTTGGGCAATCAATTGCCAAAGCCTGCCTTCTTACTCATTGTTTTTGCCGCTGTCTAAACTATTTTCCCTCACATTTTGACTGATTCTGTTCTTGTTTCACTTTGCTTTCACCGACACAGCATTCTCGTCAATTGAACATTTTCTCTTCTCCCCGTTCTCTTCAGGTGCGATGGACAAAGACTGCAGGCAGTGCATCAGACAAGTTCCAAGAAACATCCATCTACAACGAGACTCTGCGCATCGAGGGCATCCAGAGGGTGCAGGGGGGTCGCTACTACTGCAAGGCCGACAACGGGGTGGGGGTCGCTGCCATCAAGTCCATCCGCGTAGATGTGCAGTGTAAGTGGGCAGGGAGAAAGATGAGAAAAAAATAAAAATAACTCCTTCCACTTTTGGACCACAGCTGACTATCACTACAGCCATTTCCACTGTAAGACCAAGATGGGGAGGATGGAAAGATTGGAGGAGGAAAGATGAAAGACAGATTGGATGGATGATGAGATTTCAGGTGGGAATGGCTTCCAGGAGTATCTGATGACTTATGGTGGAAAGGATGAAAAATCATGGTAGGAGGATTACGGGAAAGAAGATAGATCAAATAGAAGTGCAGTATTTTGAAAAGATATAGATAAGATGGAGCAACACATTAAAAATTAACATCTCGATGTTTTGCCTGTAGTGTAACTTTGGTTACAGATTATGCAGGTGTGTGTTCTTCACCGATGAGGGTAATAAAGGAGAAACAGATACTCCTGGAAAAAAGTGAAGTCTGTGGGACAAAGAGAGTTTTATAACAGTTAGTCCAGGTGGTACGGGCTCCCTAACCCACTGTTTCTCAACAAAAACATGTCCCCACTATTTAAAAAGTACGACAAATAACAACATTTTACAAGTTTTCGGCTATTCAGACTAAGACATCTTCAATTTGTTCTTGCTGCTTAGCTCTGTCACATCCTTAGATTTGACAGTGCCTGCCATTATTATCATGTGAATTCCTTATTGGCTGATAAATACACATCCTTTGACCAGTCCCAGCAGCCTTGGGCTATGTGATGGGTCATTTGTGATTGTCTGTCATAGACACAGACATCTGAGAAGCAGTGTTGTTTTGTAGGGGCCCCGTGCTGCTGCTTGATTCACTGCCCCACTGTCCCTGTGAGTCAGGGGCCAGGTCTTGGCGACAGGTTGGCGCACATGCAACTATATAACCGAGAAACATCAATACTAACACATGCTTATTTAATTCCCAGCACCCTTAAAACCTTACCCATCCATTACAGACGTTTATTACACAGACAGTCCTTCCCTTCATTGATTCAATCATTTTAATGGTTGGTTTATAGACTCATAGAAAAAGGCTGATTGTCCAGGGGCCCAATAAAACTAAACATCCTTTACCTGTCTTTCATTTGCTCTCTTCTTCTGCTCTACTTTGTATACAGCACAACACCAACCTACACACACACACACACACACACACACACACACACACACACACACGTATACACATACACATACATGTTCGCACCATGCTTGTCCCTCTAGGATTTGTAACTTATACAGCCACCCTGCCTCTCCTCTTCTTCTTCTTCCTTCCTGCTTATAGTGTTAACGCTCTCCAGGCGCTAGCTTCGCCCCCAGCTGGGGAGCTGGTAATTGCGGGGGGCCTGGGTAGTAAACAGGTTGCAGCGTGAGTGTAGTTGTGACAGGAGCTCTGTGAAGTTAACCAGCTTTGAAGGCCTATGCTTGTTCAATTCCCCATCCCCCATGCTGCGTTAGACCCAGCAGCGTTCAGCCTCGCTTCCTTCACGGGGCGACTTCAATGCTAGAAGGATGTAATAATTAGCCAAAGCTTTACCACAAAAAAACCGAGGGAGTTAGAGAGCTAAATGAAAGTGGAGGGAAAGATGGATTGGAGGGTGAGGGTCGTAAGCAGGGAGGGAACAAACCGTAACTACCAAGGCTGGGTGTCCATGATGAAACAGTTTGAACAGACAGCCAGCTGGAAAGAACACCAAGTTCTCTTCAGAAATGAAAAACTAATTATGTATTTTAATGTATAATTAAATGAAAAGAAAAAAATCAACGTGGTTTATTTTTAAGATGTTTATCTCATAGTCCCCAGCTTCTATTCTCCTGACATACAAGTCGCTTGAATTTGGAAGTAGCTTGACAGTCACCAGTAAGTGATCATTTGGATTGAGATCTGTTGCTAAGATGTGTCGTGTGTGACGTTTCTGGCTCTTAACTGCTGACAACATGGCAGCTTGGTAAACACAAACTCCTGGCTACAAAAGGTCCTGTCAAAAGCCAATGGGAGATGTCACAGATGAAATGTCCATGTTTTTCTACAGAGATAGTAAAACAGAAATGGAAAAATAAGTGTAGCTCAAGCACACTCAGTCAATGTTACTTTAAATAAACAGAATATAGAGTATGTTACTGATTACCCTGATCCTGTCTGTTGTATTGGAAAGTGGCACCAGGAAAAAAACGTTCCCAGACACGTAGAGAAAAAGAGTCAATACAGGGAAAAGCTGAACAAGAAAAGGCTGATGATTGATTGTGGCTGAGTAGATTTAAGTGATAAGGTAGACCTATTTTCAACTCCAAAAAAGGGAAAAAGAGGAGAGTTAAAAAAGGGAAATGAAAAGAAATAAGACAAATGGACTGAGAGGCAAAAAGAGCAATGTGAAGTAACTCAGCAAGGAAAAGAGAGAAAGAGATGCACATAATAAGGTAGAGGCACTCGTGCTTTTCCATTTGGATTCAACCAACACAACAGTTATTGGACTAGAGGGCAGAACATGTTGTTACCTGCAGATGGCATAAACAAGAGCTGCCTCTCTCTGTTTGTGACTAGTATGACCATCCAAGGCACATTCAATTTATTATTCTCTTCGCTTCTGTTTACATAAATGCAATTGAACTGTAATGCACACAGTAGTATTAAAGCAATTTCAAGTATATACGTGCACCCAAATATGTCCAAAAGCACAAACACCCTCATGTTTAGAGATACATATACACACAAACACACACACACACACACACACACACTTATACCAACGCATACATTTACACTTCAAGGTGCAATGTGTGAGAGCAAGACAAACAGTTGAGAAGAGTGAATGAAGTACGGAAAGGAGAGCAGCGAACATCAGTGGAGATTCAGGATTAAATAAAAGATCAATATTCTGCTGTGAATTGAAGAAACATCTTACGAAAGTCACCTTTATATTTCTATATCCAACCTGTATGGCTGTGTCTCATTCTTGCACTTCCTTTCTTTAAATGTACTCTTCTCTATCTATAGTAACATTTCATTGTTTTTTTTACCACAACTCACACAGAAAGCCTTCTCTCCTCCTTTTCCCATTCTTTAGACTTCCTATGCAATGAAGCAGACCTATCAATTAGTCATTACTCAAGCCCATATTTGGTTATTGACCATGGGGCTATTTTAATAAATCAGTTAGCACATAAAAGAATCAATGCCAACCAGCTTGTTATCCTTATGAACCTTGAGCCAACAAATTATAAAGTATATGTACTTAATGATTAAACACAGGTAAAGCTCCCTCTGTCAATCTTCCCTTTCCTCATTTCACAGAAAGCACATGCAGCAACCTTTCCATTAATTTACACCCACCTGAGCTGACTTCACTGATGTTGTCCACCCAGCAACACCTCATTAACACATCAATGCAAACACCCATCTGTCCCCTTCAGACCTCCATCGCACGAGGTCACATGTATCAACCAGCTGACCAATGACCTGGCACTCTAACCACTGAGGCAGTGGGACAGTGAGCAGGCGGGTATAACTTTAAGTAGCCTCTACTGATGGGATGGACTTGGTTCAGAAACCCAACCAATGATACTTTAGCTTTGGAAAAAAAAATGAAAAAATGGTTGTCATTACTCTCTTCAAAACACATGAAGGTAAGTGGAAAAGTTATAAATATGATGGTTGTATTAATGTATGTTATCTTTTATGGTAATATTGTGGCAGCAGGAGGCAGCTGATGATATTCATGATGATGTTGCTTTTGCATGGATGTTTATTCAGTTGTCTTTTTCTGTGAAAATGTTGACATTGCAAAAAAAAGAAGCAAAACAGACTAATGCCCTTACCCCAACGCAGGTGTTTTCAAAGTCTGAGCCTACGCATCCCCCCTAAAGACTAAAGAGAACAGTCGATCAGAAATAAACCTTCCTATCTGTTCGGCTGATTTTCAGGCTTTTGACTTTTTCAAAGTTACTGGCAAGCCTCTTTGTCTGTGAAGACAGTAAAAGTCAAAGGAGTGTGAGACCATAAATCTGCAAATGTACACAAGCCCTTTCACAGCTTAGACACTCATCACCCTAACTGTCACTGTCTGTATGAATGGCTACAACGTGTAATCTATTATTCCGGCAATGAGGGTTTAGAAGAAGCCCCAGTGAAGTGATACAAGTGCTCTGGATCTGGTGTTTCTGACAGTTTCACACACACCCAAACACAAACACACATTCACACATACACTTACACTTTCACACCCATAAAAAGGAGGCTAGGTGGCATTTAGTCTGTCCGTGATGACCAAAATAATCTGTCACAACAACAGCTCTGTACTTCAGGGTGACACCAGTTTTGGCCTGTGGAGGAGGAAGAGGCACTGACCGAGTTGACACACACATTCCGTACAAGCTGTAGGCCAACCGTTTGTCACAGGTAGCAGGTAAATGTGTGTTGCAGACAGAGACAGATAACGAGAGAAACGTTAACAGGTAGTTTGAAAGAAGCTTTGACCTTTCACAGGGCTCCAGCCTTAAGCCGTTGGGTGAATTATGGGACCACCATTTTCTCTATAAGTCTCACGGGGCTGCCAAAACTCACACCAACTTATTTTCTTTGCTCATAACCCCTTTTTCACATCTCATTCCACGTGTCTCTCCCCCTCCTCACGTCGTGTTCTCTGTGGGTCCCAATGCCTTTCTCTCTGTGTGACTTTTTTATTACTCTCTGTTGCTCCCTTCAATATATATTTCTGTTTGAGCATGCTTCTTCCTGATTTCCTCAGTCTCGTTGTGTTTCCTCTGTCGGTCAGCAAAACCTCCGTAGGATTATTCTCTACCACTTTCTGTTGTTACTTTCATCCCCTGCCCTTTTTTTTTCTCTGTATAACAAAGAATGTCCGTGGTTCTCATGTGGCATTGCTATTGAAAAGTTGTATTTTTTGGATATATTATTTATTATTGTTCATTTTGTTATTGTTACTTCATAGCTCCACAAATTCATTTGGTCTGCAGCGCGTAGTTGGAACAGATAGACAATATAATGTTAAGGATCATTTGCAGTCTATGGTTATCTGGAAATTTACAGAAACATTCAAAAGGATTTTGTGAGTGCATAAGGGTTTTTCAAACAGCATTCTTTGTAAATGACCATGAATTCCTCATGTTGACCCATTACCACAAATTAAAGAGATCACTCAGGGGCAAATTCACAAAGAACCAATTGCATCCTCTGATAACTCCATGGATTTTGCATTACTTGCAACCGCTTTCTGTCCCGTTTCAAGGTCAGGTTGACAAAAGATATTGCGATATTGCCATTACAGCATAAAAATAATGCTTAAAAGCTTTGCAGCTCACTGAGTTTTGCCCCTTTTTTTGCATCTGATTGCATTTATCCATGTTGCATAGTATGCATGTGCTTGAAGTCCACGTGTCCAAACACTACAACGATTCAGGTCAAGTTCTGGCCACTATTTTATTAACAAACAGGCCTTGGGTGGTCGATATGTAGTGAAATTCAGTGCTATTCAAAAGTGATCCATACAGATTCTGCATTTCTCCATCATAGTGTCTTTAACAACTTCTCTTATACAGCTGTCTGCTTGCCACAAAGCATATAGATTTTCAGTCTTGTGTGAATTTTCTCATCTGTAAAACCAACTTTTTATATTGTTCAATAGAAACAAACTCCTGTTTTGCTGCAGGATATCTATCTATTTTGGCTAACATTGTTACTGGGAACATATAAAACAGTTTTTCCATTTACACTTTATATACAATAGGTATTGTGACTCTTGTCTTTAGTAAGGTAAGGCAGGTTTATTTATATAGTGCTTTACAAAACAAAATAGACAACATTGAAAAGAAAATGCAGCAGAAACATATTATAACATTTTTAAAACAGGCATTAAGGAGCAAAGATATTGGGATAAACACAACAGGTATAAAATACATGAATAAAAACCACACTGCAGTGTTAGTGCAATCTCAGTTATATACTTCTAATGTTATTCCCAAAGTTTCTCCAAGCAAGTGTCTAAATATGTTCAGCATCTGTTCTGCAATTCCTCAAACATCTTTGACATGTTTTACCTTAAAGGACAGTAAGACTGACCTGTCGCCTCCCAAGGTCAAAAGACAGAAGTCTACGTCTATTCATATGTTCACTGAGCAGGCTGAAGCTGGAGGATTGGAATGTGTGTGTGCGTTAAAGGAAGGAAGCTTCCTATTTAAACGACACAGATCCTCTGTAACGTGGGAGACCCTACGCGTTTGACTGCTGGAAGCAACGTGGTGTTTTCACAGTATTATGCTTGTTACGTAACAATATAATATTTAACCTCATCCATTTCTCTGTGTCCGTGTCTTAATGAGTTCAGTTTCACATAGGAACAGCTCAATCAAAAACAGCAGTAAAAAGATACGTTTTCAGTGTGGTTTTAAAAATAGAGTTGTAGCCGACCTGCAGCATTCTGGGAGTTTATTCCAGATAGTGGGTGCATAAAAGCTAAACGCTGCTTCTCCTTGTTTAGTTTTGACTCGTCGGACAGAAAGCAGACCCATCTCGGAAGACTTGAGACTCCTGGATGGTTGATAATTTAGACCGAGATCGTTAATATATGTCTTTACTATATTCTGCTATTCTCAGACTAACTGTAGTATAAATGCACCTGCATTTCTATTATTTCAGATGATACAAGCCCTGAGAAATTGCATTACTATCAGACTTCATTAGATTGTATCTTTGGTGGCAGTAATTGTGAAATTGCTGCTTGAGCGATCTAATGTATTGATCTACATCTGAGGCATCCTGAAATATGGTGCTTGATGTCATTCTTCCAATAAGTGAAAAGAAAATCCTTGCATTAAAAACTTTCTTTAAAATGTATTGTATTTGACAAGTGGACTTCGAATAGAGAGCAAGAATTTCTGTCCAACATCCCGTCTCCCTCTAGCTCCCCGTTACCTGGAAATCCAATGTGAGCACACATGCTCCTACACACAATGAGGAGTAACGACTGTTTTCAAATCAATATTTCCGTCCTTCAGTCAAGTAAAACAAGTTTTAGAACAAAACATATCTAAATGTTTACATCTATTTAAAACGTCATGCTTGTCATTACGGGATGCTTCTTCATTATTTTGGAAGGAAAGCTGTACCCTCATCTGATTAAAATCCTCCCAGAAAGGAGGGTTCACCAAAAGCAGGAGCCAGCTGATTTTTGTGTGCCAAATACAGATACCATATTTGCACTTTCAAGTGCATCGCAGAGGAAGCTTAAGAAGACAGAGACACATGTCATTTTATTACAACACCAAATTAGGGAGGTGCAGTCAAAGTGCCACCCAACGTTTCACCTTTCATTAATGCTGACAGATGCACTTTCATGCAAGCATCATCAGACTGAGGACATACTGTTTGTATCTCTATTCCTCCCCATATATTTTGACGTACACTTTGTCAATGTTCGATGCATTTACTCTGACATTAGGTACACTTGCACACAATAACTCATTCAGTACAATGCTTCAGCTTAAATACAGAGCAGTCATCTGTCCACACTGCCAAGTCGCTTCTTCCTCCTTGCAGTCTGATATTGTTATTTGACAGAAGAACAACATCTGTAGTCAACCATAATAATACAATAAGAGTGTATAATAGATAAAAGAAGATGGCCATTGGCTCAGTGGTTAGCACTGCTACCTCTCAGCAGGACTGTATTTGAACCCAGATGGAGTTCTCATGTTCTGGGGATGTATTTCCTCCCACTGGCTGTGAACAGAAATACGTTTGATGAATTGGACGGATGTACTCAATTAATATAGTTATTTGGTGGAGCTGCCACTGTTATAGTAAATAAAAGAACTAGATAGACAATACACCAAAGGGAAAAGGGAAGGAGACAAAATAAGGACCTTAATGTCGGTGGGTACATGTTTAAGGACATCAACAAATAGAAAATGATTATTTTCTAAACTCTAAACAACATTTTACCTCAGGGTTATGTCTTTAGAAAACATAAGAGTTTTGAATGTGTTTGCTACTGTCCATCAGAGTGCTTATTAGAAGATTCAATTCAGGTTTTCACTCTCTTTGTATGACAAGGTCTTTAAGCTTAACATGAAGGTTGCTATCGGATGGTTCGCCTAGCTTAGTTTGCATGTCTCTGCCTTATTTTCTAGCTTCCTTTTAGATGCTTGTTCACGATCTTGCCCCTGGACCTACGTTTTTTATAGTGGTGGATGGCCACAAAAACCTTGTACGAAGCAGAATAAAATTGTTTTTAAGGTTCCATAGAATGGAAAACTGTATTTACCTTGGCATAGTTGAATAATGAGAGTTCGGTACATTGAACTGAAATACCGCGAACACCATTGTTTCCTCCTTCACGTGCAAATCATGAATACGCATTTCACAGCGGTAAACCAGGCGAATTACAACAATCCCTGTGTGTTACGTCACACACAGTAGTCCAGCCCCAACATTTGCATACACCAGCTACTGGAAACACTAACGCTACCACTCCGTAACGTTGCTCTCCAATCTCTGACCCACTGGCTGCGGTTTCGGTTTCCTCTTCCGATAAAGGCTCAAACATGTAAGGTTGGATGCCAATAGCCTCCATGGTTCATCTCTCAAAGTTTCGCGAACTTCACTTACTTCTGTGGGCTCTGAGCCAGCCATGGATTGCTTCTTGTAAACCAGCCAATCAGAGCAGAGCTCGTCAAAATTATTTAAATGAGCCCCAAATAAGGCAATTCAGCGTGTTTCATGCTAGGACCAAATCATAGGGTTGCAAATGGGCCTGTGAAACCACATCTGCACATTTTTTTGGATCAACCAAATGTATATATATATATATAGTTATACCTTCTTTGTAGACATCAGATAGATACCAGATAGATGCATTCTAGGGCACCTTTAAGTTAGAATAGGGTCATTTTCTAAGAACTGCTCATTCAACTTACTTTCAATTCTACAATGCTCTTGAATGGGTCCAGAGCAGTAGGCTACTCCTGCAATGGCAGACCTGCATCCCTTATCAAGAGTTACACATCGCCTGGGTGCAAAATCTCACACGAACATCAACAGAGCGCAAGCTGAAGATGAAGATGAAGATGAAGATTCAACGTTATTGTCATTGCACAGAGTACAAGTACTAGGACAACGAAATGCGGTCTCTGCATTTGACCCATCCTAGTGTTAGGAGCAGTGGGCTGCCATTATGTACGGCGCCCGGGGAGCAGTGTAGGTAACCAGTGTCTTGCTCAGGGACACCACGGTGGCACTTGGTCTTTCGGGGACTTGAACTGGTGACCTTCCAGTTCCCAGGCCAAGCCCCTATGGACTTTTGCCACCACCGGACCCAGTGCTGAGTTTGGATGTCTAAAAGTTGAAGTAACTTTGGTATTTTTCATCCTGAACCCCTATGTTTTTGTGTTTAAGTGAATAATTGGGATAACACTTTTTGAGAGTGGTCCAGTATTGAGCGAGAGCTCTGCAGCCTGCAGCCACTTATTGGGCTGCAATGTAATCGCTCAAGGTTATTCAGCACCGTCGATGTACGTCCACCAAAAGTGGTTGTTTTGCCACTGACAGGCTTAGATTGTTCATACACGTGTCTGACAACCTAAGGGAAAGGACCTGATCTAGAAGTAAATAGTTTTTCTGCTTGATCATGTCTGTTCAATATTGTGTCTAACTACATCTCGCTTGAAGATTTTTTTCCATAAATAACTGCGTAGATAGACAAACAAGTGGCTAGCAGAATGTGCGTAAGCCTGTGAGGAAGTTTCACTACATAACTAATTCCTAAGCAGCAGCTCAGTAGACTAGTACTGAAATGTATCTGACATTGCTTTGTGATGTCATCTAAAAATAAAAGATAGTTGTTTAATTAAGTTAACATAACCCAAGAAACTGATAACAAAGCAGATGGAGTGACACCCAAGGGAGAGCTGTGCAGCATTTATTCAATGTTACCTGGTAGGATATTCACAGTAATAGACATGCCTATCGGTCATGTTCTTTGCTCAATCTGTGCAGCTTCCAGATACTCATTACCACTATCTCACATCCAGTCAAATATGTAAATTAAATAATTTGACTCAAAATATGAAGTAAAAAATAGACATTCGCCATATGGAGGCAGAATAGTTACCCTGAATTCTCATTTGATCTTTATAATGAGGAGGATTTGATTATTATCTCTCCTGCTACCAGGTCATCATCACACCGTTGTCACATCCATTACAGAACTAATATGATGGAGTACTGAGGTGGACTTCATCACCAATCACAGATATTCACTGTCTTCAGATGAATAGCCTCAACTTCAAGAAGATATTAAATGTGTGTACGTTTGTGTGCGTCTGTGTGTTTGTGATCAAGAGAGAGACTGTGTTCCCCCTGAATTTGTACAGTATGTGTCGAAACGAAGGAGTGTATCTAAGTGTACATGCTTTACCACGTGAATGCAAATCAGCAACGAAAGACTATTGTCACAGGAAAATAATACACTTCTCTTTCTATAAAATCTAATTTAATCCCACAGTGCATCCGATTTTTTGAGACTGAACAGGCAAAAGATGTTCCATAGATATGGGAAGGCAGAGAGGTATGAAAAGGTGGGGGAGCTATTGTCCGGTTCCTCATGAATACATATTTTTGATTAAGTTCATCTGTTTGATATCTAAAATCCTTTGGATAAAACTGAAAAAAGAGACGTTTTGTTCCGACACAACATTCAGTATCAAGGTCTCTCTAATATCTGCTTCTTGAGAAAGTCAATTATTTCATTATTAAGTTCACTTTTTATTAGAAAATGTTTTGCCTCATGTGTAAGCATTGAGGTGTGGTGCGCAGTATACCACTTCATATCAGTCATGTGACCATATTCACACTGCTGTTTTTTTTTCTTTACTGAGATGTGACGAGTAATACATTCATTGATTTTAACATAGAATGCAAATTATGAGTTTTTAACGAAACATTTTGGGAGTATGAGATGATAAGGCTAAATTAAGCCTCAAATCAAGCGTTCACTTGACCTGAAATAGCCTTTAAAAGACCAACAGTGCATTACGTTGTATCTCCTACAAGGGAACAAGCCGACAATCCGACCATTGTTGCACATTAGGCCTAATTAATTAGCACTTTGCTATGGTTTAACTCCCTAATGGAAGCTCAGTGACCTTGGATTTATTTTCAGTGCTCATGAGGCAAAGGCAGCCCTCTCCTGGGTGTGTTTATAATAATAACAACACATTTTCCATTTTGGGTTCCACTGATCTGTGTGTGTGTGTGTGTGTGTGTGTGTGTGTGTGTGTGTGTGTGTGTGTGTGTGTGTGTGTGTGTGTGTGTGTGTGTGTGTGTGTGTGTGTGTGTGTGTGTGTGTGTGTGTGTGTGTGTGTGTGTGTGTGTGTGTGTGTGTGTGTGTGTGTGTGTGTGCACGCTCGCTGGAAGTAACTTGTGAGCAGTGTGTGGGTAGATTGGTTTTGCAAGCTGTTGTTGGGTTAAATGATGAGAAAAGCTTGGTTACACGAACTGTATATAATCATACTACTGCCATCATATTCAAATTACGGATTGTGAAAGTAATCATAGTGATAAGATTGGAAATAGCATATTGACTTTTTTCAGTAGATTTTAACTGTATTTAACAGTAGATTTGACATAAAATTACAGAAATTCACAACGATTTATTGAAAATATGTTCCTAAATATTTGTCTTCATCCTAGCTTAAATCATACCAAAACGTTTCAAATTCAAGGATGCTATTCTGTTTTCCGGATTCTAATCATTGTCAAATACAAATTAGTACACATTCCACAGTGCTGTGTCACATTAAAGACAAACTAAAATTAACTGATGAAACAAAACTTCCTTTCTCAGATTGCAATGGTATTGTGATTCAGTTTCAAGGGAACGCCAGTGTAAATATGAAGCTGATAATTAATTGTGGGCCAAACTGGCTTAGCACCCTCAAAAATGCACCCTGATTCAGTCATTCTTGGTAATTGTTAGCAGGTGTAGAGGATCCAAAAGTAGAAACTCATGAGTCCTGAAAAGGGAAAATAAGCAGACTAGTTCTACGTGTTGACTGCACACACTGTTGATGCAATGGGCAAATTGCAGGTATTTGATAAAGAGAAACTGCATGCTAACATATACAGATGTGTTTTAAATAGGTGAAAGAGGAGTGTGTTCCTTCTGAGATCTGTGGTTTCTCTTTGCCCTGCTCATTAGTCCCCTGTTACCTTTGTAAAGACAGCCTGTAATGCATAAGCTCTGTTACTAATGGATCTTTATGCTTCAGACAGCCACCCTGGCCTAATTATTTTTCTTCTGCTGCCAGACGCTGTGTGCACACGTACGAGGGAGGGAGAGACAGAATGAGTTACAGGGTTGGATTGAATCTTTAACAGAGCCTTTGCCTTCAAGCAAAAAACATCTTTTACTATCTGACATGTGCATTCCCTGACAAGTTGGTTGGTGTCACCTTGACACAGGAACATACTGAGACATCAAGGAAACCACAACTGTAGATAATGGCTTCTCTGTGTCCAAGAAAATATGGATCAAACCAAACAGGGAAAAGCACTTAAATGAATCCCACAAATCTTTTGATCAGCAAAGAGAACAGAAAAAGATCTTCTCGGCTTTTAAAACTTTACAACGTTGATCTTGTGAGAGATATATCATTTTCTGTCATTGTTTCACATTAATACTATGATTTCTGTCCTGTTACAGATAGCAACATTCACATGAAAGACTCAAGTAGTTCTACTTAAGTCCCTCTGGAAAGCAACGTTTGGCTAAATGATAGATAGTAGATAAAAATAGATTCACTCAGATATTAATATTTAGCATTTGTATTATATCTCCAATAATATCCGAAACGTAACCGTTTTTCTTTTTAGGAAATGATGCATTTTGTTTAATGTGCTGTTACTAAAAACTACACTAATTTGTCTGATAAGTGAGCTTTAGATTACAGGTCAGAATTTAAATATTTTAAAGGCCTTGATTCTTATATGTAAATTTGGTTAGCATAAAACTTGCTGCTCACATTAAGCTTATGCTTACAAATGAAACTGATTTGCATAATGAGGTTGTTATAGGTCAAACCTTTAAAGGTTTGCAGTCGATTTTCAACCGCATTTCCACTGAGGCCACGCTAACCTTTCAAAATGGGCCTGATTCACTTTAACATCAGAAAGCGGTTGTTTGTTCATTTGTTGTCATTGTCATTCCCTATTACAGCTGCATACGTTTCAATTCAATCCATTAAGCATTTAACTTGCTATATGTTCAATTTGTGTTTTAATAGACTAAATACTGTTTGGACATAAAGTGACTAGATAAAAGGAGGTTGTAACTTAAATAAAATTGCTGTTGGCTTTATAAGTTTAGATGTTCTCCAGTGAATCATATCATCAGCAGACTTTGAGAACTGAGTTACCAAAGATAATTTATCTTATATCAAGAAACCTCTAGAAAGAAATGTCCTTCCATTGATCTCTCCAACCCTTTGCTGTTTTGCTGTCTCTGTTCCTTAAACATCATGCTGTGTCTGTTCTGTTGCTCTGGACCCTTTACTTAGTTCATTATGCAAGAATGATGTCCTCTCTCCGGCGCTATCCCTAGTCTCTCTGTTGTGAGAGGTCATTTGGGTTCCCTGGAGGACAATTCAGCTGGGACAATTATATAGCAGTAATTCACAAAGGGCTTCAGTGAGGGAAATGCAGGATGGGAAGTGCCAAGGCACATGGCAGGTGTTTTTCAGACTTTTGGATGGTTGCATTTTGCTGGTTGTATTGCTGTTGGTGGAGGAATTGATGGTTTAAATCATCAAAAGGGCACTTCCAGCTAGACTGGCAAACCATTTTAAAAGCATCAGACACATCTCCAATTTCAGAGATTTAAATATTGAAAGGCGCTGCACTAAGATACTTTTTATTGAAGCTTAAGCCGAGGTTATATCACTCTTGTGTGTATTGAACTGTATTGATTCACCTCTGACAGGCTGGGTGGGAGCAGCTTAAAAAACAGGCCCTGACTGTCACGGTGACACAGTTGTAATTACCTTGGCGCCACTTCCGCAATAAAGTGTGACAAAGTGTTAACAGTAATACTCGCTCTCATTAAGAATATTAAGGTTAACATTTTGCATTTGCACCAGGGTTAAAAGGTCATGCAAGGTGATGGTGTAATGATTGACTGGTTCCTCTGCTGTTTGAAGAAACACATATACTTGTGTTTCAGGCAATTTAAGGCACTTTTTTTGTTGAAAAATGATGGGTTTAAGTTTGTCCAATAGCTGTTTTATAGGTCCATAACTCTGAATATGTTTGATATGACTACTGAGTTTTAAGCATTGCGGTATCAATGAAGTAAGATTGCATAAAGAGGGATTCCTACAATAGCTAATTTAGACGTTAATTTGCTATGGACATCAACAACCTATCACTGAATTATTTAGGTAATTTTAACACAGCCTAATCAAAGGTCCCCAATTAGTGCAACTTGAGAAGTTTCATAGTTTGCTCGCAAATCATCTGCTTTTGTAAAGACAGATGGATGAACAGATGGAGGTGATGAGCACAAACCACAATCAGCCTGCCATTACTTCCCAGACATATGCTTAATATGACATGTTACAATTACACTGTCACAACGGAGCCTAATTTATCTAAATTTCAGGGACCATCTAGTTGTGTCAGATTGCTTCGACACAGCAGAATCTTACCGATCCAAATGGTTAACTATCGGTTAGATTGCTCTAATGGCTTCTCTTTATATCACTTAAATCATTCTAATTTCAATCTGTGATATCTCTCAAGGATTTTCCTGCTTTACGCTTCAACAAACGCCACACATATCTGCTTTAGTGATCAACATGCATTCAAAGACATTTCTCTATATCCACTGTTGCAGAAACTCTGTCGCACATCTTATTCGAGGCATTTAATGTTCTTTCCTTTTTTAACAAAGGTCAGTTCATTCATGTGATCACCTCACTGACACATAAAGCTACAATTCATACTGCGAAGGCCATTCTCAAGAACTGCTAAGATATGTCCTTATTTCTGGTGCAGACATCAAGCCTCCTTTGTAGAGAATGCTAACAATTGGTCAGCAAAAAAAGTTTTGTCTGAAATACGCTGGGGATTCATGTCAAAATGAATCTATTCAACACATCCGTATTATTAAGGGTTAGCAAGATGTTTGACTTTCGAGTACAGCATATGGATCACCTATAATGTGACTGCAGTGTCTTTGCATCACATAAAGGTGTGAATATAGGAGCGTTTTGATCTAATGAGTCCAAGTGACTGTGTGTATCCATGCATCCAAAGACAATACTGTGTGCTTCCAACTGGAATCTCCAGAGAGTTTCCTTACCCAGAGTTCCCAGTGGTTGAGTGTGGCGAGTCACCGATAACATGCGAAACAGGTTTTCATGACAGTTTGGGGTCGCCTTAGTACCCTCCCCCTCCATACTGAGATACTGCATCACGGTTAACCCCTTTGGGGCGGCTGTGGCTTAGTCTGTAAGGGCTTGGACTTTACTTTTTAAACATTGAATATTTTTTGACAAAGAGAACAATTGAGGAGGGAAGATAGAATTGGAGAGTGGGAAAAGGAAGTGCAGAGGAAAAACAAAAACAAACAACCAATGGGAATTGTAGAGCACATTTGCGGAAGAAGAGGTTAAACATACAACACACTGGGAAAATGTAATAGAGAAATGTGCAAGCTATTATGATGTTGAAACCATCACACCGTAGCTTCATACAGTATATATTGCAAGGATGAGTGTGATGTTTTTATGGCAGTTTGCCAATGTCTCATACATAGTCATGTAAGGTAAGGCTTTTATATCATTTTGCTCGGTGGAGACAAGATAAGAAAACTGTGTCTTACTGATCAAAAAGGCTGAATTGATAGAGAGAAGGGGGGGATATAAAAGAATATATATGAGTAGGAGTTATTCTGACAGACATAAATGGACAAGTTTATTAAATCCACTGGGGAGGACAAAGAAAACAATCAGGAGATTGATTTATCATATTCTGAAATCTATGTTTCAATGTGTTTGATTATCTGCAGTGAATATGAGTTACCTAAAGATGATTTGAAGCAGTTAGTTGAAGACAGACAGTGAGTACAAACATTAATGTATTGTACACACACACACACACACACACACACACACACACACACACACACACACACACACACACACACACACACACACACACACACACACACACACACACACACACACACACACAAACAATGGGTTGACGTATGGTTTGGTTATAAGCCGTCCTGCAGGCCATGTGGAGATAAGACTTCTCCACGTGTCCCCATCGTTTGGTCAGCTTTATCTAAAGTGTTTTTTTTCCTCCTCTCTTACCCTTTGTTTTTCCATCGCTTATTTATTGACTCTCTTTTCAGAATGAAGGTTACACAATGCAGTATGGGCTTGAAAATATCTTGACCTTACCACAGGCTCTTGTAGCACACACTTGATATTTTCTCAGGGAAAATAACCATTACACTGAAATGAGGCATACCTCAAGTGGTTCATGGTAGGTTTCCTGTGGTGCCGGCAACGTAAACTAAAGACAGGCAAACGTCAAGGAAAGACATGTTTAAGATTGTGGACATTTAACTAAGTATATGTAAGGTGTTATTCCAGGCTTGTAGATTATACAGAACTAACACCCTATGTACGTAGCATGCAGATTTTGAAACAGAATAGAATGGTTTAGGATGCATTGGTGCAAAATTGATAGTGTAAATATGGATTTTTAGTATATAATACAGAATCATTTGGATTACTGAATATCACCCTTGTTTTTAAACAATACACTTTTGGAAATCTCCAAAAAGATTGCCCATTGATTGAAGGTAATCATTTACATTTTGAACTCACTTGCCCTGTCATCAGGATGACCTTATGTTTCGCTGATGGCTATCTGTAAACCCAACTCAAATGTGATAAAATGACATTACCACGACGTTGCAGTAATTAAGTTGTCAAGCGGTCTTTTCAATATCCTCCAGTCAATACAGCTGATCAGATTTCAGTTTGTCCTTTTTCACTCAGCTGTCATCAATTTGTCAGTCCTCATTGCCCCTCTGGGCTGTTTATTGACGAGGTGTTGGAGTGGGCTGAGGGTAAAGAGGCAATGGTTTGAGAGAGGGTTTTATATGTTTTATATTTTTGTTTTAATACTGCATCCATTCCAATTCCTGCTCAGGTTTGTAGCTCATTCCATAAGGGGATATTAAGGAAAAACCAGGCACATAACTTACTCCCCTGTTGGTAGCTTTTCTTAGCAAGTGAGACTTCTGTGTGACACATAACCCACTATAAGATGAAAATGTGGGGTTATAAACTAAACAACTGACAGTGAACCTTTCATTTCATTTCCTTTAATATTTTTTTACCGCCCTCACAGGTAAGATGGCCGTTCAAATTAGCTACTTTCCCCCAGCCAAAGACCCCGCTGGGCAGCATCTATATTCATCAATGCCATAAGGCCAGACCAATTGTAATATTATTTTATGGCATTGGCATTTTTCATCCAGCCGGTCTCCAATAACTTCCAAGTTAGATTTTATGGATTTGCTCTTACTCTCTTTTTACCCTTTTCAGTGTGTCTCTGAACACTCTACCTTCTGCTTACTCTCATGCTTTCTCACTCTCAGTCCATCTCTACCCTCACTATCTCTTTCACAGTTGACTCTTTCTGTCCATTTTAACCCATTCCTTTACTTTACTATAGTGCTTCCTTTATTTCCCTCCTCCCACCCCTTCACTTTTTCATTTATGGCCGTCTTCAGCGGGGAGGGTAATGAAGGCAGGGTTATAAAGTATGGGAGGTGCCTTGGGGCAGGCTCACAGCCTGTGTATCCGTAGATTAAAAAATTTAAATAGGATGAGGATGGAGACAAAGGGGCAGATACCAGAAGATTAGACGCCCAAGAAACATAAAAGGTCCCAAATAAAAAATATACAAAATATAATGGGAACAAGGAAAAGAAAGATGGAATAAAATGAAATGAAGCTTTTAAACTCAGTCCAGCATGAATGATAACAAGTGAATAATACAGCACGTTTACGCCCATATACGAAAAAATATGCAGGTCCTTTAAAGAGCTACAGCCTAGGAAAGTAATCAATGTATCGGTATAAAAGTAAGGAATAAAATAAAACTGGAAAAATAACAAACAAATTACAAAAGCAGGAAATAAACCAAAAAATAAACACATCATAGATCGGACACGGATGTTTGGTGGGTGCACCACCACCCATACAAGATGTTACATTTCTTTGAAGAGGGCTAGCTCAGCTCTTTCGTGTGCAGGCAGAGCTGGTGGTGGTGAGTGCCACACAAATCAGTCTGAAGAAAAGGCAATAACCATCATAGCCACAGGCAGGTTTCTCAAAGTGTATCTGAATAAGCTCTGTGAAGAGTTTTGCTGTGGGCAGTTTCTAGGACTATTGATGGTCTTTAAAGTTATATTTGATTGAAAATAGATCATTCATGGTGGGGTTTGGCAAGAGAGGGACTTTTCCTTTTCTGTAAGTTCATACTATACATGTACTTTACACAAACTCCACATTGCTCTTCTGGTTTTACTGGTTTGCAGAAATAAATTATTTTCTGTAAAATATCAACATACATGTTGCTAAGACCTCCAACACCTTTAAATAAGAGTACACTGACAATACAATGTGTGTGTGTGTGTGTGTGTGTGTGTGTGTGTGTGTATGTGTGTGTGTGTGTGTGTGTGTGTGTGTGTGTGTGTGTAGTGATCGGTGTTTCAATAGCTTTCAGTACCATCCAGTGTAATCATCTTTATTTATTTACTCAACCCGCTATGAGTGTCCTTGTTATATATATTGCTCCAATTTATATCTAGTATTTCACAAGTATTTGTCACGTAAATTGAACTGTGCTCTGACATAAGCATCCGCTGCAGAGCTCATAATATTGCATTACTGTGAAAATCTCCTACTTCCATGTGACTTTTGACCCCATAAAGCATTGTGAAGGTCATAAAGACCTCATGTTAAAGTCCCCTGTGTCCAGAATACATAAATGATGAATGTGGCTGCAGTATAGGCAAAAGATATCAGTAGTAATACCCACTTCCTCCCTAATGGTTCATGAGGGGATAACTGATCTACTCAGATCACAAATATCACATAACTCACTCAGTCAACTCTCATGACTCCTGAAATATAATCTACTCTTTTAAGGCTACCGTAAAAGGCGTATTTAAATGTGTGCAAAGTTAACAGCGCTTCATCCCTGTGCTTTATCCCTTGTCTTAAAATTCAAATATACTTATCAAGTGTTAGCTGGAGTTGTTGAATATTTATTGTGTAAGCAGGTGGTCTCAGGTTCTGGCCTTGGGGCATTATGGTCCGATGTTGTTAGCTGCTGCTGAGAGCCGCTGAACCTTTGACCTGTCATTTATAAGATGGTGCAGATATTGGATAATACCGTCACTTTAGGAACTAATTGGGATGACAGTATTGGATATTGAGTTATATTTATAGCAAAGGTCGTGGCTCTGTATTGTGACATGTGTTGCTTACTGTTACGTCTCTATTTGTAAGCATAATTTTATCAGTTTTTTTATTCACATGCTATTAAGGAGATATCCACTGACCTTTCACAATAATTTCCCAACATCACTGCGTCAAAATAGCAGATTAACTGGAATCTAACAGTGTTTCACATCTCAAATGATATCATTTCGGTATGATTTTCATTTTAGTGGAGCTTACTGAGCTGATTGGGTCTCACTGTCGGCTTCATGTTGCAACATTCCCTACATTCCCTTCATCATACATTATGATGAATAATAATTCCCATTTGATCTTAAATTAAAGGCATGGGGCCATTGCTTGTTATGTTTTTTCATGTGAGTGCCAGTACTGGCATTTTTAGGAGAATCAAACTGTAGCACGTAAGCCTTTCAGAAGCTGCTCACACACAGCAATGATCCAATTAGGGTTTTAACAAGTCTTAATTACGATCAATGGAACATAATTATTTGGTCAACACTCAAACCTAACTTTTTTATTTAAGAATAAAACAATCTCAAAGTGAACTCCACCGTTGTGACCATCATGAGTTCTGGTAAATTATAAAGATATCCAATACATTGTGTCTAAAACCATATACATTATAAATGTGTTTAGGACACTTACTCACTAAGTGGACTGTGAGGTAATGTATATGACAAATGAAAGTGTGTAGATGGAATGCATTTATTTTGCCGTAGAGGATGTGGAAGAAAACCACAAACCCCCCCCCCCCCCCGTCTACCTGAGAGTTAACATCAGTTAAGTGTCCTCGTTCTCTACCTCATAGTTAGTGTGTGGCAATGGAAAGAAAGAACCCAAACACAAAACAAGGTTCTCGGAACAAATGTTTAAATACTTTTTTAAAGGTTGTCAGTACTTTAATACACATGATTGTTTTTGTATTACTTGGTTTTCACTTTTAAGGATAAGTTCAATGCTAATAGCCTCTGCATATGACAAACAAAAGAGCAAACAGGACAAGCAAGTAATTGGCAAGAGATTAATAGCAAACAAATCATAACTCATAATATGAATATCTTCAATATGAAATGATACCTTCCCACAAAAACACCTAAGCATAATGTAATGTTTCACCACATTTTTTTTCAAAACACATTGTGTGCTTAAAATCAAAAACTAAAACTGACAAAACCTCTTGTGATGAGACGGGTGCCTTCCGTGATTTTCAGCCTGTTGTTATCATGGGATTTATCAAGCTCTAACATGTTTATTTGCTCACAGTCTCTTGCTAACCAGGAGACGATAAAAGTGAAGTTGTACCAAAACCACTCCAGTATCTGAGCAGGAATCCAGAGTGGTCTAGAGTTGTTTTAATAAAAGCAGTGTGCAGATTGCCCCTGAGTCTGGTGCTTCCCCTCAACACAACACAATAAAATACAAGCAATTTGATCATCCCCGATGTCACTGTCTGTGTGTGAATCTATATGTGTTTTCCATACCCTATATTGCTGTTTTCCACAGTTCCCTGCATGCCACAAAGCCAATTAAATGTACCACATATACAGCAAATCAAGTGGTGGGGCACTACATACTGTATGTGCCGCCTGTTGTTGGAGAGCACTGACAGAAGTATGAAAGAAACTGGATTTTTTTTTTTTAGCCAGCCTCGAGGCAAGTCTAGAATGTTTTTTTAAATTTGTTTTAATAAAGAACATTAAACTACAAGGCCATTCAAATTGGTTGACAAAAAACAATTAAAAGCATTAGGAAACAGTGCAAGAAAAACACATATTCAATTGAGTTTAACTACATTTGAAACAGTCATTTAAAAGCCACGAGAATTCAAATTAAAACAAGCTAAAATAGAACAAGACGAATATAAAACAAAACCTCAAATTGTCCACTTTAAGTGATGGTGAGATAATAGTTTTTGATTATGAAAAGGCAACAGCAAAAAAAAAAGTCTTTGAAAAGCAGCTACACCTGACTCATACTCAACACGGTGATGCATTGCTTCCAGGTGTTAAACCGTGACCCACTCGTCAGTATGACCACAGAAGAAGTAAGAAGGGCCAACCTTTATCCAGTCTGCTCCCCATAGATCACTTCAGAAGGCACCAACAGGGACACGGAAGGACTTTCTTGTGTTTGCCCTCAGGGGGCTGCAGTGAGGGAACTGAGATTTATGTGTTTTATTGGCCCTTTGGAGTTTGTGTGTGCATTTTCATGGTGAGCGCATACTTGTGTGTATGCATATGCACGTCCGGATGTGTGTGCCGCATTGTTGCATAACAGCGTGCATGTTTCCCTGTGTGTTTTGCGCCCTGAGGCTGAGTGAGTGAACTCTGCTTCGGTTTCCCTTAACACCCTCTTTGCTGTCACCACTGCTGTGCAGCTACACTGACACACTGAGGGTAAATAACTGTGTCCAAATTAGTCTTTTTATGGCCTAAAATAATAGAGTCACAGCATCATGAATGTTTAATACCATTTCCCTGGCTCTTTGCTGACAAAAGCAAAATTAAGACTTGTACATAACGCGCTGGCTCGACAAAAATGCGCCATTTTCAGCAAATTTACCGGTGCTAGTTTGGGACTCCTCGTGTAATTCCTCTTAACGCAGACCCTTGCTGTAAAAACTAACAATACAGGGTGTAACACAAGATGATTTTCTGGGTATTTTTAGGTGGAGTGCAGTGCTCTTCATACTTCTTGAAATTGTCAGGGAAGTTAAAGGATGATTGCAGCTAAAAAGAAAATACATTTGTGCTCAGGAAGGTTTTACAGTAGCTCCACAATGAAGCAACATTTCTTTTGTAAAGACAGAAATATCCCAAAAAGGCTCAGTGCCAAACACAGCCTGAACGTTTTTTCAGGAACAAATAAACTCAAAGTGGCTTCTCAACAGAGATGTGCTCTCTTTGTCTGCATGTATGAAGCACACTTCTGCAAACACCAAATATAAAACAGGAACAGGAGGTGTTTTCCTTTTGTTTTACTATGAAGGACAAATGACCTTCATTATAATTGATGCTCCATTTAGTCAATGGTGGCTAGTATGTATTTAATGACCTACTGCAATTGATCATTTTACTGTACACAAAGATACTTATAATTTGAGAAAAGTCACATAGCTGGTTCATCCCTTCCATCATCTGTTGCAGCCTAATATATAAGGCATACATGAAGAGAGAGAGGGAATCAGGCCTGCCATTAGCAAGGTTCAAAATGCAAAAGAGCAGTGTTTTTTTGTCTTGATCCTTAAAAACTGAGCAGAAAAGTCTGCCTAAATCAATCTTTACTTCTCAGCATTGCATTTTAAATACAGGCAATGTTCTCGTTATTTTCAAATGTGGGCTTCGTGCATGTTTTATGTCCTCTTTAAGGCGATGTCTATGAGCAGAATGCTGAATAATTAACGAGACGCAGAGCTGGATCAAACGGCAAGACTACCTCTGTTTGTGCCTTTCTGTATGCACAGGCTGTTCTCTGCGTGTGGCTGTGTGCAAGCAAGTGTGTTTGTGTAGTGGATAGCCTCTAAGACTTTTATTTCAGTGTGCGTGTGTGTGCGTGCGTGTGCGTGTGTGCGCTCATGTGAGTGTGCAAGAGGAAAAAAAGAATCAGAGCTAGTTTTCTTTTTCTGTAGTTGTTGTGATGATCGCTTATTACAGCAGACTGAAATTAGTTTGGACTTGCTGTCAATGGAAACTGATTATTAGATGTTTTCTAAATGAATAACTCAATATTTTCTGGGCTTTTCAGCTGTTATGCACCAGTATTAATAGGCAAGGCAAGGCAAGTTTATTTATATAGCACCTCTCAACACAAGGCAATTCAAAGTGCTTTACAAACATGAAAGACATTAAGAGCATTACAAAATAGTGCAGTAATAACATCACATACAGTAGATATCCATCAGAAAAAACACGGCCTTTGTTTCGCAAACTCTTGATTCATCTTTATTATTTTTATGTATTTATTTTTCATCATCACCGTGAACACATTCTAATCATATGAATATTGTGGCTGCATACATACATCTCTGTGAAATATGTGCATATGTTGTCGCAGTGAAGAGAAATAGGAGCTTGGAAAAGATTTGGACACGTTTGTATTTGGAGTCAATCTTTTACAATCTTGAAATGGTTGGATATTTACTGGATCAGACAATTATTTTTGCTCAAAACTACATTTTAACTCCTTTTTTAGAGTTGTATTTTTTATATTTGGTCTGTCCATTAGTATGGTCCAGTCTGATACATGGCAACAATTATCCTGTTGATTTGGCAGTCAAGCACCCCTCAGAAAGAGTTGTACTTGTTTTATTTATCAAGCATTATCATCAGAGAAAAAGTTTATTTTGTTATGATCCAATACCTTAAAAACTATTGATGTTCACATTAGCCTAAGCTGTACTTTATGTGCTAATGCCAAATCTTCAATTGCTTAATTAACACAATGAACATGGTTAACATCGTACCTGCTTAGATTCAGATTAGTACAGTTATCGTTTGCAACACAATCAAATCCCCTCCCCCAACCCTCCACACACAAGCCATACAGCACATCTTATTCTACTCCATTGCACGCTCACACTCAATTGAACCTGTCATCTTCTCTTTGCTCCCCTAATGGCCGTCCACTCCTGGAGAGCTATTAGAGTACAGGACATGTTATTGGAAATCAAAGAGGATTTGGAGTATAAGGCGCCCTCTTGCAGGGGAAAGCACCCAGCAGAGGTCAACTTGTAACAAAAACACACTCGGTCAACCCTGACCGCTCAGATGGATTGCTTCTCAGTAAATCTCTGTTTCCATCATCGCCCCTGTTGCTCCGGTTGTATCAGATTTATATATAATATTTTGCTGCTGCCCTGTTCGTATGCAGACAAATTATAAGCATGGGAATCTATAAAGACAACTATACATAATTACAGCTCTCTGTGAAGTTTAATCATTGATTTTTATGTTCACATAAGATTAAATCTACTATGAGGATTAACAGGGTTTGGAACCGAGGTTATGAACCTTTTAAAATGACATTGGATAAATTGTTAAAAAGGTTAGATGGTCAATCTGTTGTTGTTGTTGTTGTTGTTGTTGTTGTTGTTGTTGTTATTGCTATGCACTCTATAAGCTGAGTTTATTGCATTTGTGAGCAACGTAGTCACTCGATGTCCAGAGTCTGTAATTCTGATCACAAATCTGATCATCTGATTCCTGAGATAACAAGCAAACACATAATCTGAGCTATGAGTTCCTCTATCTCCTAGTTAATGTGCTCTGAAAAGACATAGCACAACATTGTTTTGAAGAGCAATTATAACTGGAATACCTGACCAAAATTGCCCTCCATCCAACCTATCAGGGGATACCTCAAACGTGTTGTTAATTTTGAAGAACATGCTGCTTTATAAAGACGTTTCCTGCAATAGTTTAATGTTATAAAACTAATAGATACTTGAGATGTAGAGGGACATGAGAATATCCTGAGCAAATGGAAGTAAAATCTGTGACAGTGTTTGTCTTTAATGATAAAAGGATTTCATTAACAGACAGCTGGTCTAACAGGATTTGGTTGGCTGATCAGGAATGAAACGCAGTGTTGAATTGCCCCTCTTGAATTATTTTTTGTCAACCCGATAAGACAGCGAGCTAAAGATGGGCCCTTTTTTCTTACTTGCTTTACCAGAAATCTTTAAATAAAGTGAAGTCAAATTGATTCACGCAGAGTGATTCTAACTGAGTAGTTTGCCAATATGTCTAATTTAGAAAGCTAAAATGAAACCAGATAAATTTGCAGTTTTTATAGACCTGTCAGGTTCCCAGTATTCAGCTGAAATCTTTCTCATCCTTCCAATGAATCTGTTGTAATGAAGTCTAGGCTACTACGGTAAGCTTTGAGATGGTAAAGATGGGGCTTTTAATTGTGTGATGATATCTGTATCTCACATCCTTCTTGCCTAAAATAGCAATAGCAATAAAAATACAACAAATGATGATATATTCTTAGTTATCATTTCACTGGAGCGGGAAGGTGTCACCATTTATGAAATAGTAATCACATATAAAACATATTTCATTGTGTGCTTTCTCCAAAAAAAAAGTCTGCCAAGCTAAGGACCACACTGTAAAGGAGAATTAAAATGCGTCAGCAGCAAGGCGTGAAACAATGGCAGACACTCTGAAATTTGGGAGCTTGGACGTGCATTAAAAGTTGTGACTAGCCAAAGCAGCACAGTGCAATTGATCTAAGCTGTGTGCAAAGGCAGGACGTTTGGGAAATCAAAAGCTTCATTAAAGTTTTATATTATGTTTCTGTGCACTTGCAGTTTCATCTTGTGTCTCTATTTACTTAAGGGCCAAAACTGAGTAAAGTTAGACTCGCTCTGGGAGCTTGGATTGTAAAAGCTTTAATAACACAATTGTTGTGTCGGGAAAAAAAGACTGTCATCGTTTTATCCATGACACTAAATATGGGGGCAGCAAGGCACGTCTTTTTTATTCCATAGGGATGTTATTTTATTCAAGTTTAGTTCCTTTTTTTTAAACACAAAAATACCTTTTCTTAAAGTACTTCAAGAGTAACTGAAATACATTATAAATAAGGTATTAATGCTAGATTTGAACAATCTGGAACTCTGTGTGACTACAGTGCTTTTGAAGTTACAGTATGTGATGTGCTCTAGGATTTATTTTGTCTTTATCTGTCTCTCTATGTGTCAATCTGTCTTCCTCCACATTCATAGTGTCATGACAGGATGACAGCAGATAGTCACTCTCTCTCTCTATCACACACACACACATGCACGCACGCACGCACGCACACACACACACACACACACACACACACACACACACACACACACACACACACACACACAAACACACTACTGGGTCTTTTCTTCACTTCAGATTCCCCCTGCGCTACAAATGATCTGGAAAAACCCTACAGAAACAGACACGTACTGAAAAAACAATGCTCACACACACACACACACACACACACACACACACACACACACACACACACACACACACACACACGTATACAAATGTTCACAAATTGAAGTTTACTAAGGCACTTTTGCCAGATCACTTGCACACACACATAGACCCCTCACAGAACTAGGAGGCAGATCTCTTTGATAGGTTGCCTGTTACTGGCGGAGGCTTTTAGAGAGGCTTATTGTAACTCAGTGTCTAGTTTCCTGCTGGGCCTTTTGTCCCAATCTGTGGGTAGTCGTTTTATAAATGACGGTGTCCACAGTGAGATGAAAGGAAGGGAAACAGGTGAATACTTCACAGAGCACTGGACTGAATCACTAAGAGCATTTGAAATAACAGTGACATAAAAGTCCTTTACTGCAATATAGTAAGCAACTTGGCACAGTATAAGAAGTTCATATGGTATTTAAATGCCATTATACTAAATAAAATGTATTTTTCCATGCACTTTGTGCCATTGTTTGGGAGGATATGTTGGTATCTGAACGAGTTTCTTTTTTTTAAATCCCTAAACATACAAATGCAAAAATGTGTTTTACACAAAGACTATAACATTATTATGTATATATCCAAAATAACATACAGTAGCACTAACTGAAGACAGTTTTATAGCACAGATCCTAATAAATACAGTCAGAATACTCAAATGCATAGACTAAATAGCAATGTGATGTTTAAGCCATTCAGCAAATTCAGCAGCATGGATTTCTTTGTGGTTGAACTATGTGAGGATGATTTGATGAAACACCTTCAGTCACAACTATTCCCATGATATTTTCAGTGTCGTTCCCATTCTGACTCGCCCTTTTTTCCCGTCGCATTGAGGCAAGGTGTCTGCAAATTTTAACATCAAAGCATGCAATATAGTTATGTCACATCCTATAAATGGGTTAATTTTCCCGTGGCCCTATGACTCACCTTCCACTCAAAAAAAGAATGCTGTGCAATGCCCGTTTTTATTTTTGTTTTTTGGAGTCACAAGAAGCACCTAAACAAGTTCAAGTTGCCTCTGGTTGTTTGAGTGCCACTCTTTTCCCGGAGCTCTAACCTTCAAACTACAAAAGAGCCGTGATGCTGTGCTGAGGCTGCACACATTTAGATTGAGGTCTGGATGTGAGTGAGTGTGTGTGAGTGTGTGTGAGTGTGTGTGTGTGTGTGTGTGTGTGTGTGTGTGTGTGTGTGTGTGTGTGTGTGTGTGTGTGTGTGTGTGTGTGTGTGTGTGTGTGTGTGTGTGTGTGTGTGTTTGTGTGTGCGTGCATACGTGCGTGTGTGTGTGTGTGCATGCATTTGCTTGTCTATGTGACACAGCCCTCGTGTGACAGCTGTGCCCTTTTCAATGGCACTCAAAAATCCAGCATGCTTATCCACACATTGTTTTTTTAAAACAGGGATATATAAAATACATAGACCTCCCTCTTTTCTCAATCACATAGGACCCTGCTTTGGTCACAACTGAATTAAGGCACATAGCACCTGCCCTCCCTGCTCAACTGTTTTCTATAGCTTGCACCATGTCTTTCCTAGTATGGTGCAGCAGGTTTGACACGGGAGAAAGGAGGTGAAGTACATGGGCAGAGAAGAGAAAAAAGGAAAGGAGAGAGGTGACATAGAAAGGCAGGAAAGGGGGGGGGTAGCTACCCTGCTGTTTGCAGAAATTGTTTCCATGATGTTTGAAGTCCGCAACATTCCAATTGGACTGCACAGAATTGGGATTACACACACACACACACACACAATTCTGGCCTGTAAGAGATAGAGGCAAGGGGCGAGGAGGAGGGGATAGAGAGGGAGGGAAGGTGATGAGGAGTGAAAGTGGCAGTGAGTTTTAGAGAGATGGCAGAAACCAGGGGAGAGCAGCCTCCATGCTTGTGACAGCAGCTGAAATCCTATCCACTGGAGGAAAAGGGAGATGACACTCCCATGAAGGAAATGCGCAGGGAAACGAGGCAAGTGGGGGGAAATAGATAAAAGTGACAGAGGAAATATATAAAAATGATGTGTGCGAAAGTCACAGCCAGGGCGGGAAATGTGCAAAACGCACAGATTGTTTGGACATGTGTCCTCGTTAGAAGCCATGTTCAATAGGCAACTGTTTGGACAGTTTTGGTCAGTGTGGGTGGGAAATTCAGCCAACAAACAGCACTTGTTTACCCTTCTTTACAGTTGGGTCCCAGTTACCAAATCAAAACCCTGCTACACATTGCCAATGTCTTTCACAGAAAAGTCGACGACGTCATACTACCTGAAGGTTATTTTATTCTTTCATAATCTAAAAACGTGTGCTGTTATAAAATTGTACTCTGTGGGGTCCTTGCTGTTTATTTCTTTGTGTGGCACAATAAGGCCATAATGAACAAGCTTCTAGGGTGTGATAACCAATATTCTCCCACTGCAGCAATACACAAGTCTTCATGTTTTTGTTTTTTGTCTTTATTTTGCAGACCTTGACATACCTGTTCTCACTGTGCACCAGACCATCAGCGATGTGCGTGGAAGTTACTACCAGGAGAAGACGGTGTTCCTGCGCTGCACCGTCAACTCCAACCCTCCCGCACGTTTTATCTGGAAACGTGGGAATATGCTCATTGAACAGAGCAAGGACAATGGAGTGGACATCTACGAACCGCTGTACACTCAGGTAAACATGCATGCATACACAGCACACACACACAGCCAGGTTGACTGTCACTCCCAACTCTCCTCTTTGAGAAATCCCCCTAAAATATTTACCTACTGAATAATGTCCTTTTTTTCAAGTTCTACCTTTGTCTCCGCTGTTTCAGTTTCATAAATTAGGGGGAATGAAGGGAGCAATAACCCTGGTAATCTCAGAATGTCACAAAGAAATATGATTAAGGGTCACACTCTTGCCCCCAAGATTAAGCAAATAAATACAATACATTTTTTTTTACCATTTCTGGCCTATTCATTCACTTAGGTTTGCACAAGCTGGGCATTATTGTATGCATTTTTCATGTGGGGTCACATAAAATCTTCTTAATGCATAAATTACTTTTCTTAATAAGTGCCCCACAATGTCCAACATACCTTCTTCTTTAGACCATACTGGAAAAACGGCGCCACCATTTTTATTTCCCATACACTGTCTGGGTGGTGTTTCACCTCTATAGGCTGAAGCTTGTCCTAGGTTCATTATGCAATATGACAGTCAGGGTAACATTATCAGCTTTGCTCTGCTCTTTATTTGATTGGGGAGGTTTATCAACTCCGTGCCAAACCCTCTTTCAGACATTATGCCACGTTCACAAAACATATCGTATTCCTCATCATAAAGACCTTTTTGCTTGTGACTTTAAAAGGGAAGCATACTGTTTGAAAATACAAAAAGCATCAATCTTTATCAATCGTTAGCACAACTGCTCTCTTTTTCTCCACTTATCAAAGCAGCAGTCAGCCAGAAAGCAGTGCACCCTCGAGTACAATTAGCCAGCCAGCAGAGCTCTTTCGGGGCTTCCTGAGATGCTGTTGGCCCATCATTTACTGAAGCAGACTCACAGTTATACACTATCGGACACAAAGTCTTGATCTGAAGAATCAGCAGTGATGTTCAAACTGATATGTGACTGCTGTGTGTCCAAGAGAGTGTGTATGTGTACATGAGAGGCACAGAGAAAGCAGCTGGAGAGCAGGGAGACATGTGTTTTTTGAATAGTGAGGGAAAGGATGGATGGATTTAGCCTTCTTTTTTGCATCAAAAATCAGTTCACTTTCATTTTCCTAATGGTTTCATATGAAGCCATTTAAATTCATCATTCATATTACTCTATATGTCTATTTGAGATGCTTCAGTTGATAATCAGGCCATGTGAGACATACAAACATAGAAGGCTGTGTGTATGTGCATGTGCATGTGTCTGTGTGCAGTCGTGCGTTCATCTCAGTGAGTCTATGACCCTGTTTATCACACTGCGGCTCATCAAAAATTGAAATGACTTTTACACAAGATTACAACCCAGTTTAGAAAGACTGAGCTTTCTCATTGATGTAATGTAATGTTTTATGTAATGGAAATGTGGTCATATTAGATTTATCTTTAGATTAATGTTTATACTCATAAATATGCACATTTTGATCATACTTTTGAATGATGTTGTCATGTGTTTGATCCCATCTAGGGTGAGACCAAGGTGCTTAAGCTGAAAAACCTCCGACCAAAGGACTTTGCCGATTACACGTGCCAGGTGTCCGTCCGTAATGTGTGTAGCATCGAAGACAAGTCAGTCACCTTCAGGCTGACAAACGCCACATGTAAGTTTCTCTATTGTTTCTTTGAAGAACACCAAAGACAAAGTGTGTGCAAAGGCGTCTATGAGCTGTCACAAAGCATTCTCTGCTTTGACTTTTGCACTCTGTTATTTGTATTTCATTTTCACATCTTACTTTTCTCTGCATGCTGTTTTTGTTTGTCTTGGCTCCGGAGTATCTGGATGTCAGATCTTTCTTTGATTGTAAAAATGTCTCCCATCTCTGTTTGTGCAGTATTCCCCTTTCCTCTTCTCAGTTCTCACTCTTTTCTACCTCTCTATCTCTCTCTTCCTTTAATTTTTCCTGAGTTACACCTCCACCCTTTTACTTCCTTCTCACTTTCGCCCTTAGTGTCTCCATCTCCTCGCCTGCCTCCCAGTGTGCCTTATTGTCTGTCTTGTTTTGCCGTCGCTGAGAGCTCATCTCAGGGCCGTCAGCTGTAATTCAGTTGTCACACTCCCTGTTATCTCCAATTCACTCTGCACCGCTCTGTCCATCTCCACGCCACCACCCGGCAACTCCGTTACCTACGACAACATTGTTGCCGTTGACAACCCTGTCATGTTTGTTATGGTCAGCCTGATACACCACAGGGAAGCCCCCTGCTATTATGTTTGTTTTTTCCTTTTCTCTCCTTTTTCACCTGCCTTATTTTTCTCAATGACAGTCAGTCTAAAGACATGTTATATATATCTTACAGGACAATTAAGTTCTTTATAGGGGTTATTTTCATTCTTCAGTTGTGTTTAATTCCTTTTACTGGCAGGAGTTTTTTTATTGGGAAGGTACTTGTTGTCAAATCATGCGTCCTATACATGCTTAAAAGCCATTTGAGGATTTAAGCACTCTTCAGGGCTTCTTATCTTAATCCAGTATTTTTCATGGTCAGAGGGCCTGAATAGATATGCTCTGAAAATGTTGATACAGCGTAGTAGAAATGCTTGCTTTAACTGAACTGCGGCTTAAGGGTGAAAAAGCAACCTTTTGTCAAATATATAGCTTCTTTAAATCTCCCAACTGGTGGAGAAAATGAAAGATTACTGTCATACTACTTCAAAGCAATAGTTTGACATTTTTGGAAACATACGTATTTGCTCACCAGCCTATAGCTAGATGAGATGATCAACAGTTATTTCTTTAGGTTAAACATGAAGCTTTTGTCAAGATCAGAAAATACAGTTTTATCAAAGGCAAACACAATTAAATAATAATAAACTTATTCAAGAAACTGAATTTTGTTTTGTTCGTTTTTTATGACGACCACAAATCACAGTGAATTTGATCCTCATTCTTCTTTATTTACAGACTTTGATCTGAAGTAAGTGTTATCAATCAGCCTCTTTCAGAGATAAATGTTCCCAGGAGTCTTCTAAAGTGAGCTGAAGGTGGGAAAGATAAAAGATACACTGTGATAAAGTTAAGAGGAGACGCAACAGAGTTTGGCATATCCGTAAAAGACCAAGCAAAAGAAAAGAGTACTTGCTTCCAGATAAAGAAAGATGAGGAAATGAAAGTCTGAGGGTGAGTCAGACAGAAAAAGACAGATAGACGTGATTTGATGAAAAGCCCTGGAAAATGGAGAGATGCTAATGAATCAGCCTCAGGTGAATGGGATGTGCTTTTAATTAAGGCAGACAACACATAGGACCAGAGATGATAAATGATTTTGATGAAAGAGAGATGCTTTTATCAGTGTAAGCTAACCCTTATGGTCCTACAAAAGATTAAAGCCACCTAAATGTCACAGCTCTGACCATCTGATTGCATTTTGAAAATAAAAGTATATATTGTTTAAGATATTGTGGACTACTTTGAAGACTAAAGTGGATTTGTGACACCAAATAAATTTAGCTTTGAATGATACAGTATTTTTTACATGCAAAAGGAGGCTCAAACCGACAACTTTCTGAGCTAACTGGGCTATTTTGCAATCAAAAATGCTAATTTATTGTACATACTGTAGAAGTGCATCTCCTTAGTATGTTGTATGTATACATAAGTTACAAATTCATCTGTGAACAAAAGCAGGAGCTGGAAGATGGAACTTGAAGTCATTATTATTTGATCCCTACAGAGAAGGCAAGATATATCTGAGATATCTCTGTTAAGATATTCTGGAACATTTTTCAAGACTCAAATTTACTGATGGCACGGAGAACACATGTTGCTTAATTTCAGTTGCAAAGGATAACTTCCCGCCTGAAATTGGGTTTGAACCCATCGCTCTAAGATTAAGAGTCTTATGCCCACAAACTGCAGGTCTGTTGAATAAAAAGCAAAAGGTGTAAGACAAGGGCATTTAGCAGTGATACCTATTGCTCAATGTTTGGCCGTCAGATCAATGCATTGACTGCACGTGTCCCTTCTTACAAAGTATTCTGTTAGACAGTCACATAAACCAACAGGTTGGACAAAGAAACAAACAGGACTTAATGCTCTAGCTCTGAGGGATGAGGTTCTTCACTCTCATTCCTTCTGTTTTCCTGTCTCCTCTCTTGGACTCCTGTGGCTGAGATCAATTGAGTGCAGTCAACAGACACACACACATGGAAACCAAGCAGACAGATAGACCCACACACACACACACACAGCCACCATAGAAAGAAATATCTGCCTGGTGCTGGCTTTCAGACGCAGTGACTTGCCAGAACATCCAATCTGTCTGGAGCTCACAGCCTAACACAGTGACAGAACACACACTGCGTAGTGTGTGTCTCTGTGTGCGTGTGTGTTATTAAGAAATAACCAATGGAAATGACAAAGAGAAGAAAGAAAGTAGGAAACATGTTTGGTTGTTTGTGTGAGCTTGACTAACTAATAGACTCTCAGAGAATAGAGAAGGGAGGAAGCTGCATTTCAGGAGGTATAATGCCCTGCTTCTTTGATTAGACACATTTTTAAACTAGAGACCGACTCTGAAATAACAACATTGACGGACAGGGAACTGAAAGAAAGCAAATAACAAATATAGTAGACAGAAAATGGAAGAGACAGAAGGCAAAGAGTGGGAGAGAGATAGACAGAAGGTCATATGAGAGAGGGATTGTAAAGTAGGAAATCAAACAGAGAGTTGCTGCTTTATTTTTTATCCTCTATAATATTTATCTAATGAGCGTATTTTGTTATTCCCCACTGAGATCCCTCTTGTCCTTGTGGCGTCAGTCGCTGCTTAGATTAGATTCATCCAAGTAGGTCATGCCATCACCGCTGATTCACTTCGTTGAGACAAGAGGATTGATTGATTTTTATATCATAATCCCACTCTGGGATTTGAGTATGGGGTTTCTGCCCTCCAGTAACTGCTGACAGCTTCTAAATTCTCTTCCCCTGCCTCTCGTAAAAAGAACATAGGGCAATGTTTCTGGACTGGTCATGTTATTTTAAGTGGTGTTGCACAGGGGTGGTGCTGCAATGACACAAAAGTAAAGACACATGGAGGGATGAAGGAAACACTAGTATTTTATTGGAGTGACTTCCACCATAACTAAATCACCAATCAATTGCTTAGTCATGCCTTAACAACTACTGTTGAATATTTAAAAGTTCTGATCAACATCTACATTTTCTATTTTCACCATTAGCTGAAGCCTTAAAAAAATATCACTCGACCTGCTGCCAGATAATATGACGACGTTTTCTACAGAAACAGAACAGTTTCATTATAATTTGATTAAAAAACAAAGTCATTAATCTGGCCCACATGTTTTTCTAGTTGTGAGCTCCTGCTCCTGTGTCTATATTAAAATCATAAAACAACCAGGTGTCATGAGTGTGTGTAATCACTTTAATGAAAATGTGCAGTGAAAAACAGCTACTCCCTATAACAAAATACAGCAGAGCCTTCATGAAGGTTCATAAAAACTGATGAAGTTAAATTGAAAACTCTTCATTGGGCAGCTTGATGCACCGATAAAGGTAAATATGTAGCTTTTTTTCTCCTGTTCTGTGGACCTAAATGATGCAAAATGCCAAATCAGGTATGGAAGAGAAACACACACCATGATTTAAAGCTGACCTCTGAGCCGACTGTAAATCTGAGTGAGGGAAGAGTTGATTCAGTCTCTTATTGATTACTGTAACTCTCACTACAATATACCTTGACAATAATATGACAGTCATACAAGTGTGTAATATATATGATGAGATCAATACGTGACAAAGAATGAATTCCCCCTTGAAAAGTTGAGGATCGATGGGCAATCTGCAATAACCCACAGTATTGTAAAACCTCTGTGGTAAAACATTTTACTGCAGTCACTTTCATGTGAAGCTATAATCCCTGCCTGAGAGTGGTCAAGTGGAAAGAAGGGAATTGAGAAAAATAATAGAAAAAGGAGAGAAAAAAAAACACACATTTAACAAAATCTAAAAACATGGATTTATTTAAAAACTGTTATGTGTTAATCTGTGACACTGCTTCATCTTATTGATTCCCTAACGCTCGTAGTTATACCTCCAATAAATGTGTGTCTGGGCTCTATGGATGTCAGTAAAGGTCCCTCACAGTAACTGTTACACTGTTAAGTTCCTAAATGCTCCACTAGGACTTTTCTCCACCAGTGTCAAATCCAGTCTGGTCGGGGGATCAGGGTGGGGATATACAGCCAGACCACTGGCAAGAATCAATTTGCTTGTCAGGCTGCTTTGAGGTTTTTTTTGTGAAGTCACCAGAAGGGGCTTTAAAAATCTCAGACTTTCAGTTCTATGTCGTCTGAATTGGACATCTCTAGTTTCAAAACATATTTCTTCAACTAAGTGAGCATCCAACCTCCAATGAGTTGTACACTGCTCAAAGAGTTACACATGCCTATGGCTTGCATTGTCCAAGTGTTTGATACCAATTGCATGATTCAAACTATTTCCTAATACAGTCCAGATCCTGGCTAATGATAAATACTTTAACCTGTAGTAACCCGAAAAAGACTGTTTTCAAACTGACAGTTTCATATTTAGTTTGTCGATTCTGATCAATAATTGTTTATCAATTTATATTTGTGTTCCTTTAAATGCATACGTACGTCTCCAGTTTCTTTCATCCTGTTGTGGTGTTCATTTTCATCTCCAGTAATTGCTTGCAAACCCTTTACAGATAGCTGATATGCACATAAGTACATCAATATTCATTCACTGTGGCATACGCACACACACGCACGCACTCACGCACACACACTCACGCACGCACTCACGCACACACACAGAGTTTCATCAGTTATTAATTTAGATTTTTTAAATTTTGTATTTTCTCTTTGTCTTCGGTATAATATTTTTAGACATGTGGATATTAGGGTCACATACCAATATGCTTTTACTGTTACATTTAAAAATAACTTTTCTGTTGTTTTTTGTGATTGTCTTGGTTTTATTTTATAACGCCTCAGAGCAATGTCCTGAATTTATATTGCATATAAACTATATATCATTCCTAAATAAATACCTCAATCTCAGAGTAAAGTGTTGGGCATATTGCAGTGGATTTAAAATACATATACTGTATCTCCTCCCCAGGCCTGAGGGTATCAAGTCTGCATAGAAGTAATAACCAGCATCCTCCCTTTTCAAAATAAAAAAACCTAAATCATTTTCTTGTGTTGGCACTAGAAACATTTTGATTGTTTTTCGACAATCCTGCAGCCTCACCTTATTTTGGAATGACGTTAAGGTACCACTTAATGTTCATTGGTATGAAATACACACATACAGCACCTGTCAGCATGCTCCTCTATCCAAACCAAAGGTTTTATTTCCGGCTGATTTCCCCCAATAACCTCACTTTACCTTAATCTGAAATCAGTGAGCATGAGAGGAAGCAAGTCATCGAGAGTGCAGTGAACAAAAAGCGCAAAAAGAATGAGAACCAGGTTTATAGACAGGGGAGGTAAAAAGGCTGATATTAAAGATACAGAGGTGACAAACTGACTGCAAGAAAGGGAAGTGGGGGAGTGAGGGGAGTGTGAATGTGGAAGGGAGAGGCATTTGTTACCTGGTTGTAAACCGCTGTGCTGCACATAAATCCCATTACTCTGGGAGGAGCGCTTGCTGATCCCACCGTTACCGTCACCCACACATCCTCTGGAAATTGAAGCTATAATTTTTCAAATCCTCTGCCCCCCCCCCCCCCCCCTTATTGCTTCACATATAGAGTTCTTTCTTGTTTTTTCTTCTGCATTTCTGTTCTTAGAATTTCAATTTATTTATTCATGTATTCATTTGTAGCATTTGTTTATACTGTTTACATTATAAATCACCTATAGCTCATTTACAATCCAATTAACCTGACTTGCAAATCTTTTAAATTCATGTAGAACACCAGGGCCCTCAGAGGAAAACCACATGAGCTGCATGCAAACACTCGTTGATTAATGGACTTCAGAATGCTGGTATAATCAATCATGACAACATACAGAGCTTCAATATATTCCCAATTGCCCTCTGTTTTACTCTACCTGTATTTAACAGCTACACCGTTTCCATGGGGGTTTGTTGAATGCTTTGAAAGCTCTTCAGGCCTACAGGGGTTTACTCTCATCGCGTTCTGATTTGATCCAATGAAGGTGGACAGTGCTATTTATGTGCTGATTGTAGTTGTTACACCAGTGAAATGTCTTGTCAGCTTGAGAGCCATCACTAGTGAGGTTAGCTGAATAGGTGTCCCATTAGGAAGTGTATTTGCATGAACATTTTTGTCACACATGTGAATGAGTAGAAGGGTGTCTGAGTGTATGTTGGAAAACAAGCGTCTGTAAACTAGATGTTAAGCCTCTCTAGACCTCTTTCGTTATGGCGATTGCAATCTGTTAAAAAAGAGATTAGATGAAGGGATGAACTGACCAAAGTCTATTAGAGGAATGAATTGCTTCCTGTACTCTGTGGGGTCGGTTCCTCACTGAGGATTAACTCTCTCTCAGGTCGATTAAAGCCTGGGTTCTCTTCTTTCGGGTCTTACAGAGTAATTTAAAAGACCCTGGGTACACTTCTTCAAATTGCTCTAATATAAATATTTAAAACCTTATAAATACCTTCATGTTCAGCATCTTAATGTGATTCATGGTAAACAAATGTTTTGTAAAAAGAAAGAAAACACTTTTTAATAAGTGTACACATGTCGATGCTTACATGATGCATGACTAACTAAATCACTTGCTCAAGGGAACATAATGGTAAAAAAACACAGTCATTAATAGTGTATCGTCCGAGTATTAGCTTAATATTGACAATTGTATTTCATTTTTAAATTCATAGGATAATCCCTCAATCTAAAGGATTTATGAACATTTTGGGGAATTTTCTATACCTTTTTAAACAATTGGCTTTTAACACATATAAACATTTCTAATCTAGTATTAGTAATCGGATCATTTATTAAAAAAGAGTCACATGTTTTGATAAACATTTACTGTATAAGATGATGTGATTATGATAGATGTTGCATGGATAATCATGCATAGATCCATAAGAATTAATGAAAATATGGAAAATCACCCTGAAAGAGATTGAATGTATGCTGTTTTGCACATATTGACTCTAATAAAAATACATATTACAACAAATGCAAAGGCAATCAATTCTTCTTCTTCTTGATTCAGGATAAACTGAAATTGGCAGTAGGGTTCAGAAAAAAAGATGATTTGATGAAAGAAATGTCTCGTTGACCATCTGACAAAGAAGGATCAGCCACTGACCTTTAAACTTCCTCCCAATCTGCTGACTTCAGAGGTACTCAAATAACACCTCAAATCTGTAAGGAACCACAATGTGTCACTGCTGTGATAAACAAAAAAATCAGAATAAATACTGTACAGTAAGCTTTGTTTCAATGCTTTAATAAGAACATAAAATATATAGCAACAAAGCTCTTTTTAAAACCAGTGCTTTTCAATAAACACACACAAAACTTAACACCCTAATCTTTCATTAACCAGGCAAGCAAATATAATATTACTATAATATAAATATATACTATTATTATACTACTTACTCTTATTCTCATAAACAAGTCTTGATGGAAGGAACAAATACAAAACAACATCAAAAGGAGAAATTATAAGAACACCTTTTGATATAGATAAGTATTTCCAATGAATTTAAAAGAAAGGATGATGTAGTCATTTAAGAGTCTCTCAGTCGTTTCCCCTCTGATAACTGTAAGAGTGACGAGGGAACAGTCAGCTGATTTCTGACTCAAAGGCTCCTTAAACATTAACTAAAACTTGCTTTATGAATATTTAAAGGATAATCATAATAGATGGTATGGAACTGTACAATACTGTATCATCAAGGCCCTTTATTGTCCTAGGTACCCCAACAAAAGTATCGAAAAATGGAGCTTACCGTCTGCTAATTCTGCAGCAGATAATTTTCTACTCAGGTTGCTCTTGGCTCACCTGGCTCTGACTCTGAGGTTGGATTTGTTTATTTTCTACAAGCGTCTAAACCTATTAGAGAATGTAATCCTCTTTCAGCTTTCTTCATCCTCTGAACTGGAATAAATTCATATTCACAAATAAAGGTGTTCATAGCTCCAGTGTGTATTTGTCTTTAAGTTTCCATTAAAATAATCTACAGAATAATTTGGAGAAATGTGTTCAACAGGCTCAGTAGCCAAGTATCAAAATGACCCTGGGATAGTCTCAACAGAGCAATGCATCATTATGCCTCCATATCCTAAACAATATATGGTTATTATACAACCTGTTGCGTGAATTCTTACAGAGCTCCTATAGGAAAACCGACAGTATTATCCTGTCGACATGGCAGCGTAATAAGAAGTATGTACATTAATCATACAGTAGAGGCAGGTTGGCTGACTTCATTTAAATACAATTTCCTTGTTTTTGCATCTTTTAGGATGCTATAACTTGACCGAATTCCTTACATAAATGACAGAGTTTAACACACAGACAGGATTTCGCACCAGAGTGCTCAACAGTTCCAGCACAGATTAGTAACTCGTGGCCAGTGAAGCAGTTCTGGTGGAAAAACTGTGGATTGACTGCTTTGCCCCAGGGCAGTTTTTACTTTGGTTGATGAGGGAGGTGGAGACCTTCAAATATTACTCCAACAAAAGCATTTTGTAGCCACTAGAGGGATTCACAAAGTTGATATTCTGGTCACTGCTGTCACGCCTTTGAAACCCTGTGTCAAGATATCCAGAAGAACTATTACTAGATGCTGCAGGTAGCATTGGGTTTCAAGTTGTCAGGTTGATGCTTTATACAAAATAAATATTATACTAACATATGCAATATTAAGTGCCCTGTTTTGCAAACAGATGTTTAACCACAAACCCAACTTGATGTAATTACTATGGGCAAAGTCTGCCATTAAAGCCATTTAATGGTTTAACGCAAACCACAATTCCCAGCTGTCGCTTGCTAGAGGTAGTTTTATTCAGTAGCTGGCTCTAATTTAGCTAAACACTTAAAAAAAAGACAAGTTCTGTTCCTTGAAAAGCATTGCAATTGATTTAAATGCAGTAACTGTACAGTATTTGGTTGTCTTTTTATTTGATTTAATGTAAAAAACCTATTGACAGTGTTGAGTTAGGCAAGCACATTTATGCAAACAGATGAATAGCAGGTGGTTCTTTTTATCATGACACTTTGCGTGTGTGCTAAGGACACATTTCTACATGATAAGACCATATGAGTGGTTTTGTACTCTAACTTACATTATATCTAATTTATACTACACTTAAGTGATGGATGTCTTATGTAAGATACATTATGCAGATAATATTTACTTACATGCTTCCGTACAGTTTCTGCACTATTAACAAAATGAAAAAAGCAATGCAATTCATTGAAACTATACGCTTACATTTCTACAATGCTTCTCTCTTTTTTTGGAGTGACTCTTATAATGTATATGCACTGCACATATATCAGGGGATTTCTGGGTTTACACACTGAGAGAAAGCTGTTTTATGAGCACTCAACTATCACAGTAATCCCTCTACAATGTTTAAATGTGACTGTTTATTGCCATTTATTTATTACGGTGTGTGTGTGTGTGTGTGTGTGTGTGTGTGTGTGTGTGTGTGTGTGTGTGTGTGTGTGTGTGTGTGTGTGTGTGTGTGTGTGTGTGTGTGTGTGTGTGTGTGTGTGTGTGTGTGTGTGTGTGTGTGTGTGTGTGTGTTTTTCTTTTCTCTCTCCAAAACACCGTTTTAGAACATTAATATTGTATTTTTTCCTTTTGGCCCTTTCCCCCCTTTCCTGTTCCAGTCCTGTCTTTAATGCCCTCCTTCCTCGTGTTTGTGCCCCTCGCTCCCACTGCTTTGCCCTTTTTTTGTTTTGTATTTGAAACTGCTTGGGTCCAATCGATCTTTGTCTGGCAACAGGCTTTTTCTTCCTCTGCAGTTACATTTTGGGTCATCCTGTACTTTTCCTGTTAGGGAAGTCATAAGAAATGACACGGTAACTTGGGGAAGATAAGGGGCATAAGAAAGCAGAGGGACAATCTATGAACTACCTTCACATTTACTGATTAGTCTGTAATGAAACACACACGATAACACTTACACAAACTGCATTCTATTTCAGTCAGAACACATTACATAAAATAACATTAGCGAACATAAACAACTTTTGTTTGCTGATTTTTATGAAGGTCAGGTTTTGCTTGTGTATCTTATGATTCAATGTTCTTCAAGGGTTGAGTGCGATACATGCATATTAACTTTCTAATAAACATCAAAACTGGTAGTCCTATAAGTAGAGCAGAATCTCATATTGAAGGAATTAGTTTTTACGTGCATTATATTATACTCACACACCGACAGATACGGCCTTTTTCCCTTTTAAGTCATCACTACATGCAAAATCCTGTAACCATCCTGCAATCCCAATGGGAAACCTTCATTCACCTTGTGCAGAGACAGAGGTAACTGCAGGTGTCAGCATGACAACACCAGTAATAAGCACCAATCTTGTACAAGAGTTGCGAAGCTCAAGAAAAACAACTATTCTCCAAAACCACAGAGGAAATGTTTTGAGCCTCCTGTAATCCTTTTTTCTCTCCTGTGTTTTCCTTCTCAGCTCCCCCAATGATCCGGCTGTCAGTGAACGACACGGTGGTGGTGGATCCCGGGCAGGATGTGCTCCTAACCTGTGAGGTGACAGCAGGTTTCCCCCTCCCTACTGTGATGTGGTCGCGAAACCCCAGCCCCCTTCCCCTCAGCGCACAAGTTCGAGGGCCAACGCTGATTCTGCGGGCGGTCACACCGACCGACGCTGGTTTTTACAACTGTACGGCTGTCAACAATGTGGGCAATCCTGCCCGCAAAAACGTCAATCTGGTTGTCAGGAGTGAGTAACACGTGTGTGTGTGTGTATCCCAGGTGATAGAGGAAAAGATATGTTGTTTACAGGGGTGTTTAGAGGGCTGATGATGGATGATGGGTCCTTACTAGGCATACTATATTCTATTCTATTACAAATAAGCACACACACCTGAGAAATATCTTAGTCCCAAAAATATGGATAAACACATTGTATTTAAATTTTCTTCACTTTAGTACATCTCAAGACTGAGTATTTAATGCTGAAATAATTTCCCTTACAGAAAATGAAAAGAGCCATCTGTCCAGTCATTACTAGCTTTATTCATCAACTTTAATGTGTGCACAGTCTCATTTTTGTGTGTACAGTGTGTGTGTGTGTGGTGTGTGACACGCGCGCAGTTGATCCATTATTAGAGAGAGCTGATGTGAATCTTGTCAGAATAGGCGGGTTAAGTATCGCTCTTTTTCTAATTCCCCTGCCATTAAAACAGAAGCTTTCCATTTTCCCTCCCCGCTGGCTATTTTTAGTGCTTTTTAATCATCTTTATTCACTCCAATTAGTTAGACTGGAGTGGAAGCAATTAGCGACAGTCTCTTCTGTTAGTTAACACTGTAGAGAACGTATGCTGGATGGGTTTCTCTTGTTAGCTTAATGGGCCTGAACGCATCGTCACACCAGCACAGGTGGTAAGACGCTGAATGAGAGACACACACACAGACACACACACCCCCCCCACACACACACACACACACACACAAACACATACTTGTGTTCAATGAGTGTGTAAAAATCTGATGGTAGGAATGCGACAGAGTTGCAAATGCACATGGATGCGCAGAAAAACCAAAGCTCCCACATCACATGCACACACAACATTGTCTCCACACTAACCAGGTAAAGCTCTAGGATCACTTTAAACATATGGTCAGTGCTTCATATCCCTATCTCCACCCAAGCATCTTGTTAACAAGCACGAAAGGAGTTTAAATCAAGCCCTCCTCTCCTCCTCACTGCCTGTCTCTCCCCTTAGTGGGGATACAGAGAGCTGTTTTGTATTCAACATGGAAATCTGTTGGGGAAACGCAGCCTTTGAAACTGAAAATGAAATGTGACAGTGTGAGAGTTACTCTTTGTCCTTGATTTTGTTCCCGACCCCTCCTCCCTTCCCCCTGTTATTTCATTCTGTTTCTGGCTCCTTTTGTCTCTCCCTCCTTCACAATTTGTTTTCTCCTCTCTTTCTTTCTCTCTTTATTCTTCAATTTCCTTTTTCCTTTGGTTTTCTTTTGCCAGGCTGCCCCCTCCAAATGCCTTTCATGCCTGTCACAGTCTCATCAACTGTTCTGTATTAGGCATCTTCCCCCTCCTACGTCCCCTCTTTTTGTCTGTTAATTGCTTTTTTACTCTTTCATTATCTCTCAATAACAATTCTGTTCACTATGTTGTCTAATCAAAAGGTTGTTTGTATTCTACAAACTTTAAAAAACGTTATCAGCATGATACAAATCTGTGTTGCTAATGTTAAAATAAAATAGGTGATACAGAGATGGAGAGATTAATAAACACATACTGTACAATCATGGAGTACAAGGACACATGTTTTATCTGAATCAGAAATACTTTATTTATCCCAAACTGAAATAGAAAATACTATTAGAAATATACAAATGTACAAATAGTCCAATGAAATGGAATATTAAATAAGTATAATGTAAAGGAGAAATGTTAAGTGTCAAAGTGTGCATGTTATGTTCAGTTTACAAGAGAGGCCACAGAGCAGTGAGGTGTCTGCGAGTTGTATCAACGCCAAGCCCCATTCATAGTCGCTCCAAGACTGATTTACTAACTAACTAATTAACCAACCAACCAGCTAACCAATTTCTGTATTTAAGTGGCAAAATGCATGCGCTACGTGTCCTCCCTATATACAATAAACAGCTTCTAAACTACTGGCAGCATTCCATTGTAGAATTGGCTAAATGTGAAATGGAGGTGCTTCACATTAAAAATGAGAATTTACAAAAAGTGAACGATTGCAGAGATTAAGTGCAAGTAAGGAGTAGAAAATTACCTTTAAATTTCTTGATATTCTTTCCTTCATTTTGGTCTTCTCCCAGTTATTTCTTTCCGAGCTCTTGAACTAGTCCCTTCGGCAGTGATGTTATCCAAGTCTGCAGCACAGACAGCCTGACACTGTGCCCTCTATTTAACTCGTTCTTCTCTCCTCTTCTTCACCCCGCTTCCACCACACACAGCAATGAGCAACCTGACCTTCCAGATAACACCAGACTCCAACAAGGACAGCGAGACCATCCAGATGGGTCGGGACCTCAAGCTGTCGTGCCATGTTGATGCCACCCCACAGGACAAGGTCAACTACACCTGGTACAAGAACGGTGTCCCCTGTTTTCAACTCGGACAGCCTGATCTTGTTGCGCAGTGACCCAGACATGGCACCCGGCACCAGTAGCTTGGAGATTGTTGACATGAAGTTCAGAGACTTGGCTACCTACAGCTGTGTGGCGAACTTCCCCGGCAGCAGGGTGCTAGAGCTGCGTGTGGATGTCAACATCTCTCAGAACAGTGGTGAGGTTTTCCATTCATTTTTTATCACTGTCAAACCGAGACAAACTTCCATGAGTGTCTTAATGTCTGTCAGCCAAAATGCTCAAACATACTTTGATTGGTCATGTCCACATCCAGACTTTTTTCCATTCAATTGTGCATGGAAATATCTATACAACATTTTTACTGGATTTTCAACCTACAATAAATAAGACTTTCCTTTGGCTTTTTTGTCATGAAAAAGGTATGAAGCTTGGTTTCCTTTATTCAAGCGCATTGTAAAGAAAGTCTTACCGTTAAAATACATATGGTTCTCCTTGTTTATGTTGATGTAAAAGAATCACACTTCTCACTATCATTTTCTTTCTGACCCTGCTCTTTCTTTCCCTGCAGTCTCTCCTCCAGTGCTGGCGGTTCCACCTGGAGGTCAGGCGGTGAGCGTTCGAGAGGGAGGAAACATCGACCTGGTGTGCTTGGTGGTAGATGGCAAACCCCGTCCACCTATACTGTGGTCACGGATAGAAAAAGACCTGCTGATGCCGTCAGGGACGACCACGATGGAGACACCTGATGGTCGCTTGAGGCTAAAGAATGTGACCCGGGACATGATGGGGGCATACCGCTGCCAGACTGCTCCGTACAACGGCCTTAACATCAAACGCAGGGAGGCACAGGTCCAGCTCAATGTGCAGTGTAAGTGTGCATCAGATAACAACAACTCAAACTACAACAACAAACAACACTGCTGTTAGCATCAAGCAGCAGAAGGACAGGGTTACTTGCATACTGTATGTGAAGTTCAGTGTAAATAAATCCAGATTTGTTAGAGATGCTTTTAAATACAGTTGCTGCTGCAACTTGTACTATTTTTTTTTTCAAGTTATTTTTTGGGGGGCTTTTTGCCTATAATCGGATAGGACAGTGGAGAGTGACAGGAAAGTGGGAGAGAGAGTCGGGATGGGATCCGGAAAGGACCACGGGCCCGGGTTGCCGGCGTACGGTGCAGGTGCCCCCAGCCAGATGCGCCACGGCCGGGGCCGCAACTTGCACTATTGAGATAAGACAGGATGATATGAAACTTGAAAATGATTGCTGGGGTATCATTAAGCAGTGAAATTAGAAGTCATGCTAAACTTAGGAAATATAAAATATGCAGTAGCAATGTGTACAATAAGTAATTCAATGTAAAGAGGTACACTATTGTAATAGTAAGAATGGAAGTGTTTTGATAGGGATATGCTTTATGAAAACAATATGTTAAAGGCTCTATCCGACAGATTTCCAGGCTTTAGATAAAGTTATTTCTACTGGTACCTTTGCATAGGCCTCAATAGACCTTAAAACTATTTCTTTGTTGTATCAGAGACCCCTTTAAACACTTTTATTTTGCCCCACACTCAAAAGTTGCATTATCTTCCCAATTTGCTCAAAGCCCTGAAGACAGATCAAGAAAACATTTATGGTAGTGTAAAGAGTGCAAAACGCGAGTGTAAAGAAATTGAGGACACACCTCTAAGGCTTTAAGGCTGTTTTATCTGTACCTATCCCTTCCACTTTGCAAGCACAGTTGGGACGGCCAAAATCTCGGAGGATGGGCTTTGAGTAAGGAATACGTGCTGTCTTCCTAAAAGAACACACAATTTCAATGCCTTCTGCCTTCCCAAAAGTTTACCCACTTTATCGTATAATGTTTGGATTGTAGAAATGGCACTAGTGACTGTTAAAAGCTTCACAGGAAAATTGGATTTAAATGTTTCTATAAAATATGTGCACATAGGTAAAATCACTTGGCACCCAAATCATGTAAATCCCCTGCTGTTACTGACTTTGAGCACTTTCCAACTTTCCATAGCTTTTGTACAACTGAAAAACATGTATTTTACAAAAAGTGCTCTGTTTTCTGCTTCCAGAAACCAAGGTACATACATGCTTTGCCTCATCTATAGCACTGGATGTTTTTTATTAAGCATCTTGTAACCGGTTTGGAAAATCAAACATTGCAGAAAATAATCCTCAGAGAGTTTGTTTGAGACTGACTCTGTCAGGGTTGGGGAAACTGGACCCAAGTGCAGTAAATCAACTGTTGATGAAATCACGAATCAAGGGGAGCACAGGACATGAAAAACACTTAGCTTCAGACATGAAAGGCGACAGGAACAGGCAGGTAACATGGACAAGATCAGGAAAGAAATGACGACGACCGAACAACAGACAAAAGGGAAACAGGGACTAAATACACATGGGTAATCACAAGACGAGAGACAGCTGGAAGGGGGAGGAGAAACACAGGGGCAACAGGTGAACACAATGACACAATCAGGCACAGGAGGGAAACGCAGACAGGAAGTGAAGCTTAACAAGTGACACAAGAGGGGAAAACATCTCAAAATAAAACACACAACACAAGGACATGAAAGACACGAAACAAGGATCATGACAGACCTTCTTAATTGCAACACTGTGTTACTCTGAACAAACACGGACACACACTTGGGTACTTTAGTTGTATCAAACATGTATTAGTTGAACATGTTATCACAAGTCAATAGATTGAAACCTGCTGTCTGGCACAGCAGTGTGTTATTGCATTGGTAAGTGCTTGGTTTTATTCAATACATGTGTGTTAACAGGACTCTAGTACTCAATTCAACCTTTTAGCACACTCCTCTTGTGCACAAGGTCAGGTTAAAAGGCTGCAGTTAATTAAAGTGATAAAATGTACAAGATATAACAATTACATGAGGATAAAAAAGAAACAGCAGTGCATACAACTAAACTAGTGACTTAAAAGGAGAGGGAAAGGAAAGGCATAGGACTGTTTTCATTAAGGAAATAGAAGTATGAAATGTGACCTTCTCCCTTTGATTACTCAGACGTTGAGAAATTCAATATTCATAATATCTGAATAATGTTGAGAACAGTTAATCTATCTGGATATATTAAGACTCTGGGTATACATTCCTTTAGTCATTGCTGCTATAGCTACATTTTTTATGTTGCTGATATGTAAGAGGGGCCCTTTTTTATGTGGTTTTGAGCAATACATTTTGGACATAATAGCCAATTATATTTTTCTACTGAATATCACAACCAACTATGTGTTTGCCTGAGAGTACATGGCCTGTTATGACGAAATTCCCTCTGACATTCTTCAGGAAAACTCCCCCAACTGTCACATCTTCACTTTTCTATGTTCCTCCTCTCCTCTCCTCTCCTCTCCTCTCCTCTCCTCTCCTCTCCTCTCCTCTCCTCTCCTCTCCTCTCCTTTCCTTTCCTTTCCTTTCCTCTCCTTCCCTCTCCTTCCCTCTCCTTCCCTCTTCAGGAAAGATTTACAGGGCTTGCTAATGCAGGCGGGGCGGAAGGGCAACACTATGTGAGCTCTGCTGTCCACACTGGCCAAGTCTGATTAATGGACCAGGTGGCCACCCCACTCTGGACGGAGAAAGAAACATAGAGATGAGACAGATACATGAGCAGGACAGATGAAAAGAGAGGGAAAGAGTGTTTAGAGATGGCTTAAAACAGGGATAGGGATGGCTAGAAGTTAAAAATAAAATGTGTGATTGGGAAGTGAAAGATGGACAAAGAGTGAAACAGAATGGGGAGGTTAAAAGTGTTTAGCTGAGGCAAAAAAATAATGTGCCAAAACAGATCTTTCCACCCCTCCTCTCCCACTGCCCCTCTTTAACCTACGCCCCACTACTATTTTACTTTATTTTGTATTCTATCAGGTTTATTTGACCTCCTTCCATTAACCATGAGATGGGGAGATAAGATCGATGTAATGGATTCATGCTATCATTTTTTATGGCAGATATATTTAGGAGGATATGCAGATTCTTGCCACTGTAGTCTCTCCCACTTCCCCCTCTCTCGTGGTGTCCCTTCTTTATTTGCCCACTTTCCCTCATATAAAAGTGGCTGTTCTTCCTCATTGCCATTCCCATCATCATCAATCAGCTAACTGCTGGCCATGAGAGAACACCTCTCTCTGTCTTGTCATTCCCTTTCTGCATCCTGCATTCTCCCATTCTCTCCCCACCTCCCATACTCAATCATCGACTTCTCTCACTTTCACACCGCACTTTCCCTATCATTTGTCTTCCTCATTGTCTTCTTCTTTAAGACCTGTTTCTCTCCACCATCATCCCAACTCCTCCCTCTCTCAGTCTCATGTAAATTGATTTTGTGTACTGTAAATGTTTGGCTTGGTCAGTGTTGCATTCCCAGATGGAATCCATTCTGCATTCGATAAGACAGATAGTGAAGGTGTGCTCTCATAGATTATGGTCTTCTGGGGATGAGAAATATTGCAGTGTGGCATATTGAGTCCCCACTGAGTAGCAAACAAATGAGAACAAATGCTAAAGAGAATTTGAAACGTTGTATTTGAGAATAAACAAACATTACAACTAAAAAAGTGAGACATAATGCTAAGGAACCTAAATAAGTGTTGCATTTTCATATTTAATATCAGGTAAGGGGATTTTTAATAACTTGTTTCCCAATTCTGGGGAAGGAATGATTTATAAACTGCTCACAAACCAGTTCAATACCCCCCCCCCTCATTTCTATCACCATCGCCTGCTTTTCCTTACCCTTGCCACCTGTTTTCAAAGTCAGCCATCAATATGCATACGTGTGTCTATAAGCAGGACTAGGGTATGTGACCGTACACTAATCAGTCTATAGGATTGCAATGACCTTTGACCTCTCACTCGCTCTGCTGCATCGCTTGGTTCTGTTGTGGCTGCCGGAAGTGTAAGCAACATATTCATTTCAAGAGGTCAGGAACCATAACAATGAAAGAAACACAATTTATATTCTCATTAAAATAAAAAAAGTATGAAGCTGTATGTTTGAGGGGAAACACAGCTGAGACATATTTGGTGGTTTTCCAGTCATTTAACATGCAGGTGCTTACTCCTGGTTCTCTGACTGGAGTGCAAGCACAGAATGGTAAACGGTGATTCCCAACAAGGGTTCAGTTTGGCTATGAAGGCATGCACCTATAGAAAAAAACGGCAGATAGCGACTCCGAGAGATTTAATGAGCTCCCAGCAGTTTCTACTAGTTATTGTTTTATGGGTTACAGTTTTCGTTTCTTTACCTTTTTGAAAATGTGAAAAGCATTCAATGTTATTGTTGTATAAGTAAAACAATCAATCAATTGAACTTTATTGGGATGATAAATGACATATATAATAATGTCATAATGAGCATAATAAAAGCCAGCTAAAGGTGTTTGGATGCTTTCATTTCAAACTATCCTCTGTCTGTCGGTAGTAATCAGATGACTGTGATTATATTTCTCTTAATATTTCTTAAAATTGTCCTTCAGTTAATCAAGTTCACTGCAGGCTCCTCTCCTGTTCCTTTTATTATACTTGTTTGACCCCCCTTTCTCTCCTTCTTACTCTAACTCATTCTCCGTCTATATTGCAGGCATAACACAGATTAGACTTAATTATATATCTGTGTCTGATAAACTTGATTCATAAGAGACTCTAGTCGTGCTGCTTCACCTCTAGGGGCCCTAACACCAGATCTCATCACTGTTAGCACTGCAACACTACCATTAGCATCTTATCTATCATCTGTATTATTAGCCAGGGGTGAACTAGCTGCCCTGTAATTTGTGGCAGAGTCATTTGGCTGTCTTGTGTCCGGGCTGACCCTGGGGCAACAACAGCTAGTCAGTCATTAACCGCAGAGCTACACATCCCAGCTGACAGGTTAATTACAGCTGGTTAGGATAGGATAGCAGCGGTGTTGGGACTATGCCTTCTAGAAATGCCTGAACCCTTGTGGAAATAACAGTTGCTCTCTGTCAGATTATTTGTCAAAACTAATGTTTTCTGACGCTGGGAGGAAATCTACACTGCAGAGGGCAAAAAGATAATGCAGGGAAATTAGACACGGATGATGGTGGTGTATATGCACACCATTGCAGTGCATTTTGTATTGTCCACATTTCTAGCTGAAATATCCCTCTCAAACGCTTCAGTGTATCTCCATCTCCCTCTTATGATGGAAAAAGATTAAAAATGGAAAATGATTTCTGATAATGGGTTTTACATGGATACACCCCAGCAGTCAATTACGTTATCAAACTGTCAATAGCATAGGTTTTTCCAACGCTTGTAAATCACTGCAACCACAAAGGGTCCTAGAGCATACAGTCATCAATGTGAATGAAATAAATGAGGTTGTTGATGGTTACAGTAGTATGTGCTATTGGCTACGACAGACTGACACTACATAAAAATGACACTAGTAACCCTTTGCATTGTCACATGTATTGTCATTGCAGGTTCAACAGTATAAAAAAAGAAATGTTGTAAGTGCTAAAACTAAAATCTGTTGGCTCCTCAGATCCTCCTATACTGGACACCGTGAACCCGGATACACGTTCAAGGAACTATCAGATGGTGACCCTGAGGTGTACAGTGATACGGTCATTCCCGACACGCCTCATAGACATCCGCTGGTTCCGTAACGGTGAATTAATCCGCATGCCGATGCCAGACCTGAAGGAGACACCAGAGTTGAAGTTTAAGCTGGAACCCAACAACAATGGCTCGTATGAGTGTCGAGTCAGCAATAGTGCAGGGACATCAACATGTTCATTCAATGTCTCTGGTAAGCGAACATACATGAGCCAATGCCTAAATGATGTGTCTGTATCAGTGTCTCTACTGGTAATCCATCTCTCCAATTTAATCACGCTCAACAGGGTGCATTTATCTCTTCTTTATGATTCATTTATCAATGACATTTTGTTCTCTCTCTCCCTCCCCATCTCACAGCACAACCCTACAATGCTGAGTTTTACTTCGACACACCCAACCCAGTGCGAATTCAAAAAGGAAACAACTATTCCTACAACCTGCAGTGGACACAGAGAGAGCCTGAGGCCACAGATCGTATCATTGGCTACTGGATTAATGTTCGAACGGTAAAGGAATACTGCACATATACATACGTTTACATCCCACACTCGCATGCAAGCTTGTGAAAGCACATGTAAATATGTACAGCTAAAAGCCAATACACACTCACATATAACACACATTCAGAAACTACCGAACTTCTGGTTCAGCTCAAGGCAAACTTTGTTCACATGGGTTATTTATTTGTTTTGGTATCACCTTTGCTGGACAGACTAATAACTGGTGTATGTCAGAACACACAAACGCACAAGTCCTTGAAGAGGGGAGTGTGTATGCTAAGTAAACATGAGGCTTTATGAGCTTGGGCAGTGTCAGGCGTGTGTAGTCAATCAATGGAGACCTGAACTGAATTACAACAATGTCACAGCCCCTCCTCTCCTCTCCTCTCCTCTCCTCTTCTCTAGCTTTATTTATGATGGTCATAATGTTTGTTCTTTGTAAGTTTTTACTTAAAACTAAGCAATTTTCTTCAGATAACAGATTATTGTGATACAATTCTTACCAGTTGTAAGCAAGATGTTGTTTTGAGGTCCGCTGTTCACAGAAGTTTACCTGCAGTAAGCATATTTTAAAAGGCTTTCAATATCCCAGAATGAATACAAAAGAAAGCAGGACATAACTCTTATGATGCACCAAAGCAAAGAGAGCAAAGATTAAAAAAAAGGAAAGTTGTTTTATTCGTCCAATTATGCGCAGTATAAAAAAAAAATCAAGGTAGAATATTTGGGTTCTTATTCTCCCCTCTCATATTTTCTCCTCTCTTCTTGTTACCCTCTTTTCATGAATAGCAATCTCCATTAGCTCTCCTCACTCAATCCTATCAAATGCTGACTCCATTTTCCACTCTTCAGGACTAAGAGATGTAAAGATGAGGTGCAGGCTCTAAAATGCTCCATTAAGGGGCTCCTGATTTCACAGAACTATGGTTAAAAGGCTTAACCATCCTTTCAAACTTTCCACATACGTCCACATGACTTTGCTGTCTCTGCAAAATTATACTTTTGAGTGCCAGAAAGACATTAACATGTTCACAGTGTTGTAGCCACCAACAAGACCAGGCGAACGTCTCTAATTTGTCTAGTTGGTGTTAGAGAGTACTTGTTTTGTTTTCATATTTTATCTTGTCCTCAAATGATTGACTTTGAATTGATGTGACCTCATTTTCACAGCCTGTGAGTGGTGTTAGATTAGTCTCGCAGTCACAAACTTGAATTTAGAATTACCATACACTTAAATAACCTCTTACAACATTGCACTCACATCACCTGAAATGTAGTTTTTAGCCAGTAAACAATCTAAATATTCATTCATAGCTAACATACATAGCTGTTCTATACAGTAAATAAATAAATACAGTTTAAAAACCGACACACTTATGCTACTAATGACTACTGTAATATTATGAAGCTGATTTTAATGTTTTGATCTTCCGGAAACTCAAAGACTTTTCTTCTAACCCCAACCCTCTGAGCGGGCCCCTGAACAACGTTTTTAGCCTTTGTCCACAACAGGAGAGCAACCTCAGGCCACCCTTTTGTTTTGTTTCAAACATCTATTCATAATTACTGGCCTTGAGTTAGAAGACAGGAAGGATAATAGTGAATTATACACAACTAGCTTGGGGTAAGTATGTGTGTGTGTGCATGTGTTTGTGTCTGTGTTGGAGATGGTAAAATAGGGGAAATGCTGGGTCTGCCAGCTTGCTTTTGTGCGGATGAATGGCTAATTCCCCTCCTACTTTAAGACTTGGCTGCTTACCTCATTAAGTAAGACTCTTAGGGAGACAGAAAATGAGCACTGGCCTATGCACATTTGATTGCATGCATCAGCTCTCTTAAAAGTCTCCTTCTCTACCTCTCTCTTGTTCCCCCTTCCTTTGTTCTCGTGTCCATTTTCCAATATCTTTCACACACACTATCTCTTCCAGTTTTCCAATACTTCCTTTGCCATCCCTGAGTCTTTTCTGCTCCCACGTGTGCTCCTCTCTCGCGCTTTCCCTCTGCCTTGGTGAACCGTGCCATCTGAACTGTGTGGATGAATAATTGCTGAGTTGTTATGCTGACAGTGTTAACATAATGAGTAAGTGACAGTTTAGGACTTATTAAATGTGGTTGAACTTTAATTCAATTTCAGAGTTTTTACCTGCATATTTTTAGGTGTGCAAGAGAGCGGTAAAAATGTGACCAAAAAAAGAAGGAAAAGCAGACGGTGAGATTGAGCGAGGAAGTGAATGAAGGGGTGCGAAAGAGAGAAATAAGATGCAAATTAAAGAAAAACTGAGAATCTCACTGGTCCTCTCGACTATTAAATAGAGTATGAGAACATTCAAATGTAATACCATCTCAATTTCACAACCCATCTATTTCTGCAACACTCTCTCCAGCTCATCCTCTTAACGCCCTGACACTCTTTTTAGCACATACAAAATGATATATGGGGTCCAGGGGGAGACATGAAGACACAGAGGGGAATTAAAGAGAACTCAGATCAGTTCATATTAAGCACTTATTTTCACTGTAGGTCTGAGCACATGCCAATAGTGTTTCCATTACTTGTTATTCCTATGTAAGTGGTTGTGTTGTATGAACGATTGGCTAATTTATTCGTAAACTGTGTGTACGGCATATGTCTATGTATGCTGAACTCTGTTCTTGACCCCCGCTTGTAGGGCTTGTCAGTAACTTCATTGTGTGTGTGTGTGTGTGTGTGTGTGTGTGTGTGTGTGTGTGTGTGTGTGTGTGTGTGTGTGTGTGTGTGTGTGTGTGTGTGTGTGTGTGTGTGTGTGTGTGTGTGTGTGTGTGTGTGTGTGTGTGTGTGTGTGTGTGTGTGTGTGTGTGTGTGTGTGTGTGTGTGTGTGTCATATACCCATTACCAGGCTGCCAAATCATCATTTACACCTCTCAACTTAGTTTGGTTCTCCCTGCGGGGGTTTTCCCTGTGTAGGAATTAACAGAGTTAACAGGCCTGCCTTGTTTCATCAAGTTGTCCTTACACTCCTTTTCTACCCCCCGACTTCCACCCCTTCAGTTTCCTAAAGAATAACGTAATTAATGAGAGAAAATCCACATATGATGATCTTACCTTTTTGCAACAAAGGAGAACGATTTGCTAAGCCCCAGCTAATTATAGAGACCTTTCCTCTAAAACTGTGTGCTGGCGTAGGAGGTTGTCTGTCTTAAGATTTGCACCTTTTTAATTAATTGTGTTCATGTCTCATTCATATGCATTGAGAGGAGTATCATGTTAATATCATGCTGCATTCAGATTCATTTAATTTAGTAGGGTCACAAGAAGATTAAACATTCTGCTCTACAAAGCAGCTACAGATGCGTACACAACTGAAACAAATAAAACTATTTTATTTTCTGTCTTCTTCTGTTTTGATCTTCTCAGAGGAAATTAGCACTTTGTATGCTACCTCACCAAATACCTTTCATTCCATAGCCTTACCCAATTTCTTTACCAACTATATGTATAGTATAATGAAACATTTACATAATTGTATGCCTTTCGAATTATTACAACCAGTTCAAACCTTACGAACACAGCATCTGCTGTAGTGAAGCGTACACTTTCTGTACACATATACTGCAGAGAAACTCAGATCAGAGAACTAATCGAAATCAAAGGATTCTCAGTTTGTACTCTTCTTTTGTATTGTGGCTTTCATATTGCTTTTTCTGCCTTCACACACCTTTCTACTTCCATCTCTCAATCTTTCCACCTCATCTTCTATATCGACCACTCGTCTGCCTGTGGCTATGGAGTTGTGGATTGTGTGTATCACTGGAGCAGTGCGGCTATTAGCTGACCTGGCTTCAGATCATAAGGCACAGTCACACACAGTCACACAAACTCTTCTGTGCAAACACACATGCCCATTATCATATATATGAGAAATTAAGAATATTCATGATGAATTAGAGTTGTACGTTAAATCAAATGTATGAATAATTTATGGACAAACTCAACCTCACTATGCAGATTTACTCGTATATTCACACAAGGCCAGGAAGAGAGCACATAGGCCTTTGCAAGCACTCATAAATACAGACACAGTGCACACATGCGCACATGATGACTACTTCACTTACACACACACACACACACACACACACACACACACACACACACACACACACACACACACACACACACACACACACACACACACACACACACACACACACACACACACACACACACACACAATTTCAATGAATTGCTGGATAAGTCATGAAAGGGATCCATTAGTAGAGGATAATAGAAAAATTAACCTTGCACTCCTTAGTGTTTGAAGAAGCCGCCTCCTCTCAACACTTTGAGCATACACACAAACACAAACACACACACACACACACACACGCACACACTCCTGTCTATGTTACAATCTCATGGCTGCTCTCTCACCCTCTTTCACACATTCTGTCTTGTCTCTTTGTTGACAGCTGATAAAGACACAGCTGAAAACACTGTCTGGCTTAAATTCGTGGAAGCATGTGGCACAGGAACACACACACAAACACGCACACACCTCAAGAGAAGTATATGGACTTCCATATTAATTTGTCATCACCCCTCTGTCTCTGTTAATATGTCACTCTCTTACTCGGGTCACATCTGACTGTCTCATTCTGGTGGACCTTTCTTTTCATGCTGTATGTCTTTCTCCCCATTTACTTCCCATTCACTGTCACTTAAGCACACACACAAACACACACATTTTGTCAGTTGACCTATTGAGGGAAACAGAGTGTTTTACCTGCAGTGGGTGCAGCTGAATTGCTGTGAGTCACACTTCAGCACTTTATTGATCCAGTGTGTGTTTTCAGATCCATGTGTGTGTGTGTGTGTGTGTGTGTGTGTGTTTTGCATGCATTTACTCTAGTTATTTTTTCCTATCATCTACAGTATATCACACATTCTAACCAGGACCGAAAGAAGAGTGTGTGTGTGTGTGTGTGTGTGTGTGTGTGTGTGTGTGTGTTTGTGTGTGTGTGTGTGTGTGTGTGTGTGTGTGTGTGTGTTGCACTTACTTCTGAAGCTCAGACTCCTCAGCATTCTTACCTTATCTCTCCGTGCTAACACACACTCTATGCATATTGCATGAGCATAGCTTTTCTATCCTGCTATATTTCACATAATTATGCATATGCTGTATGAGAAATGTGTAAATGTTTATATGGATGAATGTGAGCATAAGTGGAAGTTAAAAGGGCACAATACATTTTACATTGTAACTGCTACAATGCAAAATACACTGTTCAGTATACAGTATGTCGTTTACGTAGTCAGTTATGGTCGATTAACTTAGCAAGCACTTGAGCAAATGTCTTACAATGCATATTATACAGTGCATGCCTTAATCATTACATAAACACCATACAAAGTGCTTCGCAGTAAAGATTGCACTCAGAACCTTCAAATTTCCCAGAATTAGAAAATATTTTTTAGGAAAAAGTATACAAATTGTAGTTCTCTACGTGGATTACCTCCTACAGCGCTATAGGTTGCACTCTGCTTCCTCCCTCAGCCTTTTATCTTTGAATGCAATTGGCCGTTTACACTTTTCATTTGTTAAAGTGTTAAAATTGGTTTCCAGTAGAAAGTAGTTTCATATACAGAATGGTTCATAGTAACTAAAGGTACTTATTCTGTATCTGACTCAGCATTTCATGTTACTTTATTCTTGTATTCCACTAGATATCAGATGAAAATACTTCTCTTTTTACTCCACTACATGTATTTGACATGATGTTTTTCCAAATTGCAAACAAAGTAAGATTTGACATAAAGAACACAACATTGTGAGCCCCAACACAGATTAAGTTTGTTTGTTTTGTTTGAAAAATATCTATTTGTGATCCATCAGATTGTCCAGGTATTCCAATCCTAGGGACAAAACGATATACAGTCCTTTATTTATACTGTTTTAATGCAAGACTTTTACTTGCAATACAGTAAGTGTCCAAGATTCCAGGATTGGATATACCTGTTTCCTTTATAGTAATCAAATCATAAATTGTACTTATTTATTGCTTTATTTGGTCCCAAAGTAAAGCTTTCAGCAGCTAGGGGTCCAGAACCATAGTCATGAAAACTTTAACAAGACACATCGCTATTTGAGAAATCGAAACCGGTGACCTTTCCTTAATGTGATGGTCTCTTAAACCAAAAGGTTGCTTTGCTGCTTTTCTATTGAAAGATGCAGTATCCTGTTATCCATATAATCCTGCTCAAAAAAGTTAGATCTCCTCCTTCTTCATTCCCTGTTAGCTGATGCTGCTAACTAGAGGGATATTTGGTGGGTGAAATTTTGGAATCAACCAAAAATGTTTGGATCACAGCGGCTGCATTACAAACAAACAGGTGTCCTGTGCGCAAAGGTCATAGCAATCATGCCAATGCTTTGTGCTCAGAGGTTGCTGGGAAAATGTAAATGGACTAGCAGACTAAAGGATTCTTTGACACAATGAACATGTATTCAAAGAGAGGAGATTCTTTTGTTATTTGTTAAGAGAAAATGTGGTTTGTATTTAGGAGAAAATAGCATTTGATCTCGGTTGAAGGCTACCTGCTGTTGTGAAAGGCAGGAGAAAGATGTTCCATGACTGGCAAGAGAGGGTGAAAAGTTGGAAAAACTGAAAATTGGAAACAGACAGACTGGCACTGAAAAAATAAGATTTAACAGCCATTAGTGGCATAGGGCCTGGTGAGGAAGGATGATTTGATTCCAAGTGTGTTGCCCAGCACAAACTTGCAGGCACCAGGCTGTGGCTGCCATATGGGACTGGCATAATAATTGGACTCATACCAAATTCTTTGCAGCCTGTGCAGAAGTCACCATGGTCTTGTTAATAGAAATGATTAGTACAGTCTAGCTAGAGTTTGAGTTTTTGGTAGGCAGTAGACATCCAACTGGAATAGCACACCTGAACTTGAGTGTCACAGGACAGGAGAAAAAGCCGATTTTCACATACAGTACTGAAGCAATTATAGGGAAAGTAATGGGATGCATCAGTGTATGACTTCCCAAACTGTTAACTATTTGGACTGGAATGGCTGAATAGACACACAATAACAACAATGCACTTTCTAATTGTTATTTGATATCTTCCATAATTACCCAACAAAAATGGAATAGACAGAAATTGTTAATATAACTTATGTTTTATTTTGCTTGTTGATCTGTTTTATCAATTTTCGTTTTGTTGGAAGGGCTTTGTGTCTGTGGACATTTACCATACACACACACACACACACACACACACACACACACACACACACACACACACACACACACACACACACACACACACACACACACACAACTATGTACACTTATCCTGCATGCATTACCTGATAATGGCATGCTGTGGGTGTACTAAGGTGTTATGCTGGAGTGGCTGACCTAATGCATTAGATTGAGCTCACTGTCAGGTCTTTAAGTAGCTGGGATCAGAGGCAGATACACAGCTAATGGATCCTTCTCTCTGTGGGTGGAATAACGCAGCGATAGCTCTATTAAAAGTGGTGCTAACGGGGAAAAAACACCTAACCTAACTTTCAAAACATGAGGAGACAACAACTGGACTGCAGTAACATCATAGCCGTTTTCATTTTCAGTCTGTAACAAACAGATACTTCTTCTTTTTAAAGGCTTGGGATTTGAGCTGCAAAGTGAAAGATATATTTCTTTACATTATACTGTTAGAGGTTATATTTATTTAGCCTATGTTGTCTCTGCTTTGGGCATTTTAATATCACTCAGTAACTTCCCTTTTTAAATGCAAAGTATGGTTCAGGAAACCAGCATTGTTTGGTGGTAATTCTTTTGACAGCTGTTCAGCTTTTTTGGGGGTAAAAGATTAGTTTGAAACAAGTATGCAGTCCAATGTATCTACAATCCAAGTCTTGGGGTAGTTTGACTGGCTGTGAGCCCAGAACTGGCTGTATGCCCATGGCAAATTACATTGACGGTAAATGTAAATGCCAGAAAACGTGTGCATAACGAAACGTAAAGTAATATGAGGATAAAGTGATTAATAAGCCTTGTGTAAATAAAGGATTGGTGTTTCTGCAATATGAAGCACATATCTTTGATGATTCATTTAGAGAAATGCTTTGATCACATCTGAGCAGTAGGCATTTCTGTCAGAGTTTCACTTTTTCTGTTCACATAAAATTATATTAGCACTCTAATTCTGTAAGATCAGTTAATATTACTGGGAAAATCTTACCAGGTGCAGATGTACTGAGGCTTTGTGTGAGCAAATCAACACAACATGGTCGAGATAAAAGTGAAGATGGTATGAAGAAAAGAGAATCAGCTTCACAGAGTTGACAACAGAAATTGTACCCTCTTACTGCTTCTGCTTTCTCTGTCGGATTTTTTGGTGATCATCTTTTTTCCATGCAATGTGTTTCTTTTTATTTGTACTGTTTTTAGCAAGTGTTTGCATATTTGTTAAGTATACATTTTAAAATTTCTGCGTCTTCCCTGCTTGTTTGTGTGTGTTCCTCTCTACAAATCTAGAACAAGCAGAACGTGCTGTCAAAGCAGATAGACCTCAAGGGCAAGGAGCCAGAGAAGGGTGTGCTGCTGTCCCACACCATATCAGACCTGAGGATCCCTCTGTCCTACGAGGTCCGACTGGCACCCATCACCACCTATAGCACCGGGGAGTACGCCAGTCGCGTCATACAGTACTCAGAGCGTAAGTCTTACCAAACCACTTTTTACCAAAGATTTTTCTCACGTAATTATCTTTCATTTTTTGATAAAGATTTACAATTTACAAAACATGTATAACTTGACGAAGCATAACTGTTTTTGTTTTTCCAAACAGCCTACACCTACCCAAGACCTTCAGGTGAGACTTCTCTATTAACTGCAATCATCTGGTTTTTAATGTTAGATGGCTAATTAAGCTTTAATGCTGAAATAAATATCAGCACAGTTTTGTCAAGGCAACATGTGGCATGACACTTCCTTGTTCTCAATTAAATCTTGAGAGTTTGGGAACAGAAAGAAAGTTATCCATGACATTAAAGTTCAGACTATGTCACCTTACAGTTGTGCCTCCTTTATCCCTCTGTTAGCTCCCCTCGCGAGTCCTTCTCTCCCTGCCTCTCATCCTCACTCTTGCAATCCCTCTTTCTTTACAGTCAATTGCATCTTGTCTATGTTCTTCATTAAGAGACACACAGCATTTTTCTGGCAGGAGTGGCAGTTGGCTCAGCCAGGGTGAAGCAATTAAAACAACAGCAGATTGGAACAGACTGCGAGAACAACAGTGCAAATTGAAAGGAGCGCATGTAGTGCGGCTGGGTGTGAATAGTAATAGATTAGCTCACTGAAACAAAGAAGCACAAACAAGCCGTCCTCTTGGGTATCGCAGGCCATATGCATCTGCAGCGGACTGTGTGAGTGTTTGGGAAGCTCTCACGGAATCTGTCAGCTTGGATGGTTTTTGATAGCTGTTGTTGAACTCGCTTGCCTCTATTTCCATTTGTCTGGTGAGTCTGTCATAATGGCAGAGCACTACAGATGGGCTAATGGAGGGGATAACATGGAGAGAAGCCCTTCTATCTGGTTTAACAAGACACGTCAACATCACGGATAATGGCATTTCTCTTTGCACATATATTTCTCCAAATTATATATCTTTCTCCCTTCCCTCGTATGTGGCAAAATCAAAAAGTAAAAGTCTGACTCAATATGAAACTCAAGAGATTGTTCTTTAGTTGACGATGCATCTGATCAAAGCCAAAGAGCAATGTGCTAAAAAAAATCTGACTTGATATATTTCAGACATACATCAAAATGTAAGTTCTCTCTTTTTTAATCAATTGATCTTTTTCCCCTTTTTATAAGCAGCCTGTAAAATGTTAACACGTCTCATATTTGAAATAGAGAATCAAAATCAACATCTAGCTTAAACCACAGTACAGTAGGTCAACTTTTAGAGTAAAAACCTATTAACAAAGTTGTTTTCCTTTTCAATATGTCTAGTTTTTCTACATTTGATAATGCCTGGCCTAATCCTAGTTACCTTTAAAGTGTTCTACATGTGGGAGTCATACATCAGAATATGCATAATTCACTTTAAGTTTCACATTATACACCCTGCCTCCCACATTGTGCCTATCACTTTGTCAGTAATTGCCTGGCTGTTTGATCTTCACATTTGAATTGCATATTGCAGAGGTTATTATATAGCTATATCGTTGCCATTAATATTACGGTAAAAGTGGGTCGGAAAAAAACCTGAAGATTTATGTCATCTGCAGTTTGTAATGTCAAATGCTTTAAATGTCACTGATCAAAAGCTTTTTTCTGATTTTTCTCCACATACACACCTCCCAGACCATGTGTGTGGTTTTGGGGATGACAGGATCTGTGGTTTCTCTCAAGACCGGAGTGACGTCTTCGACTGGACGAGACAAAATCACCTAACCCAGAATCCCAAGCGATCTGCAAATACTGGACCAGAGACTGACCGCAGTGGAACCAAGGAAGGTGAGAAAGCCGGGGAAAGATTTTATTTACAGTTTCAGTTCTATGTGTGGTTGCCAAAGTTTTGCGGCAACAGAGCTGAATATAATACACAATGTACAATTATACAACATTGTAATTGTATTCCTTTTTCTGTTGCATTCGAGACTCGGACAAAAGAGTGTTTTCTTGTATGTTTCAGGGTACTACATGTACATTGAAGCATCACGGCCACGTACTGAGGGGGATAAGGCTCGTCTGCTTTCTCCACTTTTTAATGTGACCTCCGTCAGAGGCCCCAAGGGCTCCGGAAGAGTCCCATACTGTGTCTCTTTCTACTACCACATGAAGGGCAAACATATTGGTGAGTAATACAACAAAATATAATTTCTCTTTCAATATGGACAAACAGTAGTGGGCACTCTCATACTCAATGCAATCAGAGTTCTCATATTGCTGAACTCTGTTCTTGACCCCCCGCTTGTAGGGCTTGTCAGTAACTTCATTGTGTGTGTGTGTGTGTGTGTGTGTGTGTGTGTGTGTGTGTGTGTGTGTGTGTGTGTGTGTGTGTGTGTGTGTGTGTGTGTGTGTGTGTGTGTGTGTGTGTGTGTGTGTGTGTGTGTGTGTGTGTGTGTGTGTGTGTGTGTGTGTGTGTGTGTGTGTGTGTGGGAGAGTGAAGGAGGAGGTAGGGGCGTTATAAAGTTCTGCTTGTTTCTTCTTGTGCCTCAGTGTGTGTTTGGATGTGGCTGAAGGGGGCAGTGGGTGTGTGATTTATGGTAGTGGCAAGACACAATCAGTCATTTGGGGGAGCTGTTCATCATAATATGCTCCGTCACACAACTAGAATGCATACATCTTGTAGCCTACACACCTGCACACACACTTTAACACACACCCACACATGCATACCATGCACACAGGAATGGGTTCACACAAAAAATGTATAGCAAAAGTTGCAAATACACACACACACACACACACACACACACACACACACACACACACACACACACACACACACACACACACACACACACACACACACACACACACACACACACTGTTGATTTATGTGTCCATAGCCCAAGCCTGCAGGCTTCACTGTAACATTTGTTACATTCTGACCTGCCCGGTCTCCTAAGGATATTATAGTGTATGGAAGCGCACTGTGTTGGTCTGTGAATGTGTGTGTGTGCATACTTTACTGTATGAATATGATGAACGGCATTTTGTCTGAAACATTGATGGAGGATTTAACTATGATATACAAAGCATACTTATGCTCACACATGTTTTTTAGCCATTAGCAATATTAACTGTTTTTGTCGACCACTTTTAACAACTGAAATGTCTTTACTAAAGGAAATCAACAATTAGCAGTGTGATGGTTATGAAATTACACACATACATCGTCCTATTGCTTTCTTCTTAATCATCACCACACATTTGAATCAAAAATTCATAGTCCGGGAAAAAGGAATCTGGCGCATCATCAACATCAATGAGCTATAAGCCATGTGTAGCTTTACAGAGCCACTATCAGACACATGAAGTCTGAAAGCTACACATTGCAGCACTTATACTGTGTATATAAGAGCATAATCTCTACTCAGTTAGATCACATTTCACAAGCTCAGTGAAATGTTGTAATTGATCTTACCGGCAATCAGGCAGTGACATTATTGAGTAAGACTATTAACACAGACAGGGAATTTTTCCACATTTTAAATTAATGCACAAAGGTACCCAGAACCACACAAAAACATGCTAATTTCCAGATGTATTGATTCATTCAATTGATGCATTTCCTTTTTTTATAACTCAAAGAACATTATAATGGATGCTTCCATCGACAAAGATCCGCTGTGCTGTGAATTCTGTTCATCAACATGACAGAAAGTTTTCCCTTTGCTCACAAAATTAACAGTCTGACCTTTACATTGTATACACTCTGGCAGCTGTTTTGAAAAAGTTCTAAATCCAGAGTACAGATAAAATCAGATGGTGGACCAAGCTAGAGCTTAAATGTTATCCAATATTTACTTACAATCAACACACAGTCAGAAACATGACTAATGGTTTTATCCTTCCTCTCTGTTCCTGCTGAATGTGGGGAGTTGTTTGCTAAAATGCTATAAATTGGCACATGATTGATAAACAAATGCAATACTATTCCTATAATTTAGAAGTTCTTATCCCCCCTAGTCTTATTGCTGTCTCAGTAAGGAGAATATCCATACCTCCCTTATTAAATTCTGGGTTAGTGATACTTTTCTATTTATTTGGTTAAATGTATGGCTATCTAAACTCTAAACTATCTAAAGTGGCTTTCTTCATTGAGGTTATTTTCCAGTCTCCCTTCCTATTTTCTCTTTCAATATATTGCTGCATGGTACAATTCAAAGCACGTTACGTTTAATTTATTAGTGTATGCACTTGTATTGTGTATACCCCTCAAGGTCTCAGGTAGGAGCTTCACAGGAAAACAAGGAGACGCGTAAATGCTAAATCAGTCACAGAGCGCTTGCTTACGATTAGTACATTCTGTTAGCAGTTACGCCCAGCTCTGCTACAAGTCCTCCCTCAATTTACTCTGTTGTTTTCCCAGTCTCTTCCAATCTGTTGTCACTTTAATTGCCTTACCTTGGCAGAGCTCACACTCCTGCCAGGAAGACACAGTGTGACTCTTAATGACCAAAAGAGACAAAATGAGGATAAGAAAGAGGGGTCAGGGAGAGGAGAGATGAGACGAGAAGAGTGAGAGAAGAATAGGAGTGGGCAAGCCTTGGGAAGGAATATAGAGGTCTAATGAAGAGGAAGGGACAACCAGCAAAGGTAGGAAAAAGAGATGGACAAAGACAAATGAAGTGCAACAACAAAGGAAGCATGAGCAAACAAGTATGGGGAGGCATTGAAGGGAGCTAAAATAAAGCCTAGAATCGAGAGCTGCAGTACAGGATGAAAGAGCTAGTGGTTTATCCTCAAGCACTCCAACAAGTTCAATGCACTTAATCGTATAGCGTTCAAGTACTGTACGTTTTAAAAGAGCTGGATATGTTAAAAGCATTTAGGTACTTTGACACATTTTTAGAAATGCTGTAGAAATGTTGCTCTTTTCTGACCCACATATAAATAAGCTGTTTTATAATCATTGTTTTATGTGAATATGTAACAGGTTAAACTATTTTTGAGGATATTCAAATTGAAAAGAAAGCATATGATCCAAGATGAGTTTGGTTTTTGGGTATGAAATAGTCTAGTACTGCAAATAAAGACTTCCCTGTGTGATGTTTTTTGTTGTTCACCTTAATGCGCTTCTCTCTGGGCTTGCTGGCAGCAACAGTAAACAACATTTAATTAGTTTTGTTTGGCATTGGGTAGTATTTCAGACTGGCTCAGATTGCCAATGGCAAGCTTTTCCTAAAATCACTGGATTATTTTTCACTTCACAGTCATGGAAAGCAAATTAGAGTTTGGGGTTATTTAAATGTTTCACTGTTTGTATACAGTTTTTGATTGAGCTTTGTATTACTTTTAATTAGTTTGCTGTACAGATATTTACAGAACTAGAAGATAATGGGGTGCCTGTGTTTCAGGTACAGTAAAACACTTTAAAACCTTTTAGGTTTAGATACTCATTCTCGAAAAAACATTCTGATAAGCTTGTTGTCTAAAACAGCTTTAGCTACGATTTTTACTTTTGCCGCTGAATTGGTTATCTCGTTAGAAAATTGGATACACATTTTGTGCTTGTTGCATGGTGGCATGAACTATAGTGTTGGCTCTCATTCTAACCCACACCTGAAACAGAGACAAACAGCATATTATGGGCAGAGGGACAGGAGATCCAATGCACGCCTACTTTTGATTATTTAAAAAACATGTATAACTTATTTAAGTTCAAGAAGTGTGTATGTGTAATCAGACTGTGTGTGTGGCGGTGTTCCTTTGCCATCCTCCCCACTCACAATACTGACAAGTAGCCCTGATAGAGCTGTGCTTTCTCCTCTGCCTCTCTGACACTCTTAAAAACACACTCTGTTTTACCTCGGCCCAATCAATAGACTGCTTATCAGAGTGCTCTTCATTTTTCTTGTGTTTGTATGTGAATGTGTGTGTGTGGGGGCGAGTGAAAGGTGAGGGTGAGACAGGAGAATGGGTAGTGAATGAGCAAGGAGACAACAAGGCTCAGAAATGTGAAGGTAGAATGACAGAGTGCCAGATGAGAGTGGGCTACACCAGCATTAGTTATTTTTTCCCTCCATTATATAACTACAGTGACACCCATAACCTTTCACATGTAATGTGACAGTTGCATGTGACACTTTTATTAGGCTCTTCCAGCTGCAATATCAGTACATCATTTTTACAACAAGTCTTCTGCTGTTTGTTCCTGCACGGAGCATTGACAACCTTCAAAGTATCCTGCTGTTAAAGCAATAGTGTGATATTTTATAGAACATGTTTGCTTCTTTTTTTTTTACTTTGATCAGAACAACAGAACCACCATGATTCACTGTAGCCTATGTCTGTTCAATGAGATATTTACTTAGGTTAGGATAAAGACAAGAAACAAATAGAAACAGTCTGGAACAAGAAAGTCCAACTTCATCTTTATATAAAATGTAATGATATACTTTATTACAGTATGGTATACCAACTGTTCAGTGCTAGACAACAGAGCTCTTGGGAGACTTAAACATAGCATGGCAAAATCGGACTTCCCCTGCCCTCACTTGAAGACTTACAGTATTCAGATCACGCTGCCTCCACAGAGCCAGCAGCATTGTGAGGGATGCAAGTCACCCCACCACCATCTCTTCTCTCTGCTGCCATCTGCAAGACGCTAAAGGGCATAAAGGACCCATACTTACAGGCTCCAAAACAGCTTTTACCCCACAGCCATCACTGAACTGAACTCCACAATCGCTATAAGTAAATGTGTAAAACTTGAGTTCTACATTTATTGATGTGCCAATGTAACTGCTACTGTTTAATAGATATTTTTAATTACCATGGCAGGTGAGATTGCGTTCATGTGTCATTTGTTAAATTGACAATGACAAAAATGGCATTATTTTCTATAATCTATACAAGCAGATACAATCACATCTTGTTTTTCTAGCTCCAGGCTCATATTGAACATACAGTAAAGACATGTTAAATAGATCTTTTCATCCTAAAATCAATAATTGGATGAGTGTATTTCCTGCAATGTGTAAATATAGATAGACCATGTGTGGCCTGAAAGTTTGACAAATAGGACAGATATAGATCATGTTTGTATTGGTACTGTTCAGTCATGTTTCATCATACCCAGGTTCACACAGTATACTGTTCCAGAAACTGGAAGATTCAAGCTTTTTATTTGCAGTTTTACATTGGATCAAAAGCTCATTTAATTGGGATTGTTTAACAAAATGCACTGCTACTCTCTCTGTACCACGCACATATATCTCCAACATGTAATTCCCTGTTTCACCAATAAACAGCCCACTTTACTAATAGGAACCTAATTACTACCAGCCTCCTGCTCATATGAAGGTTTGAAGATCATTAGCTCAAAGATACAAACACACAAAATAAATACAAACATTTGTGTTCAAATGCAAACATACAGCCACACTCACATACTCATACTGTATGTGCACACACACACACACACACACACACATACATTAGATAAACACACACTATATAATACACCACTACCGTTCCCCCTGCCTGCGTATTTGTTTAAGAGACTGGTGGTTGGTTAATGTTCCAATTAGGAGCTGGCTGAGGATCGTTAAGAAGATGAATTGCTCTCTCACACCTTACAGACCCAAGAGAGCAACAAAAAGAGAGAGGGAGACTATTGGATCACGTCCTTATGCCTCAAATGGTGCCACTCTCTCTAAATTGTTTCCAGGACAATTGATTTTATATCATGTATCCACAGTAAGAAAATGTTTAGGGATTTACCGAACATCCTGTGGCAGTGATGTGTATAATATATATGAACATCTCCTTTTCTTAATTTTCTATCTCCGACTTCTTCTTTTCCTTCCTACTTGCTGCTGTCCTTTTGCTCTATTGTACAAATACAACTATCCACTGGACTGTCAATGTAAAGTTCGAGACATATCAGTACTCATCCACATTTCATTTCCACCTAAATGTCATCCACATATAGTATCTGACCTTAAAGCCTTCCTCTACCATATGCAATGCACTTCGAAGTTCCACTTGCTGTACTAAATTACATCAGGTCCACAGCACAGCCATGATTTTGACCATAAAAGTAAATGCAAGTTGAAATATATAGTGCTCAAATGCAACACTAGCAGTGTATGTGTTGCTTGGAGCTTTGTCCCCTAGATTTTCTGGATAAAATCCTTAATTCTCTATCTGACACTTAATGTTGACAACTTGACATCAGCTTGGGCTCTTTAGGTTGGGTAGATTTATGCGAATGACAAAGACAGAGCAGAGCTGGCTGCTTGTACAGTAAATTGTTGCAAGGCTGTAAGACATGGTGTAGTTTCACTGAGGTGAAAGCACTATCAATTATCTTCTGTTTCTCTCATAGCCGTAACAATTACGTACGGTGAGATCTATCAGGAGTTGCACACTATCTTAATGGAGCTGATAAATAGGGGGACACACATGTTTGTCAGGCTAGTTATAATTTGGATGGAAGCATCTGAACTGATTAGACATGGCTCAAATCAACCTATATAATTTAGTCTGTCATTCAACATGTGCTTCTTCTGAATTTCAAGGTGAAAACATATGTTGAAGTTGGTCGAAATAAGTCATTACATGAGGTCGATATGTGTATATGTTTTGTCTTTTAGATTTCATACTGTAGCTCAGAATATTTCAACTCATTGACAGTTCACTACAGTTTCTAATGATCTGTACTCTGTGTGTGTGGCTGTGTGCCTATGGGAATGTGTGTGTGGGTATTCTTTACAGGCTCTCTCAATGTGCTTCTGAGAGTGAGAAGCATTGCGTCTGTGGACTCGGTGGTATGGTCGAAGTCTGGTCAACAGGGCCCGGGCTGGAGGAAAGCGTCCTTCGACATCAGCCCCAGTGGACCTTTCAGGTAATAGCTTGGCAATTGCTTTCCCTTCCCCACTACAATATAGCAGTCAAGACATGTCTTGTACTTGGCAGTATAATGTAGCAGTATAATGTTTAGGATAAGTCTGTCATTAAAGAAAAACATGCGTAGAACCGACCAGGGAAGGTTACCTACTGTAAGAGGTTGTGTTTCTTGAAGGCATGCTGTAACGTTCCCTCCACACTTCCCCCCACTGAGCTGCTGTGATGTGCTTAAAGGGATGACCTGGTCAACTGTTGAGAGTTCAGTACTGTTTGCTAGTTGAAAGACCTCACCCTCTGAATTAGAATCACCCTCAAGCGCTCGCCTCTTGAGAGTAAATTTCCACCACGTGGAGATAGCATTGTCAGGTCTGCTATGTCTTGCTCTAAGTGAAAGAAGAAAGGAAAATGGAATAACACACTTTTTTGTTCCCTGTAATCCTTTTCTTTTTCTGACATCTCTCTCGTATCTGAAACATTTCCTTTATGTTTCAGATACGAGAGTGGAAGGCCTCCGCTGCAGCCCAGATAAATTGGGGTTTATTCTCTGGTGGCTTTTGAGAATCAAGGGAATTGTAAAAGAATTGGTTGTGAAACTTTGCTTGAATTTTTATAAATCTTTGACAAGAATCTGTCACTCCATGACATTTAAAGTTCCAAAGAACCAGGGAAAGTCATCAAATTCAGACTTACTTTTGAACCCCCAGAACTATTGAAACCTAATATACAGTAATGTCAGAGTAACCAGCTTTATAACAAAACATTTGTCTTTCCCTTGTTGAGGCATAAACTAATACATTTAAGTTTTTCACATCGGAGTGGTGGCAAGGTTAGATCAAGAACTTAAGCTCTCTGTTGGCAAGCATCTGCCCTGTGAGCGTCCCTGCCAGGGCCTGAGTCTCAGGAAGTAAGCAATGAGAGACTTTGCCCACTGGAATAGATAGTATCACATTCTTATATATCAAGCCACACACATTTGTGAGAGTAGTATAACCAAGTCAATGTAAAATATGATGAACATAAATCAAACTTGGGTGCATTTTTCTTTTATTAAATGAAAGTGGGTACAACATTTTGACATTTTAGTACTGGGGGAGGTATTGATAAATGAGGGCCTTTGACTGGAAATTGAGCTCGTTTTCTGCTGAATGTCAGCAGGCAGCCTATCCGTATAACCAGAGGATTATTCGCTTCTTCAAGAATGTGCTGATCTAAGGGCGGAGAACAAGGTTTCGCACCAATTCGAAAGACCCAATGGCTTATGTAGCTACACATCAAATAAAAAATAATAAAAAATATTGCAAATAAAATAATGTGTAAAGAAATCAGGTAAGTGAAATGTACTGTTTTAGTCCAAGTCGTTACAAATTGTAACAACACAATCTCATTTTCATTGAGATGTGAAGGTTTCCAAGCTCAAACAGGTTGATTACATTACAAGACTTGATGTGTAATTACAGCATCACCTGACAAAATCAGCAATGATCCCTGTCGTTTCCACTTAGAGAGATATCGAGTTTTGATGTAAAGAGGAAAAGAGAGCACAGGTACAGTGGGGCAAAAAAGTATTTAGTCAGCCACCAATTGTGCAAGTTCTCCCATTTAAAAAGATGAGAGAGGCCTGTAATTTTTATCATAGGTATACCTCAACTATGAGAGACAAAATGAGAAAGAAAAACCAGGAAATCACATTGTCTGATTTTTAATGAATTAATCGGTAAATTCCTCTGTAAAATAAGTATTTGGTCACCTACAAACAAGCAAGATTTCTGGCTCTCACAGACCTGTAACTTCTTCTTTAAGAGGCTCCTCTGTCCTCCATTCGTTACCTGTATTAATGGCACCTTTTTGAACTCGTTATCAGTATAAAAGACACCTGTCCACAACCTCAAACAGTCATACTCCAAACTCCACTGTGGCCAAGACCAAAGAGCTGTCAAAGGAGACCAGAGACTAAATTGTAGACCTGCACCAGGCTGGGAAAACTGAATCTGCAATAGGTAAGCAGCTTGGTGTGAAGAAATCAACTGTGGGAGCAATTATTAGAAAATGGAAGACATACAAGACCACTGCTAATCTCCCTCCATCTGGGGCTCCACGCAAGATCTCACCCCGTGGGGTCAAAATGATCACAAGAACGGTGAGCAAAAATCCCAGAACCACACGGGGGGACCTAGTGAAGGACCTGCAGAGAGCTGGGACCAAAGTAACAGAGGCTACCATCAGTAACACACTACGCCGCCAGGGACTTAAATCCTGCAGTTCCAGACGTGTCCCCCTGCTTAAGCCAGTACATGTCCAGGCCCGTCTGAAGTTTGCTAGAGGGCATTTGGATGATCCAGAAGAGGATTGGGAGAATGTCATATGGTCAGATGAAACCAAAATAGAACTTTTTGGTAAAAACTCAACTCGTCGTGTTTGGAGGAGAAAGAATGCAGAGTTGCATCCAAAGAACACCATACCTACTGTGAAGCATGGGGGTGGAAACATCATGCTTTGGGGCTGTTTTTCTGCAAAGGGACCAGGACGACTGATCCGTGTAAAGGAAAGAATGAATGGGGCCATATATCGTGAGATTTTGAGTGAAAACCTCCTTCCATCAGCAAGGGCACTGAAGATGAAGCGTGGCTGGGTCTTTCAGCATGACAATGATCCCAAACACACCGCCAGGGCAACGAAGGAGTGGCTTCGTAAGAAGCATTTCAAGGTCCTGGAGTGGCCTAGCCAGTCTCCAGATCTCAACCCCATAGAAAATCTTTGGAGGGAGTTGAAAGTCCGTGTTGCCCAGCGACAGCGCCAAAACATCACTGCTTTAGAGGAGATCTGCATGGAGGAATGGGCCAAAATACGTGTGTGAAAACCTTGTGAAGACTTACAGAAAACGTTTGACCTCTGTCATTGCCAACAAAGGGTATATAACAAAGTATTGAGATGAACTTTTGTTATTGACCAAATACTTATTTTCCACAATAATTTGAAAATAAATTCTTTAAAAATCAGACAATGTGATTTCCTGGATTTTTTTTTCTCATTCTGTCTCTCATAGTTGAGGTATACCTATGATAAAAATTACAGGCATCTCTCATCTTTTTAAATGAGAGAACTTGCACAATTGGTGGCTGACTAAATACTTTTTTGCCCCACTGTATCAGATCGGTATTCTGAATCGACCAATACCCTGATTCAGTATCAGAATCCCTATCAGGATAGAGACGGTTGGATCAGTGCATACAGTACTTTTGGGAGTATTGTTTATTTTCAGATTTGACATTCTTTGCTTGAACTGGATTTTACAATGATTTCAGTTTGAATGAACAGGTGCATCATGGGAACCAATGTACTGCAAGAAAATGTAATGAAAATAAGAAGAGCTTACACCTGCACAAATTCCCAAACTGCCATGTTTAATTTGCTCTTACAAGAATATTAACTTAATACAGTTATTCATTTAAGTAATTACAAACAGATGTGAACCAGTTCTCGTGTCTAAATTCTGATCAGATTTGTGTGGTAAAACCTTCCAGAACTATAATATTTCCATGCAAGTTTATCTGAGGTTTGAGTCCACTATAGAGTTTCAGTCAATTGTGGGAGAAAATGGACTGAGAGACATAACAGAGCAAGCGCCTGTGTTTGAGCACTGTCTGTTGACACATCATTGAAGTCCCTCTGGCTCTATGGCAGCTGCACTTGCAGCAAGCTCTTTCCTGTTGGGATGTGGCCGAGTAAACTTGAGGACTCAGTCTTTCTTCTGACTGTACACTATGCCTCGTCTCGCACTCATTTCCCACCTTTTTTTTCAAACTCACCATGTCTCTTTGTAATTGTGTGTTTATATGTGTGTGCCTCAGCAAGTTTACAACCCATCTGAGAGGGGAAAAAATAGTGAGGGCAAAGAATGATGATGGGTTTGGTTTTGCGTGCATCTATCCTCCGGTGTGTGTTTCTCAATATCTCTCTGTTTTCTGTTTTGGTCTCTTTATCTCTGTGTATCTTTTTCTCTTGCCCTGTGGTGGGACAGGCTGACCATTTCGGTCGATTCTGGCCCTGGTTCACCTCACATAGTCCCTGTCCAAAGGCTGATTACTAATGGCTCTAAAATCAACAAACCCAGCAAAGACAGTCCTCCACTGTTCATATAATCACCCCTAAACACACACCTCTTCTGTCCATATATCTGTGTATAATATTTTACACACAAACATATACATAGTTACATCCACACAAATGCACACAGACAGACAACTCTTTTATTTAAAACACACACAGATACACACACCCACATACACGCAAACTAGTCTCCTATCCCCTGCAGCAATTAGCTATGACAGGTCAATTAACAGGCTTATTTATGAGCAGGGGATGCCTGCTAGTTGTGTTGTAATGATTCCAGATACTCTCTTTACGTGCACGGGGGAAATTGAATCCATGATGAATGTGGGCTGAAGGCCTTCGCTAGGGGCTGCATTTGCTCTTCATTAACTATACCTCTGCAACACCATGTTTCTTTCACCATTAAAGGGAAAATTAAGTCAAACAGTGGGCATACAGTATATTTTAGGGCTCCTCTGTGATGTTGGATGGTGCAGGTTTGACCGTATTTGCATGTTAACGAGTGTCTTAGACAAAACTTTAAAACTGCTGCACATGCACAAACATACTTAGTTTACAGTAATATCTAATTATCCAAAGTGTTTGGGTGTGAGGTGCACAGTTGATCTTGTCCAGCTCCATTGATTTACTAACCAAAAACTAGTATTGTTCAGCATATTGTGAGTTGTAATTTAACAAAGAATGGCCATTAGCACAGCAAGTGTGTAAGTTAGGGAAAGCAACACAGTATTACCATCAGAAAAAATAGATCATTACCCATTTTGTTCTTCTTCATCTTCATTAGCTACCAAACAGATGTTCAAAGAGGTGTGTGTGTGTGTGATTATACTAATGACAGTGTTTATGTACAGATGTTTCCCTTAGTTCAATTCCGTTAAAACATGTTACTTATCATAAAAAAGAAAGAAAAAAGAAGTTGATTCTGAAATGATTTTAATGAAGTCACACATTAAATTGCAATTAAGGGATTTTATCCCCGTCAAACTTTCACTGAAGTACACATCTGGTAGTTTAATAGCAATCATTTATATTCCAACACTTAAACACACTGAAGTGTTTCTGTGTTTCAGTCTATGTGTGTGAGGGGGGTTTATAATGGGAAACATTGGACGTCATAACTAAAGTTCAAGGTTAGCCAAAGAGAAAACACAGGCTAAGGACCATTAGTGCAAAACCATTAAGACCTATAAATAGAAACAGCACCTGCCCACCCCACTCAGCATATATGTGCTGATAGATACACACACAAGGCAGATGCAGGTGCTTGCAGTCTCACTACTCCTACACACCAAACATAATATACACACTCAGGAAAGACACACAACAGAGAAAAGCCTTTTTCTTCCAGCACTTTGTCTATGCAGTGTTAAAGAAGGCAGCTTTATTGGTCCGGACACCATAACCTTCTGATAATAGATAGAAATTATACAATCAAGAAGGTGACAACGAGGAGAACCGTACATTTGTTTGTGAGCAAAGGAGGTGGTGTTATAGACATGAAATATAGAATGACGGTGTGTGATAAAAAAGGAGTAATACATGTGAAAGTGTCTGTGTCTCATCAATAAAGCACTTAATCAGTGCATTTTAAATATTGATCCCCCCATTTGTATCGTGACTGAAGCAAAGATGGGTCAGGATGGATGGATGGAGGAGAAGGGATGCATGCAAGAGAGGGATTGTCTCCTTGGCAACTGAATATTGCTTTTTACATTTACAAATTTTAATTTCATTCTCCCTTCCTTTGGCGGTCTTTCTCATGTGTGCTTGCATGTACTGAACTGTACACATCACATTTGGTCATGCATACGATTGTCGAAATCATCCCATGTTTCTGTGTTTGTCCTAGACCCAGTATATCCTGAACATGTGATGATTTTAAATTCACTGTGGTCTGATTAACTTTCTCACTGGAGCAATTTTATAGCACGAAGAATACAGTTACTACACAGTTACTACAAGGACATGTTTTTAACAACAGTACAGTATATGTTGTGCATTTTATAGTTATAGTTTAGAAACATTTGTTAATCAGTGAAACCTGCTGCTGTTTTTCTGGTTAGAGGGACAACCTATACGCGTAGTAATAATGGTGCTGTGTTGAAAACATAACTAGACGCTCAGCTTGCAAAATAAATACCCAAATAAGAACAACATTTCTGAAGATGTGATTGAATATTACTGTCACAACATTTCTTACATTTGTATGTCACCTGCACCACCCTTTACCTTTTTGATCTAAAGACAGAAAAAGATTTAAGATAATTATTTGTCTCAGTTGTTGAGAGGAACACACTTTGATCACAAAGGAAGTTCATCAAAATATATATTTACTTCTTTTTTACTTTAGAATAACTTTAAGAGTTATGTTAGTTCTTCACTTTGACTTCTCTGTTCAACTTTCTCTCCCAAACACACACAACAGCTGCTGTGAAACAAATAGAGTTGTTAAATAATGTACAGGGCATGCAATCTGGATCCCAGTACCATCAACAGAAGGGGAGCAGATACACATACTTTGTTTCACTTCCATTCCCTTTCTGAATGAATGAATGAACTTCTCTGACTTATCGTTATTTATATCCAAGTTTCTGTTATGTATCAAGAACCCCAAGCAGACAAAATGAAATAAGAAAGGGGAAAGTTCTCTCTCTACTATCCGTCTGTCTCTCGTGAGCTTCTCCCTTGGCCAATTTCCCCAACTCTCTGTCAGCTGTTATTGCTGCCTCTTTTACCACCGTCCTCTGTTGCTGTTGTTTCTCCTCCATTTTCAATCCGTCTCTTTCTCTCCCTCTCTATCTTTCTCTCTCTCTGGGGATTGCTTGTTTCCTCACAATCAATAATAATGATTAAGCTGTCTGCTGTTGACAATGGGAATTACCTGACACAATTGCTGTTGTTGTGCTGTTTAGCTGTGTTTCTACAAGTTACAATTGTAAAGAATGGTTCTATTAATGTTACTTTAGCAGTTGCTATGGCTTGCTGCATCTCAAACTCTTGTTAGTGACGTTTATGGAAGAGGAAATGAATGTTACAGAGGACCAACAGTTGTGTTTTGGCTGCTGGGAGGTCAAGAATAGGAGCAAGAGCTACTGTGTTGCATGAGCGAATGATGCAAGGCTTGGCAGTTCTTGACAACAAAACCATATCCAAACATTGGCCATGTTCAATTCTTATTTACATAAATTAAAATCCAGTAGAGACCGAATGTTGCATGAGGATTAGTCACAAGAAATCTTTGGTTCTCAACTTTATGTAAATTACCTATAACCCTTTGAAATGGAAAAGTCAAGTGATGATGGTTTACTGAGTTCACATTTACCGTTCATTAAACCCATTCATACGAGACAACGTTTTCTTGTAAATCAACATAATTTCTGTTTATATTCAGTTTTCACAAAGCTCATTTTTAAATTACTTTAAATTGTGCATTGTTCCCATCCATATTTTGCTTGTAGATAGACTTTTTCTTTCTGGTCTTTGCTGGCTACATTTGACGCAGTGTTACCTCTACCAACTGTCAATCAATGGAAGAGCATGAAATCCTTGACATCACTCGGGGGCTCGATGTGAGTCAAGCCCCCAATTATGCACATGCATGTGTTTCTCAAACAGCCAGGGCAACATAGTCAAAAACATTGTTTCATGTTGCTACTTGTAATGAAAATGTCTAAAGGGTATCTTTAAGCTTGAGTACTATTCACAGCGGCAGTTGTCCACACATCATTTCAAAGTTATGCAACCTCACAACCAAATAGCGTTAAGCCAGTGCTCATTTGATTTAACTGGTAAGCGTTAGAAAAAACTGTGCTATATACATTTAGCAGAAGCTATATCCTGAACCTATAGGTCAAGCCCCAAAAACATTGGACACTTGCTATAACACAATTCTAATGCATTTGCCTGGTAACCTCGGTCTATAAAATGCTACACCTGTTTGTATTGCTGACTTTCAGGTAAAAAATAGGTACTCCTCCAATAATCTTCAGCTTTTCACAAGGCCCTAAATGAGCAGAAGTGTGGCCTATGGATCAGAGTCTTCCCATTGATAATAAACCTGATTATGGAAGAATGTATATGGGTCACAGTGGTAGAATCCTTTAAAACCCTTATCATCAGCAGATTCACTTGAACTTTCTCTATAGGACTCACCTATCCAAGGAAAGGCCAGATGATGAGATTATTCTCTCCTTAGAATTTGAGTTCTGCCCTGAGGGGCCACGGGGAGGATTGTTCTTCTTATACTTGACAAAGTTCCTCCCGAAACACAGAAACCCCACAATACAATGCCTTTGTAGGATGAGCTAGAAAATTGACTTGATTCTTGTTTCGCCCACTCCCCTAGCACACTCTTTTCCAAGTGTTGGGATGTCAGGTAAATGCTAATTAATTGGAAAGTGTGCGAAACCTTCCTGCTTTAAAATAACGTGCACTGTAATGTTTGCCCTTTACTGTTATTCATACAAAATAATTTAGTTAGATTTTTGCGATTTCTTTATTCAGATTTTTTTATGCAACTCTAAAAGAATACAGTTACCTTTTCTTGACTCCAAAATAACTTTCTCTCTACAATTAAAGAAACCAATACCCTAGATTCCCCATAACAATAAACAAAGATAACCTGGTCGTGTCCACTCTCTATTATCTCAAATCCCCCTTTGAACAGCATTCCTATGATTGCCTAATTCAGTTGAATTCACAGAGGATTGCTTTCTGAAGTAAACGTGATCTTGTTCCACTGAGTGCAGGAGTGGCTGCATATTGATGCTTGTTCCATTTCTGCTTCATGTTGAGAGCATGTCCATGGAGAACTCAAACTTTTTAGTCCTGTGCACAGCTCACTGACTGCATACAGCGAAGGCCTTTGAGGTGCTGCCACTCGTCTCTGCATTCCCCCTCTCTTTGTGCTCTGTCCAACAAAAGTAATGATGTCTTTGAGAACAGCCTCCCTTCCTGCCTCTCTAAAAGAGCTGTAGCCCAGCCGATGGCTTGCATTAATACAAGGCTTTTATTATATACAGTGTTAACTGTTTACAATAAAAGCCAACCGATAAGGAAGCATTTGAATTTAAATTGTATGCCTGCTGGTCATTATTACTGTCTGCGTATATTCAAGTTGTAAATTCATGAAATGCGAACTGCCACTGTGTGAGCTTCACTGCTCTTTATTTGGGTTCAATGCATTTATAATGAAACCAAAACACTTTAGCATGGGCTGCCCAAACACAGTGAAGAAAAAGCATCTCCACGATTCCATTGTAAGTCATTTTATCCTAAGCTATTACTATCGTTGAATGGTTTTACTGTTCCATAGAGCTGCCATCTGTCTCTTTTCTGCAAGTTTGCCAATCCCATTTCTGACAAAAATCTAAAATAATCAGATTGAATTGGCCTGGAAGCTGGTTGTTCACTGTGACCAACTTATAAAGAACAAATAACATGTACACATGAAATCAATTGAGTTAAAAAAAAAAAAATGTAGTAGATTATTTGTGTCCCCACTCGCTCCTCTGTGGATTACCCAGAGGCCATCTGTGTTCCTCACAGTGTTTGGTACCTGGGGGGCTTGTTGGAAACCAGGCCAACCCACATTTGTGTGCACCGACTACCACATTTTGACTAGCACCGGTATTTCAAAGCTGTATCTCTCTCTCTCTCCCTCTCTCATGGCTGTGTCCCCTCTGGTATATGGACAGCACATCAATGGGAACATTAAAGGTTACAAGCTTCGACAAAACGACACATTCACAACTCCAACCTGACACTTTACTGAATGCTCTTTGATCTGTACACACACAGGCACACACCGTCTATCCTACACACGGCACACTGTTTTGACGAGGAATTGGAATTTACTCTGATTTATTTTAGGGATGAGGTTTTTCTGTCATGTATTGTGATGATTCTTGAGTATTTGGTAAATGTCATGATTACAGTAAATATAACAATGAAATATAGCAGCAGCCTTTTATGGCCAAAGGCAACATTTTTACATCCCCCAATTTTGTGAACCTTGAGTTGTGTAAGTTGTCATGTTCTTTTCAGAAAAGCCTCCTTTAGTAATTTAATTTTCAGTGTAGTTAGGAGATAAAAGCTGTACAGACATAATGAAAGACATATCAATAGTCAATATCAGTTAAAACATTTTTTCCATGACTGTGTATTAAGCAAACTTGCCCCTGCCACGGTTGACAAACTCTGTGATATACTTCACCTCAGCTCAGTGCCCAGCAGTGATGTTGAAGTGTGAGGCACTGCTGGCCCTGGCCACTCACACTTCGGCTTGATCTGTCAGCAGTGGACATTTAGCAAAAGGTCACAGGACTGTTTCCAGAGAAGAATGAACGCATGCAATTGGTTGCACAGCAGGATATTGGATTGTGTTATGCTCTTTATGTTTAATATCTAATAAAACATGGTTATGCTAGATGGGATTATGTTGTTTGTTAGAAAGACGGTTATATGTGCTCTTTGCTTTTGGGTCAACGCCATGGTTTCCTTCTTCCAATTATGTTTCTCATCGTGTCTAATTATACAACAATCCTGTGTCAGTGCTACCACTTGTGTAACGCATACGTGCTTAAAGGTACATAGAGTAAGTGCCCCTGTGGGTGAGTAATCATGTGTTCTTGTTGTTGGCTATGTATCCTGTTGTGTACTGTACTGATTCTATAATTGAAACTAATGTAGCCTTGCCACATAGGGAGGAAGCAGCACCAAAGCATTTATACATTAGATGACCATGGCATGTTGACCAATTAGCCTATTCCCTCTATTATCCTGTAGTTTCCTAACAGCTACTATCTGCCTGGTGAATCAAATAAGCCTTTTTGCACAAATGAGCCGACCAGTTAAACCCATCCAGCCTTTGCTGCTGCATTCTTCTCTGTCTCCCTCCACATCACCCAATCTGTTTCAAGGTTCTCCCAATTATTTTTATTTATTCATTCAAAAAAAGATGTCTCACTCTGGGACTTCATTTGGAAGTAGGTGGGAAAGAGGTGGTTCATCTTTTGCGTTTCCCTCCTTTTAATGAATGTTTACTATTGAGCTCTTTATTTGGACAATAGAAAAATACAGAGAAACACAGTCAGGCAAAGTAAGCTGAGGAAAAAGGAAAGAAAATGTCTAAAAATACTCAAGTAAAAGCAATTTTTTACATTTAAATAATATTTTATTTCCACAATCCTCATTTATTCTCCTTAGACTTGGCTTCTTTATGATGACACTGCAGAGGTGAATTCAAGACATGACTTGCACACGCTCCTTGTCTATGGTGATGACTCGGTTTTTGGTATCTGCCCCATGAATTTCAGTTTGATACTTCAAACTGACATCCCTGTTTTGCACTAACAGCAACACTTGCAGAATAAAAAACAGGTAATGAAACGCCCCAGCAGTACAATATGTTGACTGTGATGTGTGCACCGCCTCTCTCCAGCTTTCATTTTCTCCATAATAATATAACATAATAGGGGTGGGGTCAGGCTATTTTCATTGGCATGTATAGGAACTGGGTTAACTGAAACCACCATATATAATGTTGCTTGATATATTTACACATAAATTGATGGCAAGTCTCTTCTGCCTGTTGACTGGGTTAAATACTCTGTTGATACTCTTGCTCAGCACATTGAGGTTAACAGATGGAGGTCTTAAAGTGCAGCCAGACATGCACATTTGGCACCCCTCAATGCATGCACCTGCTCGCAATCTTGTTATGTATGTATTCAGGCATATACAGTATTTCCCATCACATTTATTTAAACGGTCATACACACCTGCTCCAGTATTTCTAGAAGAAGTTAAGGCTTAAGTGCCTTGCTCAGGGGCTTGTTGGTAGAAGTAGAAAATAATGCTATATGTGCAAGCCCACACACCAATATTTGTGCATGGAGCGCATTTCCGTAAAACCACTTAACAGATCAAATGAGCCATTATTACTGTAGGATTGAATATCCCTCAGATATGATAACACAGCAAGCACTTTGGCTATCATATTTAAAATTAAACATTACAAAGCACCACACTCTTGATTTTAAAACCTATAAAAGGTGCAGGCCTGAGAGTTGCTTGTGTTGTTATTTTGAGTTTTCTTGTTCTCTCTCTTTCCTTCCTAATATTCCACACAGAATACACTTGCTCTTTGATTAGCTGGGTGCTGTGGTACACTACAGTAATTAGGCTGTCAGTCAATACCAGATGGCTGGTGGCTATAAGATTTGAAAGTCGCTTGGAAAGTTTCCAGATGAGTCTCCTGTATGGTTTTGTTGTTAAAGGACCACAAATAATGATGGTATAAGAATGCAACTTCTAAATACTTACTACTGAAGATTATAACTTCACACAACTGACTACCTTACCTTCATATATGTCATATTTCAGCATAGTTTTCTTTTAAAAGGCAGTGCAATTTCATGATGTATTTGACCAGTTTGAGCTCATATGTTTTAAATCTGAACACATTTATCACACATGTCACATTTAGTTCTTAAAACACCAAATACTGTATCCCCTTTGGTAGTAACGTTTTTAAGTCAAAAGTCCGAATCAGTTATTTGTTTACGTTTACCTTTTTCTAGCAGTGCACTGGCTTTGTTTCCAACTAAACACATGTATATTGTTTCTTTTCTCTCTTTTCAAAACAGATTGTGTTCGAGGGAATTCGTGGCCCGAGTTTCGAGGGGGATATTGCCATTGACGACGTGTCCATCACCATAGGGAAGTGCAAGCAGGAGAACACTGTAGCCAGCGCAGGTAAGACAGGTAAGATAGATATAAACATCCAGAGAATCAAAGAGAAGCATCTCTGATAACTGCCCCCCAAAACAATATCTAAAAAAACATAGCTGAAAAGGTGGAACATAGCTAAATTAAACTGATTACACACATCCTTTATTCCAATTGAATAGAAATAAATCAAGGGGCAGCAGGACTACAAAAGGACTACGAGACAGAGATCTAAACCTCTTCTTAAGTGGTTGGGAGGTGTAGGAATATGGTGCGGAGAGAAAGTTTTGTCAGTGTGGGTGTTGTACGATGACAAGTGGACACCACAGGGCACCGGCATGGAGGCAATTTGAAAGCCTAGTCATCAAATGTGGTCCCTCCTCTGCTCTATCCATTTATTTACTTTAAATTCCACTTCATCCTTTCATTCTCTAGTTTTACACAACACGCAACTGCTGCCTCCTCCACACCCACTTTTAATATATCCCGTATATTTCCCGTACACCTCTGCACATTACCCTTTAGAGAGAAAGTGTGTAATAATACGGATTTAAAGGGAAAGGGCATGAGTGGAGAACGAAAGAGACAGGAATGTATGTGCAGTGAAGGAAAGAGTCACAAGCCCGGATCATATGGTGGCTAGACATCGTTCCAACAGGAGTATTTTTCTCAGTAAACTGACCAGAATTTCCCCGACACCCGTCCAGCTGATATGCTTGACAAGTCAACCCAAGCTGTCTGCCCATAAATACAATACCAGAATACCATTTTGCTACTTATAAATACTGTTTGTTATGGCTGACTCTGCCTATAGGGTGAACCAGAGAGAAAACCAAGCGAGTTACAGGGAATCAGTGCATGTCTATGTAATCGAGTGGAGGGAGACTGAAATAGCCTTAAGGGTTGGGGTGTGGAGAGGAGACAGAAATGGTGAAAAGGTCAAAGATGGAGAGTGACCAAAAGTTTGTGTAGGTGTGAGTGCAAGTGTGTCTATATGTGTGATTGTGTGTGAGAAGTTAAAGACGAAAGAAAAAATAAACCAAAACCTGCCAGCAGTTTAGCTACAGTAAGAGCTGCCCTCTGCCAGCAATGACTTGCATACAAAAACACAGGCATGCACACACACACACGCACGCACGTACACACACACACACACACACACACACACACACACACACACACACACACACACACACACAGGTGCATACACATCATTAAATACTCATAATAGCCTTCATTGCATTCTTTACAGACAAGCACAACAACAGCTGGTTGGCACCGTTCTCTTATTGAACACTGCAAGTGCTGTTAGGTGAAATGGGGACACTTTGAAACCGTGAAACTGAGTAAGAATCAACGATATATTGTACACAACTTATATTTTAACCATCAATTAGTTTCTCATCTTGGATTTAGTCAGTGTGCAGAACTCACAGTTACAGTAAAACATATTTAATGTATAACTTAATGTGCCTACTACTACTAATTAAAATGTATTCATGTAGCCCTACACAACATATCACACAAGTGCTTTCCCTTTAGTGCGTCCACTATTAACCTCAAAATGGATAAGAAAAAATCAACATGTTTTTGTTCATTTTTTTTATTTTGAGGAGAAGAAAAACATTAGAGACAAGGAAAGGAAAGGAAACAACCAAAAACTGTAAAAATAAATGAGTGAATTATTAAAATCCTGCTTTGCTAACCCCCAGTTGTGAGATGTCTGCATATGTATGTGATCTTATTAAGACACTGGCGGATGAAGTGAATAATGGATGAAGGTGTAAACAGGAAGAGGAAGGCTCTTGAGCACTCCAAGTTGTGCGCCTGTGTCCTGCAGGTTTGGTTCAGGCACAGACATATAGTGCAGACAGATGGGTAATTAACAGGCAGGCGACTGGAGTCTTTGCCACTGAAAGAAAACACAAATGCATCTGTCTTGAGCCCACCATGGAATTTATGCGGTAACAATAAGGATAAGAGAAAAGATTAAACTGAGCTCATGTTATGCATGATGAAATCAAAAGGAATATGAATCGGAAGAAAATGCACACTCACTCTTTATTTGTTTTGATTATGCTCAATATGAAATATCAAACAGTATCTGAAGTGTCATTTTAACATGGTCAATGTGAATCTGACCCAGGATGTCTTCAGAGCCTGTCTTCATAGACTTCACAGGTGTTTGTATATATATAAATGTATCTAGTATGAAGACAGAAGACAGATACAGACTGACAGACAGATAGAAAGATAGAATAATTGGCTAATTAAATAACAAATAGCTTAAATCCCGCCTGCACGGTGAGCAACAGCTTTTGAAAAAACAAATAACACGCAGCGCATAACATCAATAGAAGCTTTGATCAGCAATCTGTCATATGGATGTGTGTGTGTGTGTGTGTGTGCGTGTGTGTGTGCGTGTGTCAATGTATGACATCAAAACATGACACTTTGCTGCTGCTCCCTGCATCTCACTGGATGTGCAGGGAGAGTAGGTGAGCCTGGTAGCATCACCTAGCTCATACATCACATAGTGTCACACTGATACTCCCACACACTGCATATACTGAATATACCATAAACGTGCATCCACCAGCAAGTGCTTTTTAGTATTATAATTCTCACACTCGCATGGACACACTTAGGCTTCAGGTTAACTAAATGCGTGCACCGGGGAATGTAATCGTACTATCCTCCTAAAATGAAGGATGATTGCCTCTGACATGTGTGGTGCAACTCGGCCTGCATAAATCACCTGGCTCAGTTCAGAGTGTATGAGGTGGAAGGTGAGCACACGTTAATATTATCAGCAAAAATGTAAATTAGGAGGTAGCTCAGCATGACGGACAGACATTGACCTGTTTTGGTAGGCATTCAAAATCTTCTGCTACCTGTGATGTTTGGATATTTCTAGCTCAACAGCACAAAGATGCAGGTTTAGAGGCTAAGATTAGTGTGGGTGTATTGCATTTCCTGTTCACTTTCTGTACTATGACATGCTTGGATCCTACCACCACATACACACTGGCAATATAATATTCAATACAAATTCCCAGAGTAATCCATTTTCTTTTAAAACCCATTTGAATTCCACGACAGAACAAAAGACGTATGAGCTCTATTGCTTTCATACAATGAGTGAAATAAAACATCCTGCTTCTTCTGGTGTAGAGGGAGGAGAGAGATAATTGAGTAAGGAAAGAAAAAACAGAAACGTAAAACATCATGTTCCACTTCGATCTGTTGCCCGCAAACTATACTATGTCAATGTGTATGTATGTTTGTGTTTGTGTGGGTGTGTGTGTTGCATACGGATCAAAGCTTTATTATAAATATCGATTTTCTGCCTGGAGGACGGAGCCTTGATATGAAATTACATTGATCTTTTTAATACAATACCTACTTTATATTTATGAAACTCTGTCTTTGCGTGTGTAATTTGTTGCTGCATTTTTGTAATGCCGTGCAAACAAGGGAGAGTACATAGTGTGTAGTAAAAGACGAGAAGAAGTGTGATGAGCTGTGCTGCTTGTGTGTGGAGCACTAAGATTTAACAAAGTAAAATACATATTTGCCGCTGATAGTTATTCTTAGGAGTAAAAAGCACACCTCATTAAAGATGAGTGGACCGCAACTTCTACAGGGCATAAACATAAAAAACCTGCAGAAAAACAATAACAAACTAAACATCCATCACATATTGGTGATGATGACATCAATTGTAACTTCTTTTTCTCTTTATAATCTCAGAGTGTAAACTCAATGGTGCTTCTCTCTGGTTCTCTGACTTGTTTACTCACCCCCACCCCCACCCTTGATTCTTGGTTCTGGGTCTCTCCCTTTTATTTGTTCAACCCTGCTTTCAACATTCAACAGAAGCATCGTCTGAATATTGTTCAGACGATGCTTCTTGTTACAAGAAACAAAACTGTAAACGCCCCGCCAAACCACGGCCTTCTCCTTGCACATGCCTCAGCAGTGAGCCAGCCAGGCTTAGAGACTGCCTCAGGCCAAAGCCATCAATATATTCATGTACACTTATCTACTTAGCCGGTGGTTAATCTAATGTCAAGGTTGGCCTGTTATTTATAAAATGCCGTTTACAGGGCTAAAAGAAAGAAATGACGTAATGATGTAAAAGTTGCCCCTTCTATCCGATACGTACTGTATACACTGCCTTCCAGAAGAGAAACTAAATATTGTATTACTTTAACGGCTATAAGTAAATGTGATTGCAATACAATTCATCATTTGATTACATTTCTTACTTTGAGCTATTAAGTGAATAAGCTTTTGAACCCTTGACACTCAAAATATCTAATTAAATGTAAAGTCAGCCAGCGATTAAAAGCTCCTTTTTTTCTGTCTTTCATTAAGAAATTACGTAAGCAAGAGTGTGAAAAGCCCTTATGATTGGCGTTGTGTAATTAATATTACAGAGACTGGTGGAGAGTATGTTACCTTTACCTGTTTATAAACTTTGCCAGAAAAACGTGTCATGAACAGACAGCAGAACCTGGAAACAAGGTGCCTGTAAGAATTGTATTGATTAAATATTCTGTTCTTTTTTGCCTGTGTCCATAGTTCTGATTGGTGGATCCCACTCACTCCCATTGGCCAGGTGGCTGACCTTCGGCCTCTCCTGCTTCCTGTTGCTACTCTACAGATGATGAGCACTTCCTGGTACACCGCCTGTCTGTAGTGACAGACACTGCCCTGACTCACGCTCTTATACTTCTCTCTCTACCCTTCTCCCTGTCTTCCCCTCCACATACCTGTCTCCTTAACTCTCTCCCCCTTATCCACTCCATGAAGTTCTATCCTTTGTGCATCCATTTCAGCCTTCTTGCATAGATAAATAGTATCACAGAGTCTTTGTCTAGATCTCCTCCTCTGCTTTCTTTGAACCTTTCCCCCCAGACACTCAGTATAACCAACTGTTGTGCATATTGTATTTAAAGTGAACATACTTAATGATCTTTGACAGTTAAAATTCACCTTCTCTCCTTTGTCTCTCTATTAATCTGATTAGGATCACTTTGTCCATGTCAGTGTGTCACTTTGTCACCTTTCCCTCTCCTTCATTAACCCTTTTCCATCCATACATGCTCCCTTTCATGTATCTCCACTCCCTCAAACCGCAATCCTCAATAGCCCCTCCACCCTATTCCCCAGACACACCAAAGTGTCGGACACTCTACCAAAGATGACAAAGGACCTGAGGGAATAAAACGAAGGAACAGGATTCCAGGAGGAAAGCAAAAGAGAGAGAAAAAGAGGGTGAAATCCTTTTTTTTCACAAGACTGTCTCCCTTCCGTCCCAAACTCTGGGATATTGGGAGCTAACGAAAGACAAAGGGACGGACTAAGAGAAACAAACTGATGATTGAATGAATAAATAAATGAATGCTGAGTAAAAGGACGAGACAGAGACAGAGGATATAGAAGTGTGCTCCTGGTAGCCTCTCTGCTTGCCCTCTGCTTGCCACAAGAGACGAACCTCAGCGCGGATTATACGTGTACATTTATCTCTCTATATATATTAAATATAACAAAGTTTAAACTTAAACACAGCTAGGACAGTGGAGGACTTTACAAAGTGAAATTAAAGAAGCACAATGTTTATACAACCTCTGCTGTACCTTTGGGTTTTATTCTACTTATTATGTGATGTTGCAATTTGTCAGACCAATTCAATGTTTTTGATATTTTGCTTTTTTTTTTCTTTGGTTCATTGCGTAACAAAGGGTCAAGGGGAATGGGTAATAAAGTATTATATTAATATTTATGAGAAGTACAGAAGATGATTTGTGATCGAGAACCAGAATTGAGCACGAGGAGATAAATGCAAGGATGACACAAGCCAACTGGATTGGAAACCTCAACTTTTATTGGCACGTACTGAACACACACACGGACACTTTTTCCTTGCTGACATCACAGCCAGGCCCTCAGCTCACCCTCTGCCTGTCTCTTCTATGGATAAAACAAAAAGCAAACCACAGATGAGAGATACAACCTTCACATTTCTGCGCCCTTACTATGAACTTTCCATCACTGGACATTATTACTGGTCATGTCCAGGATTGATGAACCACAACAGAAAAGCTGGACAGGTTATTTCTAATGAAAAGAAAAACAAGGTGTCATAAAGGAGGGCCACAAAGAGCTTGGAGCTGGAACAGTTTAATATTTCTTTCTCCACAGGTAATTGAATGTCATGTATGAGTTTCCCATGCACTTCCTTTACATGAGTTAAAACTGTCAGATTGTCAGCAGCAAGGATTGCATATCAGATTCTGTTTTGTTTGATGAATAGATCAACATAGGTATGATGGTTAAGCAATACACATATCTATAGATCTGTATATCTTTATGATTGCATTTGAGATGGCAGTTTCTTTTTCTAAAACAACTGTAGTTACCATTCATGAAGTTCAATAAAAAAAGCTGTAGCTATTGTAATCATATAGATAGTATGTTTTTTCAATTTGCTCCATTACGCTTGAACTTATCTCAAGAAAGCTCCAAATTAATGTTGCGCTTTTGAAGTAATGTGATTACCATGTACATTACATGTGAATCAATCATGTGAACACCATCTGTACTTTTGTCTGTGTTAGGTCACGTTCATTTGATCACTTTTTTGGTTGTTTTTCTTAATTGTAGTTGTTACAAATTGTATAATTGCAACCATAAGTAGTGCAGAACATACATAAATGACGTGCCTAATAGAATTTTCCACTTTGGTGTGAGTAGCAATTTCTTTGTTAAGCTGGCACTGGTGGTTACTGTACAGTATGAGTATATCATCATACTGTATCAAAGACAACTTAATCACTCAATGCTGTGTAAGGCATGTTGGATTAACCCGTGAAGCTCTCTGTCAGTGGTGAAATATACAAACTTAGAAGCCCTCTGAAACCTGCAGACTCTCAATATTCCTGTACTCCATTTCTGTCCAACAATTACTTTACACCTCATGGCAGGTTGCACCTGATGTTACAACCACTTTAGAAGTGAATTTGAGTGACAAAATGTCCTGTATTAATGTAGCTTTGTCATGCTGCAATCATATCCAGTAAAGTAATGCTGAAAATATTTTAATCTTTTTAAAATATTTCCCAAAACACAGCAAGACAAAACATGTGTATGTGTTTAGGCATTTATTGAAACAACTCCGATGTCACCCTCCTAAACGGCTAAGGGATAAGGATACATGTTTTATTTGTATCAGCTTAAGTTTAACATTTCAAGAAGCATTAATGTGCATGGCATTTCATTGTGCTTACTGTCAAAGTATTCTTCATATTTCCTCATATTTCAATGGCAGTAGTAAAAGAGAATGAGTACTATTGTCATCTTTGCATTTGGACATGCGACAGCTGCAAATTAACAGACATAAAACTGTGGAAACCTCAGATGTATTGTCCGAAACATTGTTATATTTTCAAAACTGACATGAACACACTTTGAGTGTTTTGGCTTTTTTTTGACAATCCAAAGCCTTAAGTTCAAAGTGAAAGAATTGTTAAGAGTGTAAGCACACCTGTAGCAACACTAACATTTGCCCATATGGCATCTAGGAAACATACAACCTGAGGTTTTCATATATCTTCAGATCATTTAATCACATGCTATAGTTCAAGTGACACTTTTATTTCAGTACAAAATAATCGCGTGCTTCATTTGTTTAAAAAAAACATCTGTCAATAAAATACAAATAAACAGCAATGAAAAGCTTCTGTCAATAATAACGATATCTGTCCGAGGGTGAAATGCTTTGGTAACAAGCACGCATCTTAAACATGCTGACTGTCATACAGTGCTGTAACTAAGAGCAATGTGTAGCACAACTGTTAGTTAGCATACAACATTAATGTATTACATCTGGATTGGAGAAGAGGTTCAAGATCTATCAACATATATCTGATCCTAAAATTTGAATCAAAGTCAAAATCTTTTCTTGTGACTTTTAACCAATTGTACAAGATTTCAGATCTAGTTTGAATAATTTGATAAAGACAGACCAAAGACCAGACAACTAACTAAATGTTTACCACATGAATTAGTGATGGACTCTCTGGTAGACTTATTACCTTAAGTGAAGTCTTTTTCAAAGTGTTACATTGCTTATTTCCTGATGAATTCCTCAAAAGTACAGCGGGTCAGGCTTCTTTGAGTAATTTTCATTTGAGCAACTTTCTTAGTCATCACCACTTCCTGTTAGCAACCTGCTCATCATCGTGTTTACTGAGCCCCAGTAGAGTTACACATGTATGACAAACTGACTGTTAATTATCCACTTACTGTTTACCGTCTGTACTTTCTTGAACTGATTGGAATTGACGTGCAAGATACTGTATGGACCTACTCAGAATCTATTCCCTCCTTGACTGCAAAAGCTGCCAAAACACAGAGGAACAGTTTGGCAATAAAACCAAAATTCCCTTCTGGCAACAAAAATAATTAAAGGTAGATGTTCAAAAGTGATTTTCTGGTTTGTGGGAAATAAGATAATGTGAACCAATCAGGGTCTGAGTGCTGGCAAAATGCCTGCCTTCCCTGAAATGTTGCTTAATCTCATGAGTGTTTTGCAACCCTGCTTTTACAGACTGCAACGACCTTTTTCACAAAACGCTGTGACCCTTGCCCTGTCTTCTCAAAAATAGGTGAAAATCAAAACATTTCTAAATAGTGTTGGATTGAAAATGTTTTGTAAATTTCTCCTTCTGATCAAAGTCTGGCACACAAACACAAGTTATGGACTTCCAGTGCTCCAGTTGACTTTTTGGACCAACACATGACAGTGTCTCTCAATGTTCTGTGGCATCTGGTATTTCAACAAGCAGCTTCAAAATGATAAGCCTTAATACCTTATATATTACTTTTTTAGGCCTCACCTGACTATTGTAGTTCACTGTGACAAGCATTGTCTTCGCATTCAGCACATGTTGGGAATCAGTGCATGGGTCACAGTAATTGTCCACATGACTGTCAGGTTGTACAACATAGCCGTCACTGAACTGTGTATCAATCCATTTTTGGATCAGAAGATGTGAAATGCACCTCTAATGGGTAAAAAAGGGAGAGGGGTATCAAACAGTGCTGGTTGTTGTATATTGCTGTCATGTACTGAAGTATTTTAGAGGAAAATATATTTGAAATATGACTCTGAAAGGTATAAATAAACATTAATGAAACACAAAAGCTTAAGGTATTATGGTTTGTTGCTGCAATTGCTCTTGTGTGAAAAGGGAAATAAATGTTTAGGTTATACCCAAGTTCCTTCTCTGGCTGTACAATAAAAAAAAAAAAACAGCGCCAGCAGCCAGCTAGTTTAAATTAGCTGGAATTAACACTGGAAACAAATGACACAGCTGAATTTGACTTTGGGTATCAAAATCTGCCAAACAGCATATCTAATTCTCAGTCATAAACACATTATTATTCCATACAAAAACTGAAGAAATAGACATTAAAAGTTGCTTTTTTACGTTGGTTTTGTGCCATTGCTATTTCTTGCTTGGTTGCCTGGTAGCATTGATTGGGTTATAACAATAGAATGAAGAATGAAAGGTCTTTCCACACCTTTATACTATACCTTCACTGTATCCCTCTCTTGTAGAATTGATTTTTAACTAAATACATCATTATTTACTGTTAATATTTGGACTCGTATAACAATGTTGGATTCATTTCTTTCACATACATTTTGAAATTTGTGTACATTCCTTTTACAGACACAGGTATGTGATTAAGAAACCACATAGCTGGTGTAGAACAGTACTTCATAATACAACATTATTTGGAGAAAATATATTTTAAAATGTATTTTTACTTGAAATGACGTGATTGATTGTACATGTTGTAGTTGCAACAAACACTTATTGAGGATCCTCAGGAATTAATACATTGCTGAACATATTTTGGCGCTTGCTAGCTAATGACTTTACTGCCAAGGCTGCCAGCTCATGCTTGCCTAATTTGAGAGATGTGTGTAAATGATCTCACAAGAATGTTTTCTCCCATCTTTCAACACCTCAGCGTAGGATGTCACTGCAAAGTCAAACCATAACAACAAATACAGTAATCGGAACTAATTTGCACTCCAAGGGCGTGTGATAATTGTGTGCCTTGCTTTGACATTATCACCATCTCTAATTGTGTCGCTCTCTGTTTTTTTCCCATTTTGGATTTGCCTTTTGCCCTCTGCCTTTTGTCTTTTTTCTCCTGTCTCTCTCCGCTACACTCCTATTTCTGAATGCAGTGAAAATAACCAGGACAAAACTAGACACCATCTTGCCATTAGATCCCACCAGGCACAATGCCAAAGCAGGCCATGGTTAGGTATGCAAGGGGGGAATTACCACACCCATTGTCCAGCTCGACCTTCATCATGACCCTAACTATATCTGTAACATTTCATGACTGCATTTTGCAAGGTTGTAAAGTTATCCCGGCCACAGAAATCTGTCCACAGGGAACACTCAAACATACTCACAAGGTGAAAGCAATGCCAGCGTCTAGTAAATATACAGCAAGTGTAAAGAAGCTGCGTGTTTTTGACCTTATTATTAACAGGCTGTTCCTGTTTACCTTCTCACATCAAGTCTGGAGCTCCGCAAAATGTGAAATATGTCAAAGATATAAATGACATCTCTCTATCTATCACACACACAGACACGGAGACACACACACATAAATAACTGGTGTCGGCTCACTTGCACAGTATCAGACGTGAGAGACATGAGCTTACACACAGCTCTTTTCCTCTTTCACCCTTCTCATCTTTTCACTCTCCCTCCCCTCTCTCAATTGAGTGAAGCAGAGATGTACAGATAGAAGACTAATTAATGTGTGCTTTCTACTCTGAGCCGCCTCTTAGTGGAGCGCAGGGTGGAGGCGTTAGGGCTGAATGGTTCAGCGCTCTGCTGTTCTCTTTCATTTGTTGTCTTTGACACTGGGGAGGTGGGATTTCTAACTGAACCTAGTTGTTTGCACTCATATGAATAGACTAGGACTTTGCTGCGGCGCCTGTTGTATCAAAGATTACTCAGGGTTCATTACTGACAGGTCCGAGCTTTGCTCCTGAGAAATCCTTATTATTTTCTGATGCTCACTCTGAATATATATATCCTTGGGCACAAAGCAACTTGGCAGCTGTCAATACCCCAGTTAGGTTTGATTCTAAGCAAGTTTCAGAGTTTAAAAAAACCTAACTACAGTCCTGTAGATAGACTATCCTCCCAATTACTAAAAAAGTGTTACTACAGCATTATTCAACAATTCATGTTTTTCTTAGACAACAAAAGCACTTTGGTTGAAGGCAGAGAAATGTGTGGAAGCGTGTAAAGAGCAATCCTCACATAAAAGTGTCCACTTTACCTGATTGAGAAATAGTTATGTTCAACATCTAAAACATCAGAATTTCACTTTATATTTAATGTACAGTATTAGTTGGAAATTGTGTCCTTGCTCTCATGTTTTGGAAATATCTAGATGTAATGTTAACCGTCTTCCACCACGTATTCAACCCAAAATTTAGATTTATGGGTTGATTTTAAACCTAAACGCACAGCATGTTTGGTCTTTACTTTCTTCCTCCCTCCCTCCCTAACCTCCATCCTTTCCTTCCTCCAGAGAAAGAGAAGGTGTGTTAAACACACACCTTGCATGCATATGCTCTCAAAGGAGTGAGAAACTTACAGGGAAAAAAATCTGTTCTGCTTGAAGAGTGAATTCCATTTGTTTGATATTGAGCCACTTGAGAACTTTATCCTAGACACTCTGGGTATAAAGGGATATAACTATTCTATGACTGTCCTCTGTACATTATTTATCCAACACTTCTCTCCTGTGGTTTCTTTAAATGCTTAACTTTGGTGGTAAAATGTTAATATTTTTTCTCAAAATATGTGTCAGGGTCTGACTAAAACAATTGACTTTTAAGTGCTGTGAGTGACCTGCATTTTTAACGAAGGTCTCTTACCCACTTATACGAGTAGCGCCAGGAAATAAGTATCCACCAATCTAGTAAATGAAGAACAACCTGATGTACTTCCTGAGCCACAGCTGTCTCTGCAAACCAGCAGTTATGTTTATATTTCCTGATTACTATTCCAAATCAGATCATCTATTGTATGTATGGATGCTCATTATGTGTTTGTATATGTACACTTATGGATTAGGTTTGAAACAGCTGGATTTCTTTTGAGTGATGACCTTAGAGTGCTAAAAAATAAATTAGAGAGAGTTTGTGATGCACTGAGAGCAGTGACAATGAGTCAAACTGAGGGTATGTTATTCAGTGTTAAGGGAATATGAAGTAACCCTTGAAAAGCTTAGTGTTCATCTTCAGTTTGAGGACAAAAAGTGCCTGTGCTGTCTAAACGTCTCGAAGAGGTTCATTCATGAGTAAGTGGGGTGAACGGCATGATCTGCCTCGGAGTAAATATTTTATCGGCAGGATTGATACTGATTTTGAATTAAATACAAGAGATATTCTTGGTAAAACAACTTTTTTTAGAACAAATTAGGTCGATGAAGATTGATCTCCAATTGGAGATGTCCCGCCCCTTAGCCTATCACGTACAATGTAAACACACCCACACGATAAGCTTGTTCCTCATACATTCAGCAATATGCAAATGCATAGTTGATCGACTCAATGTAACATTACTCAAAGTTAAAGGCACGATGTATTTTATCAAAAACATGGGAAAACAGCGCCATATGACCCAGAGAGAGTGAATCTTGATAATGATGAATTCTGTGATCTTTTAAATTGCCATCATCAGTTCAAAGATGTTCCTTGTCAGGTAAACATCTCAACATCTGCTTTTGGGACGATATTTATAGTTACCAGATAATAAATCCTAAAGACTTTCGTGATGGTCTGACTTTGTTTTAAACACCACACAGAGGTTGAATTGTATTGGTCTCAACTATTGAGTGGATTTCTTGATCTCTTAAATTAGTTTACCTTTGGTACAGACATGTATGCCTCACTCATAATTAACTTTAATATCTTAAGTGATCTCTTGCCTTTTGTTTTAAATGCCGCCATTGGGTCAAATATGTTCCAATAAATTCCTTACATTAAACACTATGGATATTCCCACCAGCTTTAGATGCACTTTGTGTTTAATTAGCAAATGTGAGCATGCCAACATGTACAATTGAGTGGGTGAATGATATACCTCTTAAACACCAATCATTAAGAGCACATTTGTAGCCAAATTGGTGCATATTAATAATGAAACTTCCAATGGTTTGATTGCAGGTCTTTGTTTCTCTCCCTCCACCACCGTCATCTGTTGATAACAGGAAACATCTCTTCGAGTCTTAGACGTAGTACTGCTTGTCAGTCATTGATTGAGGATGTAGGAGGAAGAAGGAGTAAGGTCATATAATCAGCACAATTTATTTGAGGTTGGAAAATATCAGGCAGTCTGACCTGTCTTCATGAATACTGATGCTCCTTGGCGTATAACTCAAATTAAAGTGACTCACATTGCTGTAATAATCACAGCAATCGATTGGTCTCTGCAACGTAGGCAAGGTCAAGCAGGAACTCTTTGACTAACAATAACGTTTTATGGATGCTGTACAGGAAGCAGGTTTAATCACTTTTGTATTTACAAAGCAAAACTAATCAATTCAATTTCAGGAAAATGTTATTACAGGTTAATCTGGAATGGAAAAGATCTAGACATTTTGAATATATTCCAGTGGAGTCTGTGAGTATTTCTTCATCTCCTGAATATCCTCGCCCATGTCTAACTGGTGGTTATTCCTGTTGTGTTATGTTTCGCAGCTTTATGTTGCACTTATGTTGTTGCAGCCTTACTGTCTATCAAGACGCAAGACAAAAGTGTTCAAGGTCAACAATGAACCAAGGATGCTGCCATGCGATTCTGTTTTTAATACATTTTACTGCATTTATTCATAAGAACAAGTGGATGAAGAAACTATAAAATATAAAAGTCTCAATTCACATTGCCGCCATCTCACAGGGTTGCAGATGCATTCAATCCTTGGTCCAAAGGGCAACCATTTTTAATCTGAATGGCTCTGATAAATTGGAAAACTGTCTTTCTTTACAACCTTCTTGTAAAATCCCAATTCAAAGATTACTTGAACTGATACAGTATATTTTAAAATGTCATTATAGTGTATTAGATATTACTAAGTTGATTAAATAAGTAACAATTCCCATGATTTCACTTCAACCATCAAACTCCTTTTTTTATTAATTTACTTAATTTAGTAGATAACTACTGTTTACTGTTACTGTTTTATCCTGGTGAATGCAAGACCAAAGTTAACAGTACAAGTTCAAACAATTCACAAAAGTGTGGGGCATAGTCCATCATCACATGGATCCCTGCAAACATTATCATTTGTTTTCTAATATCACATTAACGTTAAATGGGCCGTTCAACGTTGTGATCAAGATTTACTGAGTCAGAACAGCAAGAGCAGTTTTGTGTGTGTGTGTATGTGTGTGTGTGTGTGTGTGTGTGTGTGTGTGTGTGTGTTTGTGTAATGGGATGGGGTGAGACAGAGACAGCCAGAGGCGTGTAGGAGAGGCCGTGGCACTCGTCCATTCCCAGAGGTGCTTTTATTGGCTCCTCCTTCCACAAAACCACCTTTCCCCTGTTGAATAAAGCGGTAGAAAGCAGGACGGACAGTGAATGGCACATTAATCCACAAAAAAACTGCGTGTACCTAAATGCATGATGTTTTTGTGTTTTGCCTGGTGACACTCTGGTAGTGAGGGAACATTCTAAAGAGAGAATTTATTTTAAAGTTAATGTTCTCTGAGATGCATGAGAGGAGCAATATTCTGATATTTACCACATGCTCTCAGCAAGCAGGTGCTGTCAATTTCGAGTCAAATCAGCTTTGAAAGGCCATCATAGGCTTGGCATTAATCGGAGAGATGACCATGTAATACATATCCTAAGATCATGTCCTGTATTGATGAACCAACATAAAATGATCTTCTGACTCACAGTGACTTACTGCTTTGGTCTAAAGGCACTCATTATACAGTTACTAACACCACCAAACATCAAATAGAAATAAAGCAACATACTGGCGTATTTAGCAAATCAATTATTTTAGGAACAGGCGAGGAAAACGCCAAAACTTAAAGAGATTCACAGTAGATCCAACATGAATGCTAACAGATGGATATATACTGTTTAGATAGTGTGTTATAACCTAGGAGTTACATTGCACGGCTGACCTTGTGCCGATTTTTTCCGGTATTCTGATTTGGCTTAAGACAAGCTGAATATCTGTGTGAGTAATTAAGCCAGTGGTTTCATTACTGGACAATTAGTCTCATATCCACTCTCCCTGAATCTGCTGCTTATCTGTTCCTGTGTTTGCACACGCTCTGCATAAATGCGCTCACACACACACACACACACACACACACATACACAAACGGGCAAAATCAGTCTAAACTGTGTAGTTCACATAAGCATGAACCAGAGAGAGAACGTTTCACTAAGTATGTTTGCTCTCCAATGGTGCTAACAGCAAGATAACAATTAATACAAGCACCAATGTGACTGGCTTATCTTTCAGCTTTGTTATTGAAAAGTTGTTGGAAAAGTTTTACAGTGTTTGTTATGACTATAGAGTCAACCACTGGGAAACAAAAAGGAGATCCAAGAGAGTTATAAAATAAAATGACCATCAACTACTCGTATTTTTTATCAAACCAGCAAGACCAAAAAAGAAAAATCCTTTCTGTATCGAACTCTTTATTTTCTGTGTTGCCCTTTTCCTTTCTCTCTCTGTCTCAGCTCTGCCTCCTTGCATGTTCTGGTCTGTCGGTCTCTCTCCCAGATTTTTCTCTCTCTCTTCTCTCTTCTCTCTCTCTCTCTCTCTCTCTCTCTCTCTCTCTCTCTCTCTCTCTCTCTCTCTCTCTCATGTCCTCCTGTCTCAGAACTTTATTTGGTGTGATTTCCTTTACCACAGCATGCCAGTGGTAAAGGACGGGCCTGACGGGCATTTGATTAAGAGGCATAGTGGTACCACCAACATCCTCTTCCTCTCCGTCTACAACGACCGCCTCTGCTGTTGAACTGCGGCAACACTATTCCATTAATGTTTTGGGCATTTCTGTGGTGTAGTGCTAAAAAGCTCCACTCTGACATGGAATTGGATGTCTAACAAGTCCCCAGAGTTTGTGTTAGTGAATAAAAAATGCAAAGATTAAAATGCTCTGTGTGTTTCATTCTCACAGACTTTGTGTGGCTGGTTTTGGTCGGAGACACCAAAGTTTTTGTGGACAGGGAGCAAGAAAACAAAACATAGCTGAGTTAATGTCCTCTCTATATTGCCTGCTCTCTCTCTGTGGAACTTTGAACCGGATTGTTTGGGTTTCTGAATTGGGTGGTTTGTACAAATTTATTGAGGGAAATGGTGGGGAGGCGAAAAGAGCTGGAGGTGATATTAAAAAGATGACTCTTACCTGAGGCACAGGGGCACACTGTATACAATGTGGAAGAAAGCAATACATCTTTTAATATACCGTACATTTCTGCAGCCCAGAAAAATGTTACATGATTTTTTTGTTTTGGATTTCCCTGGTGACATTAGGCAAAACATATACAGTACATGAATGCATTTATTCAATGAAGTTATTTGTCTGTTTTAGCAGAACAAAATTCACATTTGTTTTTGTCTTTAGCCAAGTTGGTGGCTTCCAAAACTTTGGGAGGATTTTCCTGAAACTTTCTACAGACATTCATGGTCCCCAGAGGGTAAAGCCATAGGCGACTTTGGTATTCACTTTGTATTAAAACTGCTCCGATCAGATGGTAAACGAATGTCTTTAGCAAATATGTATTCTCAATAGTTTGATCAGTGATGTCTGAAGGTATGTTTTTGACACTGCTTCTTTCATTAGCAAGCCGCACAAGATCTTGTGGCCAGTGTTGACAAGTTACAAAAACAAAATGAGTCACAAATTTCTTGAACTGGCTCCATCAGTCGAAACACCAATTCATAGGTCGTTCAACATGCACAGAATGGCAAAAGTTCTTATTTGTTGAATTTGATTGTTTATTAAGTCTATTGTGTATTGTCTCAAAGTAAACAGAAGCCGACTGCTTGTTTTAGCCAGCTGCGTTGGTGGGAAGCTAATGAATTGAAAGAACTCAGTTGGGCTGAGTTTCTTTGGCAGAGCAGAGAGGACTCAGCAGAACACAAACGCTCTCACACAGTGGTGAGCACAGAGAACCCAGGCTGTATATTAAAGGATCAGAGACATAGTCATGCTCGCCGGAGCACTCTGCTGTGTAAGAGTGGAGAATGACACACAGAAATGGAGGGGTGGAAGAGGATGAAAAAAACAACATGCCATTAATTTGTAGACCCACTCCAACAAAGCACGGCTTAATACATTGGAAATGGTGTCAGTCACAGAGGATCACAGCTGCAAATAACATTAGCACAACATTGGAGGCAAAGCCATCCCTGCACAGCATGGCCCAGGCCAGCATGCCACTGCTGGACTACAAATGAGATGTGGCATCTTTTAAGTTTCAATATTTTCCAGATAAAAAAACACACAAGAAAAAACAGTAGTAAGTATTGGAGTACTGTAAGTGTATTTGCATATACTCTACCTGAAGGAGCAGGAAAAAATAAATTCTGACTCTCCCAAAACAAAACAATTTTAGCTAGTAGCAAAGATTCCTTAGCCACAATGAGGTTCTACTTTTAGTATTAAGGTTGTGTATGACGTTGCTTCTTGTGATGTCTTCTTTATAAGCAGTTTCTTAATCGATAAAACATAGGAAGCAATTAAAGCTACGTTTTGAGTTAAAGGCTTCATATAACGTACTTTATTGATACATAAGATAAAGTACTGCATTATACTGAAAACAAATCATATTTGAACATCATTGTCATCGTTAGTATGAGTTAAAAGGCACCATGACATTTTTCTAATTTAATATTGCATGTTCGGGCAGGATGTTAGCGCAGCATGTAATACAGAGGCATCGACAGGTTGGTTATCAGAAGGATTGGGAGAAATCCTGGTGGGCTGGTTTTGTTTCAGGCTGATTAATGGGGACTTAACTGAGCAATGATATTGTGTCTCACGGCAGCCGAGCTGATACATTGCTTTCACTTACAAACACACTCAGACACTCTGTTAATGTCCAAACCAAGTTGGGAATAAGGATGTAAGTAAGCAAATACTCCTAATCCCTCCCTCTATTTTGAGCATTAACTATTCACAGTGGCAGTATGGCAAAAGAGAGAGAGAGAAAGAGCAAAAGAGAAAAAATGGATATGAAATAAATTGTGTTGAGTGCAATGAAGAGTAACCAGAGAGAAGTTCTTAATCATGTTTCATGATGACAGTACTTTTTTGTGTTAGTTTAAAAAAATACAAAGTTTTAAACGTCCTCCTTTAGTTGATACATCTGCTGGACTTTACTGTACAGCAAGGAACAAGCATGAGCTCATTTTCTAGGTGAAAAGCCTGGGCCGGAATGGATTTTTAACATTGCAACTAAGTATATATTTTATTTTAACATTGAAAGCTGAAAAAGATATTAGTTCACTGCTTTGGTTTTATGTGCTGCATGGTTGAGTCTCACTGCTCTCATCTCCCCCAACTATAAAACCAGCAGCCAATTACGCTGTCATATCTCTCAAAAGGCTTTGTGCTACCTGCCCAGCAATATACAGCCAGAAAAGATTAGCGACTACTATACTAATCTATACTGAATCTGATCAACTGTAGACCTTTGTTAACAAGAACCACAACTTGAAGTGCGTGTTTATATGTGTACCGTGTAAAGAAACATGTCTCTGGCAAGCTTTTTATGTTGCTCTACTGCTCTGCTGGAAGTGCTTTGTTTCTGTGTGTTCTCATTGGCACCACCTATTGGTGTAAAACTCCACAAGACACAATATATTCACAGCATTAAGTTTAAGGTAGGGATGGTGCTATGTATTTGTGTTTGAGTGTGTGCCTGCTTACATGTACTGCAGTTTCTTGGTAGCCCAGACTTGCAGCGATACTCATATAAAACCAGGCCAATTAATATTGAGAAACAAAGCTGGCCTGTGGGAGAATCAGAAAAGAAGCTAAGGTCAAGGTGTGTGCTTCTGTGTCTTGGAAAAAGGTGCAGTGAAATCTGAAATAGAGAGAGGTAAGGAGGGAGGATAATGGGGAAAAGCGGAGGAGAGAAGGCAGAAAACAAGGCATGGGACACGGTAAAAGAGGAAATGAAATGTAAAGTGAGGGCAGACATGAAGTCAAGGGAGTGAATTGGAAGAAAACAAACTGACAAAGGTTAGACAGAGCATAAAAGGTATTGAAAAAGACAGAAAGGAGGTTGTGCTAGGTTGATGTGTCTTTGTTTTGAAGTCCCTTAGAGAATAAAAGGTGTCTGTAGAGTTGACTAAAGTTCAGGAATTGCACGTAATGTGAGTTATGTGATGTGAAGTCTTTATTTTATTACACAGAGCTGACAAGGGCAGTTTATGGCTCAATCTGGGATGAAAGTTCCGTCTGTCTTCACTGTCTTTCATAAAATGTTCCTTTTGTAATGGCATCAAAAGTAATGCTTTGGCTTGACATTCGTCTAAAATTGAAGCCGTCATGTTTTTAAAAAAAAATGTTGCTTTTCTCTTCAGTGGGTCCACTGACTTTAGCCTATACGGCGGCTTTGTAACATAGCATTCATTTGTTCAAAGACTCACATTCTTCAAGCAATTCTCTCTCCAGCCCTTGAAAACAGATTTGTAATTCTTTCCTTCCTCTTTCCGAGTCCTTTATTAGGGGACAAAATAGCATTTGGTGGATGAACGCTGATTTGTATTCCTCCAGCTCTAATTAAATTTGCTCTGGTAATACAAAAGAGAAAGCCCATCAACAAATAACAGCAAAACAAACAAGAGGGGTGCATGCATAAAACAAGGCGAACAACCTGCTTTGGGGCTGATTGTGTTCAGATGTGCTTGATAAAACACAACTCTGCATGCTGAAAAGGAGTAAATGAAGAGGTTTGATTCAAGTTTGTTTCATGTGTTATTTGTTCCTACCACTTGCTGTCGTGTTCATTCAGCACAAGGCTGGAAGTGAATATAATGTTGCTAATGAGCAGAATGACTACAGAGCAAAATTGAATTACTGTTGTAATTTAGTGCATTTTCCTCAGGTTACCGCCAAATTATTTATTAGTAAAACCCACACGGAACAATCATTTCCTATTGTAATACAAATCTATGCTACTTATAGGGAGTATATTTTAAACCAAAATCCTTTCTGCACCGCACTTTATGGAACGCTGATGATGATTACTTGAGTAAATGCATTAAATTGCTTTAGCCTTTTGCTTGGTTTGAAGCACACATGGACGATATCATTACATTTCGGTTGGACATTTGACGAAGAACTGTAGTAGAACGACACATTGATATTAGGAGTACAAATACATGTCCAATACATTTCTTGTGAAGATGACGAATGAACGTGTTTACGTATTTACATCATTTTTCATAACATTTTTTGTTTTGTATTAAGCAGTCTGACCCTGATTCAGGCATTGGCATTCTTATACAGTGACATTGACAAAAGTTTGCAACTCCTGAAGAATAAAAAGTACATTTTACAGCCAATCATTTTCCATACAGAACAGTCACACCGACTGACGAACTTAACATGAATATAAAACATGAATCAAATATTATGCCTTTGAGGTACACAGGTTTGAATACATTGCAAATAATAACATTTAGAAATATAAATGAAAAGAGGGTATTATAAGCAGGTTTTGGATTTGGAATAGAGTTCACCGACTTGTAGTAAGTGCTGTTAAAACAGACAGTTTCCTAATAATACAAACAAATACACTATGAAAACAGACCTCCTTCATACTCACCAAGACATGGTCTTTAAAGTTAGAAATGCAGGTGAAAATAAAACAAAAGTGTATCTGCACAAGTTTGTTTGGTGCTAAACGATCAAACACGCACAATCAAATCAAACTTCTGCATATTTTACAGGCATTTGCATTTCTACAGCTCTTTTGCCAGGATGGAAATAAAGCCCTTCATCTTTTGTTCCCTTTACGTTATCAATATCCTTCAGTCTTTTCTCCAAGCTTCTCAGTCACAGCTTAAAGAGACTGCATCTGAGCTCATGCTGACAAATCTGAACTCAGGTCAGCCTGAGAGAGCCCCAGCTGGACCGGTGCTCAGTGGGAGTCATTTGATCCCTCTCTGTATCTCACTGGTGGACATGAGGAAGAGAAGGTGGTCCCTATTAGAACAGAGCAATAGATGAAGGGAACTCAGACTTACAGCATGCTCTGTCAGGATGTTTCCAGAGGTAAAAGAGGACAGTTTGAAAAATAAGTGTGTAATTAGGAGTGGTGTTGTCCATTTCGACTGAATTATGTTTTGGTGCAGCATGGACAGAAAAGTAAGTTCAGCTGCCAGTTTTGCAGATAAATGGTCTCAGTGTCAGAATATAATGTATTATCTTGTCCACTTTCTGAAATCAAGCATTTCTTGTCGGAAAAAATAACAGAATTAAACTTCGTTGTATCCCCAACAGCATTTCTCTTATAACCATCCTTGCCTCCATCTCTTCTATTGGCTCCACATTTCCCCTATATTCCTTTCTCCCGCTATCCTTTCCTGCATTTCCTCCTCCTCTTCATCTGGTTCTTGCTGCACTATACAAGCCCAGCTAATCAGTGACTAATCTCACTTTTAATTCCCTTCCTATTAACCTCTTGCTATCATTTGTTGTACCATTACCCCTGCATACACACACGCAAGCGCAAATTACCTTCAGAGCTAAATTGCTGTTTATTTCTACATCATGACAGAGATATGCTGAGTTAATTACAGGGAGCAAAAGCAACGGGAGGGGGAGAGAGGCGGATATAAATAGATAGTACTGTATATGAAGAGATGCACAGGGTTGGATAGCACGTACTGCCCAATAATATCACAATGTTTTTTTCTTGGGTTTTCCAAGGTAATACCAGCATCAGAGCCAATTCATTTGAATGCTTACACTTTTTTTGCCCCTATTATTGAAATCCTGTAAAAATCAATACCACGCCTAAGAGTGAAATATTCACTTATGGACTTACGTTTTTAATGTTCAATCTATACATGATCAAATTAGGATTTCTATGATTAATGCTCTGTTCTTTATTTAAATGTATGCATACCATATGGTTTATATTTCTTCTCTCCCTTGTGAACGGACCATTATACCTCAAACACAAACACTGACCATGAGGCATTTTTTCTCAGGGGACAATGTACTGTAGCTATCTCATGTATTTGGAACAATAAAACAGTTGTGAGAGATGCTAAAGCCACGGAGGGACCTGTTTTCAATATTCCTAGTTTCTCTGAGGCTGAGTCAATAGTTTAGTAGAGGCACGTTGGAGGTCAATAAAATATGCATATTTTATTTGGCAATACAACACATTTGGCCAATGCATTTAAGTTTCTTCAGATATCTTATAAATGAGCTGAAGCATCCAGGACAAATGGAATTCCAATTTAGTCTCAGAGGACACAATTAAAATCTGGGGCCTAATATCCTCTTGTCATATCCTTCTCAGCGCTTGACTGCAATTTACCTGTTAATGTTTTAATATTCAAGGGAATAACAAAATGTGTGCTGTAATGTTGCCGTTTCCATGTAGGACTGGGACTTCTCATGATAAGACGCATGCTGCTCGCAGACAGGCTTAGCTGTCAAGTTATGTATTAACCTCATATGATGGAAAACCTTGCAGTTTCTGGTTGTATTATTTTTCGTCTTTAGACTTCCATTTAGGCACATATCAGGCACTTGATATGTCAAACAGCACACACAGACCTGAAGAGACTGTTCCCTGCTGTTATCTGGGGAAGACATTCTGCCTTATTTTCATTTCCAATGACTGGTGTTAGAGGAGGAAGCAGGACTTCAGGGAAACAAGAGGCTTAATTGGCCGAGCTGATGGCAACGCACTTCAAGTTAGGAGTGCATGAGGCATAGATCGTGGGCCTGGGCCAGTTCCCAGGTGAGAGCCCTGCTGGAGGAGTTTATAAGTCTCAGAGCAATTTGCTGTGAATGGAAAGAGGAATACAAAGAGGGAGAGTGGGAGAGAAAGAGAGAGAGAGATAGAGAGAGAGAGAGAAAGATAAAGGATGGCTCACCATGCTCTGGTTGTTTGCTGTAACTTTTCTCCACTTCTCTCAATGTTTCAATGTTTGGTTTCCAAATGACAAATTGGAAGATAATTAGGCCACATAGTGTGAAACAATTCCCAAACCCAAAGAACTGCAAACTTTGTGTAGGCTTTAGCATTCTCCTTTTCTTCTTTGAGTTTTGAAGGCTATTTGTGGCAAAATAGGGTTAGGAACAATGCTATTCCAACGTGCCTTCCCGGCTGCAGCATGTACAATTCACACTTCAAATTATGTAACTCAGAACAGTTCAACATCACCACAGTAGGACCTTACTATCAAATGCCTGTTCATATTTTGTAAGTCATTTGTGAAATGTCCACATGTATGTTGGCTGCAGGATATAGATGAAAATTGGCTGTATGTGGTCACAAACCCATGCCATTGAAATAATATGGGTTTGATCTGATGACTCCAGAGATTACCAGCAAATGTACATTCAAGGTGTTTAACTTGAAGGTATCATTCAGGAAATGTGAATGTATGTACACAATTCTTATAGCGATTCCTCTAGGACATTATGTGTTGTTTCATGTTTAATATTTAACGTCCTGCTGGGATAACAGAAAGATTTAGGGGGTCACAAAAGTGATAGGGATTCTTGTTCTGGGCACCATACAGGCAATCATACGCAAGGCAATCCATCCAACAATAGTATCATAGTTCAGTAAAAGCTACAAATGTCCGAGCAATAATGTACACAACAGATGCCCCGGTTAGCTCAAGGTCTAATCACCTTTTGCTGTCTATTTCAGCTATATTGATGTTTTCACTTTCAGTCAATATGTAATCAAAGTGTAATGTTGAGTTGCAGCCAGGGTTGTAAAATATGTCGGTACAAGGGCTTGTCATTGTCAGAGCAGACTTACTGCTTGTATGTAAAGTCCTAAAAGTGATTATTCTTCTTTCCCATTATTTGGTGGAGAAGTCAGAGTAGGAAATACATGTTGTTGAAGAATGGAGCATCAGTGCTTAAGCCCTTTGGTGTTACTCCATGAGCCATGTTTCTTTGTAAATAATGTTCCTTACTGAAGTCATGAATAATACAACATATTATTACTTGCAACTGCTATGTGCAGTGTTTCCATCATGACACTGCACATATTTGACCCTCTGTAATGTAAAACAAATGACAAATTAACAAAAAGTATTTGGGACTCAGATGCCCTAAAAATATCAACTGAAGCTGAAACTACCATTTCATATTTGGCACAATACTGTATATTAAATAACTAAACATTTACCTTAAAACGAGCAAAGTTATCTTTTCAAGTCAGCTTTTTAAATAAACCTGCCCTGTGTTGGTGATGCAGGTTTACACGTCTTGGAGACTTCATACCAAAAACAGAAATGTTACTGTCCAAGATGACCAATAGAGGTACCGGCGTCCACTGCCTTGCATGAGTGGAAACTCAGTTGTTGCAAAAAACTTAACAGCTGTTACACTATCCCATGAAAAACTCAAACAGCTTCAACGTAATAAAGCTTCGAATTGTCATCACAATCTCAACAAGAACGTCCAAACGAACATAACAAGCTTGGCTCTCACAACCTATATCTTCTGAGTATGACGCCATCCCAATCAGATTGCACCAGACCTTCCTGATGATACCCTAAAGTCAACTTTGAAACTGTTCACAGCATTTAAATGGGCCATAGTGGTGTACACTTTCTCTATCATGGATCCAATCTTTGCTCTTCACAAATAGCTCATGTCACGCTGACTTGTTCAGAACCCAGCAATCGAGAAATACAAATCTAACAATACAAATTCTACTATAGTACCTTGTTTTAGGATTTCATAACCACAATGTGTATGGATCATTCCTCAGATCACATTTTCTCGAACAACATCAGCAAAGGGAACTCTGAATACTGTTTCATGGTGCATGGATCAAACATCCGTCACTGAGCTAGAGTGAACTTCGCAGTGGAAGAGAGTTTTTGTGATTTTCTTTTTTCTGTGGTGGAGCAAAACGAAGAAAAGTTAGCATCAGGAGGAGTGTTTTGCTGGTGTGTTTGTTAAGCATGTCCTGGAGCTGTAGAGAGCAGTGTACTGGGAAAACGGCATATTATGGTAGAAGGGAGGGAGGGAAGTAGCAGAAAAAGAGGGAGGGAGATCTTTGATGAGGCCCCGGGAGTGTCTCTAATGAGAAGCAATGTGAGGGAGCTGCTTCTTTCTTCCATCACAAACGGAGCTGAGCCACACTGTTATAATCAAGCCACAAACATAACCAACGGCCTTAATTAAAAATCACAAAATCGCCATTTTGCTTCATGCCTTCTTAAACACAAACTCCAGCAGGAAATCTCTGAGAGAGCATACAAAGGGGAGACAATGCTATCAAAGGTTTGTTTCCTCCTTCTTGTTTATATTGTATCCAGCAATTGCAAGGATTTCTTACCCTGTCATGAGTCAGTCTAGCAGTTATCAGTGGGCTAACAGTCATGTATGTGATGAATCGATGTGAGTCGATACATGCACCGCTATTTATGATTCCTTTCAAAATGTGATAATAATAATAATGAATGAGGCTTGAAATGTTGCAATTGGTGGGAAGTTAGTGGTTCTTTATAGATTCATTTTTTTTGTGATGAAAAAGCCATATATGACGTTGAGACTGAAGGGAAAAGGGGATTTGAAACAAACTGCCGACTTCAAGGCAAGGTCAGTTCAGCAAAACAATTATAAGAATATATTCTATGTGATAACATCATTTAAAATACATTTGTATCCTGTTTCTCTTATTTGTCTTTCTTCTGTATTAATTACGAAGAACAAAATCAATCAATTTTGTCATAATCCATCCATGAAAAAAAATATCACATGATAATAGTGTGAAAGCAAACTGCGTGAGAGAGGTGAGAGATGACAGTGTCAGGGATTTGTCAGCTTTCAAACAGGCAACCGCTGCTCTCTCTTACACTGTTTCTCACTGTCTCTCTACCAATCTAACTCTTCAAAAACACACACACCATGGCACATCGACACCAAACAATTTTCCAACTGACTGCACATGCTCACGTGCGCACATGTGTCTGTGTATGTTGGATATGTGTTTTGTGAGGGGAGATCAGAGACCTTATGCTCTCTGCCTCAGTGGCACTGTGACTGGCAGGCTCAGATTAGCATGACTTATTTGAGTCTGGTAAATAATGAGCAAATACATAAGGCTGTTCAATCAATCAGCTGCCTGGTACCCTAACCTGGCCTACTAAAGCTGTAGCATGGAACCAACAGTGTGTGGTGTGTGTGTGTGCGTGTGTGTGTTTGTGTTGGCATCTGAGGAAAATCAGGCATCGCTACTATAAAAGTTAATTATATACATTAAACATGTTTCATATTGGAAATGATAATAAGTCATATTCTGGACATCATTTACAACAGGAGCTGTTCATAAAAATTACAACTGAGAAAAATAAAGTTATGCATGCCTAAATATATCAAAGTTTATCTGTGTCCTTTCCCCTTCAAATTGGACAAATTCATTCACAGTTAACCATTATGAAGCCTTTTTTTGAATTGCACCTCAGCTCATTCTGAGTGAAATGCTTAAACGGTATGACCTATTAACCATTATGAAAACTGAATGAGCATTTGATAGAAACGTAGAGTTGTTAAAAACTGGGAATTAAGAATAATGTTGCGTCGATATTGAACGAGATGTGAAAGAGAAATGATATGTTGCCTAAACAAACCAGTTAACCCATACTTTCAAATGACTGTAGGTTAATAGCAGTTTTGTAAATGTTGCAGCAGCACTACGCTTTCACCAATGCTATAAGGTTATAAATAATGCACTAAGGGGATTAGAGTGACATATAGTATTTGCTCAATGGTTATTTGCTTCATGGTGTGATTTTCTCATTACCAGGATCCCCTTTTAATCAAAACAGTTCAACAGTCATATTAGGGTAATGGATATAAAGAAAGCAGGAATAATAATGTACTGTATTGCCAATTTAATAAACTTCTGGCAAGAATGCAATATGCATGAGTGGGATTAGCTGTCCAAATGAAAAATGAAATTAAGTGACTGCTATACAGTTCTTCTTTATATTAACATAATCAGTATGTTTATTAAAATAATAGTTATATTAAATATAGAAACAGAACATGCAACATTAATACGATTTTGAAAGATTCAACAATATTTAATCAGACTCACGTTTCGGCACGCCTCACACCTTGGGATTGCTAATTAAAAATCAATGCTTTAATGCAGCTTCATCTGCACACTCCATTTCACAGGCCACATGCAGGTAGTTTGCTTCCATTTTTAATTACATCTTGCATGCTAATATGGAATATAAACCAAACATTTACCAGTAGGGACACCTTTTCATTTCACGCTGGGATGCTCTCTTGTGTTTATGAAACAAGCGAGTGTGTCTGCCAGTGCATTAAACAAGGATGATGTGTGTCTCCTCACCATCAGAGCTTAATTGGCTGTTTACAAAATCTGCAAAATATCTGCTAACTGATGATGACTTTGGCAAAGGAATAAAAACCACTTGTCTTACTCAAACAAGATAGTGTAGGGACACTATTTTACTCCTTTTTAAAAAACATGAGTCATACTGTGTCATCTCCAGAAATCCAGAAGAGTATGGAACTTAAACAAACTGAAACAAAAAGGTTGAAGTAATAATCCTATTATTTTTTTCCTATTCATCAACTGACAAAATATTTTACACAATTAATAGTCAATGCCAATGCAAAACATGGTTTGCCACCTGTAGCAAAGCAACAAGACGTGGAGGTAGGGTTGTTGAATAGACACTACAGTGTGAAACCAAAGTTTATGAATAGTCACAGGCCTTCAAAAATATTGCCTTTTTCCACCAAACCCTGAAGGAAATGGCAATGGAAGATTCAAGCAAGTTCTAATTCTTAGTGTCACACGTTTGACTCTGTATGTAACCCATCCTAGTATTAGGGCAGGTCAGCTACTATAAAACAATGCAGGAAGTGCTCAAAAGTTGAAGCAGCCCCTCTCTAGGGACTTGAACCGGTGGCCCTGAAGTTTATAGGCCAAGTCCCACCAGAGTGACCCAAGGTGCATAATGATACCAAGGAGTAGTTAGCAAGGACACTCTGTAATTAAAGCTTGGCATTAGAAATGAATAGGGGTTTGAAGTAGTCCGTATCTTTGCAGATCATACATCATAAATCATACATTTTAGTCACTGCAATTTTACAATTTTCAAGGGTTTAAGTAACAAGACAACCAAAAATGTGCCTGCTAAAATCTAAATGTGTTTAATGATAATTTAAAGCTTATAAGTGTGCCAAGTTCCAGTGACAGCCATATGCAGCAGTATGCAACATCTTAGTGCCTCTAGTCAGGATTGCAGGATAAGAAGTTACACACACTTCTGGTTGATACCTTAAATGTTATGTCTTTGTAAAAAAAAAGTACATCTGCTGATTCAGCTTTGACCTTGACATTTCATCTCGGTTCTTCAGCGGACTGTGACATCAGCATGGTTGATATTCATAAGAGCTGACCTGAGTGATAGATTGGCTGCAGATCATTACTGGCCACCGTTTACTCACTTCTCTTGGATCAAATGCCCTCTCTTAAACTCATTAATCTTATAAAAGTATATTTTAATCAAACATATGTCAAGAAAATAATATGACAGAGTAATGTTTTGTATAAGGAGCCTAGAGAGTGCCTGGGCTAGACAGGGAGGGAGGAAACTGTAAGGCATTCATGCTGACTGACCTTGATATTGAGAGACAATTGTTAATACTGCACACCAATGGATGAAACATCTACCACAGTTACTTAAGACAATATGGGGCTGCTCAGAGTTAAATGCTGAACTGAAATCAACAAGTCTTTCTAATGCTTTGAACCCAAATGTGTAATGCATCATCTTTGTCTCTCCCCTGCTGATAGGCAAGATAATAGCAGTGCAATTATGACTCAACTTCTACTTTAACACAATCCTCTTTCAAAACTTTATAAGAAAAGTTGAAATTGCCAATCCTGACAATGTTATGTGTAACGCGACATACTGCAGCGTTTTGGTTGTTGTTACGTCCCCACTAAAGTCTAGGGGACCTGGAGACAGTAACACACGACAACCAATTAATGAGCAAGTCAGATTAAATGTAGACAGACAATGTTTAATTCTAATCACTAAAGAATGAACAATAAATGTTCTTCAGGTGAGGAGGAGGAGGAGACAAGGGAGATTGTGCCAAATAAAAGAAATAAATATAACAAAAACCAGGCCTATCCCTACATCTCTTCTGAAACAAACTCAACCAAAAACCCTCACCTCCTGAACTACTAATAAGTGGACAAGGCAAAATACAGGGGTGGCAACAATCCGCTAACCTAGTGTGTCTAACATATGTTATCTACGTGATGAGATGTAAAGGGTACCCCAAACTTACCTAACTCCTCCACCTCCCACCACACACACACACAGTCACAACATACAGCACAGGATACACGATTGTCATAGTAATTTAACACACAGTCAAATTGAGGCTCTCCAGTCAGCAGCAGGCCCAGCAGTGAGACCGAGAAGGCTTCCTGGTTGTCTCCTTTATGGCTGGTCCTGGGTGCTGATTGGTCAGCTGAGGGTGAGAGGAGCCAATCAGTCATCAGTCAGAGATGCCCAGGCAGGTACTGATCAGCTGCTGATTAGCTGTAGCGAATGACAGGGAGTAGAGAAAAGAGCAGGAGGCAAGAAACAAAAGTACAGCCTGCCCGGCACGTAACAGTTGTATTTTCCTTCCAAAGACTTTGAGCAAGTCTAAAACAGGCTCATTAGCTTTCTGTCTGTGTTTTGTCGTGTTGTATGTCCCACAGTAGTGACTGAACTGTGCTGTATAATGACACGTTTTTAGACTAAATATAACATAGTGACTCGAGACAGAGACCAGAACACCTGAATATTGCTTTCATAAGACTGATTAGTTTACTGCTTACGTCTTACTCTATACCATTGCTTAAAATGCAGCTGCAAAACAGCATCCTTAATTCTTAGGATTAACTGAAGCTGGTAGATTAATTAAGACCGCTTAATTACTCCACTTAACTCAGAGCACTCTACAAAGTTCTATAACAACTACTTCATAGATTTAAAGGAACCAGTGTTGCTTTGGGTGAAGGATGATATTTAGACATACGGTATGTTATTTGATATACCGTATAATATATCAATTGAGTTGAGGAGCCAACAAAGTTTAAATGATAACCTGTAACTTCACAGTTAATGCAAACAGAAAATCTTTTAGTTCTAAATTGTATTCTCTGAAGTACTTTCTAATATATCATTTTAAAAACATATATCCACTACAATTAAGTTGTCTTCAATGCGAAGCTAAGGACACTAAACTTTGACGTAGTTAAAGAAAAAACGTGACATACCAATACCTTTAAAAATAATGAGGTTTTCCGATCAATAGACTCCTGGCAAACAGAGAAGTCACATTCATTAAGACCTTTATAAAACACATATTTCTTCATGGGGGACTTTAAGGTCCTCCATTAACTTTGATTAATTAATTAACCTTGTGCTAGTTTTAAATGACCTGCCTGGGATGAACACAGTGATAATGATAACCCATTCACTTAAGGCAAAGAAACAAACTGTGCCTTAAGAGGGCTGCTGGCAACACCTGAAGAAACATTTTGATCTAAGCTTGAGGCGAAGGTGAAGAAGGCACTTGCATTTTAAACACACAAGCAACATTTGTATGCATTCATTGACATTGTCGCGTGTTACATCTAACACTACCAGTTGTAGCATTCACTTTGTTTCAGATGAATATAGTTTACAAAAAAAGCTTCAAATTTAAAATAGACGATTTTCGTAACTACCACGTACTTTAAGAAAAGGTTTGTATGACTTTTTGCAGGCGAGTGATTTAATGACATGTCAAAATGGCTTAATTACACATTTTTGCTTTTAATACAGGTCAGTTGACCAAGCCCAATCCAATGAGAACCCAATGATCATTGTACTCATGGGACGAAATAAGTCTAAAGTGAATATAAGCAGATCCTTTGCCTACTGTATTTGTGTATGGCTTTCATCTTCATATGGTGACTCAGGTTAAAAATCTCACAGTTTTTAGCCTGTTATGTGATCCCTCCCTATTAGATAGAATCGGAGGATGAAACCCTCTTTTTTTGTCACATACATGCACACAGCAGAGCACACACAGTGAAATTGGTCCTCTGCATTTAACCCATCCTGGTACTAGGAGCAGTGGGCAGCTATCGTGCAGCACCCGGGGAGCAATGGTGAGGGGGGATTGGAGGTATCTGGTGCCTTGCTCAAGGACACCACAGCAGGGCCTAGGAGGTGAACTGGGACCTTTCCAAGTAGCAGTCCACTTTCCATATTTCAAGTCTGTTCGGGGACTTGAACTGGCAACCCTACGACTCCCAGTCCAAGCCCCTACTGACTGAGCCACTGCTGGACTATTCAGTTAGTATATGTGTTGTTTATTAATATTTAAATGAATCACGATCAAAAATGTTATATAACAACAATGCCAGGTTTTCAAATCTCTAGAAGCAAAACAATGTTCACATTAATTTATGTTGTGCATCTGAATGCAACAAAACTATAAAACTAACTATAAAGTTTTAATATTTGTGGCAACCTTTTATGTCTTGAGAATATTGTGATTCCATTTCTAAATTGAAAAGCTATTAAATGTTTAGCTTTGCTCTGCTTGTGTGTGTAGTAGCATGCTGCTTCCCGATACCTTGACATATAGAAGTTAACATAACATGCTCCTCAAGGGGAATCTTTAAAAGGGTACAAATTGTGTTCTTTAATTTAATTATATGGAACATACCCTTGACATATGTACGCCTTCTTCTTCTAAAAAAAGAAATTTCAAAAAAAGGGCGGCAGTGGCTCAGTCAGTAGGGACTTGGTCTTGGGACCGAAGGGTCGCCGGTTCACGTCCCGATCGGACCAAAAAAAAAAAAAATATGGAGTGAGCTGGTAGCTGGAGAGGTGCCAGTTCTCCTCCTAGGCCACTGCCGAGGTGCCCTTGAGCAAGGCACCTAACCTCTATCTGCTCCCTTGGTGCCGGGTATCTGGCTGCCTCTCTGCTCTGCCACCTCTCCTCTGCATGTGGTTGTGTTTGTGCATGTATATCCTCTGTGTGTTTAATGTGTGTCAACACAACAGAGTAGAGAAAGCAATTTCCCTGTAAGGGATTAATAAAGTATGTCTTCTTCTTCTTCTTCTTCTTCTTCTTCTTCTTCTACTTCTTTCAATGCCATTGTCCCTGTGGTTTTTTCTCACTCTTTTCAATAAAACATCTGAGCTGCTTTTTATCCTCCAAGGCCAAGCAGACCTTGGACAGTATCTATCAGGGTAGTAGTGTGTACGGTGTCATGTCTTGCTTTGAACAAATACTAGACTATTTACTTGAACCAGCTTTTCAGCCTTCGAAGTGTGACCATTTCAAAGTATCACATTTGAGTGGGAAATCGAGTTATACTCTGTTCAGAATCACAACAAATGCCTACAATATTTGAATGCAAAGTCCACTTTTCATAACAGAGCAAACAAGCCAATCTGAATGACAATTTTCAGGAAAAGACATACTGTAATATTTGTGCATTGTCAAAATTGTGCTCTGTTTTGTGTAATATTTCCATGGTGCACTCTGAAGGTCAGGTTTTTTAACAACTGTGTGCTCCCTTCAGCTTTTACTGAAGCCTACTGTCTTCGTTTTTCAAAATTGCATCAGCATGGGAGACAGAAAACTAACTCGAAATGATCCTGGCAACAAGGGGGATGACAACAGTTCTCAGCAGAAACAGCTGTGCTTGAACGATAACTGAGACATACCATGGCAGGAAGCACAGGGCTTAAATCCTCTGACTTCCTGTCCAAGTTTGACACCTGAAGAAGGGAGAAAGGAGAGATGACATACGACCCTGTCATCTCAGCTTTGTAGGGTAGAATGACTTGTGAAACTGGGAGAAATTATGTAAGTATCTGCTGAAAGAGGCACACACACACACACACACACACACACACACACACACACACACACACACACACACACACACATAGGAACTCTACTGTACATACATGCATGTGTTTCATCCACCTTCTACGTGAGGGCTTATTTTCAGTTTTAGAAAGAAGAAAATGTGCAGTGTACAATCCTCTTAGACTCAATTAAGAACGAAGGACAGGCAGACCTTCTCATCCTTGCAAATGTAAATTGAGGGCATCGTAGGAAAATGACATGTTGAATACAACCCTCTGAATACCCCAAAATGGTTTCTTTCTATTTACACATTCCAATCTGGTTAGTCAAGTCTTATCTATCATCCAATTCATAGACTTTAAAATGTATGCTTTTATAGAAAAATACCAAAAACAACTAAATTGTTGGCCAAGATATTCTATAAATCTATGCGTTTTTGCACTCCAATTGATCTGTTGAACGCTGTTATTATCATAATAAGCTATGAAATGATTAATAGCAGTCAAATAATCACATGCTCAAGAGAATTGAAGAAGTTTTGCAGGTTTTCAACCATTAACCAAGAACTGGAAACCGTTTTTGACACAATTTTGGTGATATGAAATGTCAAGAGATCAACTAAAGTAAACTATTCATCTTTAGTTCAACGTTAGTGTTGGCTTCAAATTCATGGCAATCCATCCAACAGCTCTTGAAATAATGCATTCTTTCCCAAAGTGGTTTATCAATTGCAATGATGAAGTGATCTCCTTTATAACCAACATGTTACAGATTCTATTAAATCTGTCTACTTGTAAATCCTGTTCCCTTTATTATCACATCTAAAAAATCAGTTCAGGTGATCGATTATTCGTCGAGGGATTGGGTTAGGGTTAGTGTTTAACTGGACTTGCACGACACAATGCAACTGCATATTTTAATTGTCTTTAATGTGACCTGATAAAATATGTATACTTTTGAACTAAAATCAAAGTCCAATTTGAAGATTCTTCTGCTCTCAGTCTGAAACAAGCCTTGCCTATGAAAGATTTTTTTGGGTCAGTTTCTTGTGATGTATGGCCACTGCTTGTTATACCAAGGGACTGAGTGTTTCACAGTGTATTTACTTTCAACGCTCCTCAGAGCAACCTGCGCATCTTTTACTCTGAATGCAGGTAGTACTGTTCGGGGATTTGGGACCAAGCTTCTGAAAGAACACTTTACATGCATGTTAATGAGAGCACATCCACATTTGCAAACCCAGGTGGAGACATTTGTGTCTATATGTATCAACACAGACACATACACAAACAGCAGTATTGGATAAGGTGTGTTGTGTTTGTTGATTGTGGCGGTGATAGATGGTGCGGAGAAGAACATTGTAAAGAAATGGTGTGTACAGTAGCTCTGCAACATGCATGCAAATCAAACTACAGCCAGGAGCACATGGTTCACCGACAACTCAACATGTGGTGTTGTGCATGTTGCTACGTTCATACCACTCACACAAACAAATACATTATACTAGTCACTAAATACCACTTATCAATAGTTTGTGATGTGTAATTTGATTGTGCTATGGTTCATTTGTTATTGAAATCTTCTCAGGATGGTGTGTGCATTGTTTCTAGTAATTACAGCCAAGAGTAAGGACTGTGCATTACAGTAGCATAGGAAGTCTTTGTAAGATGTTTAACTATGGGCAACAAATTCAAAGCACTGCTGGTTAACACATAGCATGATCTTCGGTGGATAATCCTGTGAATTATGGTATTGAACCGATTTGCAGTCTACAAAAACAAAAAAAAAAGACTATATTCTGTAGGACAGCGATCTTTTAGATATCCCACTCAAACAGACTAAAGAGTCCAGAGTTGCAGTGGGTGCATGTCAAGTTAAAAAGAAGTAAAATTATAAAATAATACTGAAGGCCTAACTATTCTCCCTACTTGAACAGCAAATATGAGTTAATGTGCCCTGATTGTCAAGAGTGTCATGACTCGAGCCCACACATACAGAGAGCCCTGTGAATCTGAAGCGTGAGAGATGAGCTAGTGAAGGAGTTTCAGAAACTCACACCAACGCACAACACTTTCCTTTTTTTTACTTTGCACACAAACTGAGTCCCTCATGACATTGGCATGTTTTAAAACAAACGTCTTGTTACCCGTTTGATTTCACCCCATCTTCTTTGGGCTGGTCATCACCTCCAGCTTCACTTTGTATGTCTGCTTACAGAAATTGTTCTATGATGAGTACCTCTACTTAGCTTCATGTTCTCACATGCACTCCCTGACTCAATTTAACAACACTTACACACAGCACAGTCACTGAGGATGCATGCCCACTAATGTGAAATGTAATGGTCACTCTTTATCTCCCAGTCTCTTGCATTACATACAACACTCTCCTACACAGGGAACCATGCTGCGTGTTAAGCGGCAGGACCCAGATGGCAGCCACCTGGTGTGTGCTGATGGGCTCCTGCGATGGCTTCGGACAGGATATGGACACACACACAGATGGTGACCCACTGAGAATGGCTGGGAGATGGACGTGCTGACTATTGATTTGCTCAGATCAATGATTCACAGCCTGATCATCTGACATTGAGGGAGTTGCACCGACTGTGCTGGCACATTGGCTTGGCATGTTTGGCACACAGCACTGCATCTATGCAGGGTGCAAGTCAACTAAGTTTTAACCCAGCCTGGCATTTCATAAATATTTGTAAAGCCCTTGACAAATGGATTTTAGTAGCTTTGGTATTGCCTTTCATGTCATACTGACTTGTTTCTCTGAACAAATCTACGACAGTTTCTAATATCCCCCAATAAAAATCCAACCTCCCTTTGTAGCAAAGAAATGTCCATTAGTGGTGTCAATCAATTACAAAATTGAATCATGACTTTGTCTGTGATAATCATGGTATAAGTAACAACTTAAATACAGTTTAATTGTCTTTTATTTTGGGGGAAATAAAACAAATACATGAACATAGAGCCACTGCTCGACCCTTGGGATAATGTGCACTACACAGAGTATAGGTATGCTTATATGGTAGTATTCTCTCTGCCAGCAATCTACTATCACTATCTGTTTCTACAGTGGAAACCCGGTACACTATATCCCACTCCTGCACAACTTCAAGAAACTGGCACATGGTTCTACAAAGATTATTGCTTCATTTTCACCACACCTGAAGTGAAGGAGCTACTCCAAGGTAGTTATGGTTCTTACTGATCTAAGTGGTCTCCAGTCATTCAATAATTGGAGCCTGTGCCATTGTCTGCACCTCTTTTTCATCACATGCAATGTATTGCTAACATCTACTCTGGAATTATGGGAGGGATTTGGGTAAAACTTGCAAATTTGATTTTGAGATTTCTTTTTTTAACCTGCTATTGTGACAGATTAACTGTGAGGGTTAACCCTTCAACCTGGATGACCCTAATCTATGTGTATATATACAGTATATAATGCAATGAAAAGGTAGGGGTGGCTTAAGTCATTTCAGTGCTTTCTGAGAATGTGGTAAATGGCTGAACTTAAAATAAAACAGCTGTTTTGTGCTTGAGGTATCTGTTGTACGCAAACACAACAACTGACATCCTTCCATGCATACATATATTTAATCACAGCCAAAAATGTGTTTCCTGTTTTAAAAGAAAACTGTAAATAGGACCCTCTGACCGTAGATAAGATCTTGATGGACAAGCAGTAAAATATCTTAAGTACTGCAAGAAACATACCACATGTTCAAAGAATGTTCCGGTTCCTGACCTCTCTTGCACCCCTTGGAAGAAGCGTCTTTCTTTTACTGAGAACATTGCAGTGTTAAAGTCACAGTGGGAGAAAATGATGGGGCGGATATGTTAATTTACCGACGCAATTAATGCTGAACAACCCGTAAGCCATTTAAGTTTCTTGGCTCATTAATTATGCACTTTGTACATACTAAAATATCCTCCTGTGCTGAAAAAATTTAGCTAATTAGTACCCCCCCGAAACTAGTAATTTTTCTTCTTCAGACCTTTAAATAGGACAAGCACCGCAAATAAAGTTTGTGAAACCGAAGCCAAGTTATCTTTTAACCCTGCTGTCATCCCTCGCTCATCCTTCATTGCTACATCTTATCTTCCTTTCATGGCTGTATAACCTTCTCTAAAAGCATACACAGGCAATTTAAGAGTTTATTATTAATGCTCTGGCACAATGTGCTCTTCAGACTGTCAGCGTTAATCAGCAGACTTCCGTCCCGCAGCTCTGAGGATGACGCGAACACTTCCTTGTCAGGTGTTGAGTTACTTTATCTCTGTGCCTCTTTGCCACCTCCAAGGTAGACCCGTTGTCACGGTTACCTTTGGAGCACCTCATTATTCATAAAGGTCATCCTGGGATGGAAAGCAAAGCCTAATAAAGGAGGGAGGAGGGAAACAGGAAGATACTTTGCAAGACAAAGGTATTTATGGAGTTCAAATTGCCAGACTTCAGTGCCATCTCCAGTAAAGTCAGATGAAAACCACGGTGTCTTTTCCTGTAAGTCTTACCTGAAAAGGTAATCCATCTATTAAAACAAATGGTACATCTCTATTATGTATATATTTGCCAGTGTTTTGAACTTAAAGTGATGCAGCTGAATAAGAAAAAGACTATTATAGAATTACACCTGTTCAGTTAGCTTAACCACAGTGAAACATGTCATGTCCATTTTTATTATAAAACTACAAATCAGAACATTTCATACAGAGCACGTCTAGACTGTACTGTAATTTACACCCATCATGACATTTGATAATTACCACTAAATTGAAAGTACGGCTGATGTCATTATTTTTACAAGTATTTGGTCATAAAACAAAGTATTGGATACATTAAAATGTAAAATCTGTCTGGTCCATCATACTGTAACATGTGTTATTGCTTTGGAGAAATATGGCTTGAAACCAATTATGGTGAGGCAAATGTTTTTAACTCCCTCACCCAGTAAATAATGTATGCAATGTTCCCAGTTGGCCCTCACACACTGTATCTCAGCATTACCCAGTGTAAACTGTGCAAAATGCCCTGGAGGTTTTAATAAAATTCCACACCTAAAGTTTGGAGGTGGGTTTACCCTGCACTACATCCTTAAAATCATTCTGTTATGGGTTGTTTCTTTTAGATAAAGGTACAAGAAATGTATCCACTGTCAGAGTCTTAACCAGGATGAATCCCTAGGACCTGGGAATACCTCATAGATGACAATGACAAATACACAGAGCTAGTTTCTTTCCCCCGCTACATACTTCTAATCTTAGGCCCATTGTTCTAAATTTACCCCAGAAACTGTTATGTCTTTAAGAACTGGGTTAGTAGTCCATATGGATTTGTTCCAGGTCCACATTAAAGCCTCTTAAGAGTTGCACCTGTATTTGACATTACAGTTCAATTCATTTAAAGTCTTATATAATACTTCAGCACCAGTAAAGGACTATTGTTTGCTGGTAAGCCTGCAAATATCTTACCAACATAACAATGTATATGCAGTGGCGTTTTCTCCCGGAGGCCAAGGGAGGCATGGCCTCCTCATTTATATTCGATAAAAAAATATCCATGAGTTGGGATTCATGACGCACATTTTAGGTTCCAAATATGCCGTGTTTAATTCCCTGATGTCATGTTTTTCTTTGAGCGAGCAAAACAGCGCCCCTATAGGTGAAATACTGCCATCTAAGGAGGCCCGTTTAACTTGGCCTCCACTACTACTAAGGGTTTTAGCCAATCAGATTGAAGCTCGGCTTGTCATCGAACGCTCATCAAGGTCAATCAAACTGTAAAAATTTAAAAAATGAGGAAGCTAGCTTGTACGTGCCTCCTACACTAATACGTAAGTACGTAACCACACACAACCATGCTGTTGCTAACCGTGAAGGAAGGTTAGAAAGTAAGAATGGATGGCGACGGAGACCCAGAGTTTTTTCTGAGAAACGATTTCACTAAACTACCGTTTGAAATTCAGTTAAAAATAAAACAGAAGGGTAGGTCCACTCCGAATCTCGACCTTACTCAGGGAAGAGCTAAAGGAAATACCCGGACGTTTTGTGAAGGGAACTATACGAGAACGGACTGGCTAACAGGGAGTGTAATGCTAAATTGTCTTTTCTGCTGGCCATGCCTCTTGTTTGACCGCTCCAGCATGGGGATCTGTATGACCGGGTCACAGATCATTTCGCCACCATTAAGGATAGGAGAATGGCATTTCTCTACAAATAGTGAGTAAGCTTACTTTATTTCTTTACGCAGTGTGACAGCCGAGGCTTTCACTTTAGCATCCTGCGGACAGCGGTGTGAACCCGTCAGAGACTTTTAGAATGTGAGGCCACCTGTAGGCTACAGTTCAGTGTATTATTGAGATTACAAATATGGGTGTAAGGTTTTGTGTTGTGTTGTGTTGTGTTTGTTTAAGCTTGTTGCGATATGGTGTCAATAAATAGCAGCAGCTGCAATCGTTTGTCCTGATTTATTTATGCTACTTTTAGTCACATTGTTGACATGGGTATGACGTCATTCAGTAGCTTACGATCTCTCTGGCCTCCTCTGTAAAATTGGCCACGCACCGCTATTGTGTATATGTGACTCATAACAATCACCCTATGATAGATCGGGTTCACATGGCTGTCATCACAATTGTTTGATTCTCGACATCAAAGTCAAAGTGGTTTTTCTTTTAGTTTCTCAGGTGACCAACACATCGCATGTGTCTCAAACTGTTTAAGTATTGACAACCAAAATAAAGTGCAACATAGGTTTGTGAATGTGTTGCACAAAGAAATAAAAAGATTTTTGGGAGTAATAACTCTGTCTGACTTACATCTTTATATACCAATACCAACAATTTATTGTGTGTAGAAGTATATGTTGTTGGCGTCATGAAGGTAGAACACTTGTCCATCTCAGCACTCAGGGGTATACACACAGTTTGAAGCAAGTGTGGGCTCACAGGTTGACATCTGGATTCCAGCTGTTGTTTGGGATGCTAGATATTTTTTTTAAATCAGAAAAACAACCTTAAACATTGACTTCTACGTACCTTACCGAGACTCACACCATCTGTAATTTCATATCCGTCAAAGCGCAGCAGATTACTCTTTAAACCTGATTAAATGAACTTCAACACTAATCCAATCAAAATGTCATTCATGTGCTCGTGGTCCCATCACATTTTGACAGCAATCCTTTCTCTGGCTTTCCCGAAGCTCAAAATCTCCGGATATCACAGAATATTACTTTGCGGCTACCACATTCATCATTTTCAACATCAATGTTCCATAATAAATGTGTAAAGATGAATAAATATTACCCTTTGTGGACTAAGTCAGAATTGATCTGTTAATGTATTCAGTCGGACTTAAGTCCGACTGAATACATTGACTTAAGTCAGACTGAATACATTAACAGATTACCAAATATATGCTTTCTATGGCACCTTTAAATAGTTCTCTAATGTCTACAAAGAAGGTATTTGGTTGTTCCAAAAAATGTCCAGATGCGGTTTTACAGGCCCATTTACAACCCTATCATTTGGCCCTAGAATGAAACACGCTGAATTGCCTTATTTGGGGGCTAATTTAAATAATTATGATGAGCTCTGCTCTGATTGGCTGGTTAACAAGGAGCAATCCATGGCTGCGTAGAGCCCACAGAAGTAAGTGAAGTCCGCGAAACTGTGAGAGATGAACCATGGAGGCTATTGGCATCCAACCTTACATGTTTGAGTCTTTATCGGGGGAGGAAACCGATGCATTCGAAGAACAGCCAGTTGGTCGGAGATTGGAGAGCAAAGTTACCGAGTGGTAGCCTTCGTGTTTCCAGTAGCTGGTGTATGCAAATGTTGGGGCTGGATTACCGTGTGTGACGTCACACACAGGGATTTTGTATTTCGCCCGTTTTACCGCTGTGATATGCATATTCATGGTTTGCACGTGAAGGAGGAAACAGTGGTGTTTGAGGTTCACGGTATGTTAGTTCAATGTACCGAACTCTCATTATTCAACTATGCCAAGGTAAATACATTTTTCCATTCTATGGCGTTTAATACATACAGTACACTAACCTTTACATTATGCAACCAAACTTAATGAATTTGCTAATCAATTACAAAATAATTAGACTATATATATACATGTGTAGAATATGAGAGTTTAGTTATATATAAGTTATATATAATGTATAATATTTTATGAGCTTGTTTTGTATCAAACTGAATTGAACAGCTTGGACCAAGTATCAACAATATTGCATTCACATCCAGTAAAATATACAAAAGTGTTTGTGGCTGTAAAGCTTTAAAACATGTGGATGGATTTGATTTGTGTTGTGTCTCGGTAGCTTGATTTCCCCTCCTTGGTTGTCCCTCCCCTTGACCTGATTAACTGCCCCGCCCTTATTGTTTACACCTGTGTTCACCTTGTATATTTAAGCTGTGTTTGTCTCTGTGCCCAGTGCCAGATCGTTTTGAGTTGTCACCACGCTAGTGTGCGTTATGCTTTGACTTTTGTGACTATGGAATATTACCTCTAGTAAAAGCCTTTTTTGGAAACTCTTTTTGTGTCGAGTCGTGCATTTGGGTTTTATCGTTTTATTGTGCCCCAGACGTAACAATTTGTTGTAATTTAAGTTACTGTGTATAAACAACAACAAAAATGGTACGTTTTCTGGATCATGGAGGGCCTGATCTTGGAGTATGTTTGGAGTAAGATCACTCTGCATGGCACTTGCCAAAGAAGGAAAAAAATATGCCGGTAAGTAATAAAGGTAAGGGTGTCAGATACATTGGTATTCTCAATTCCTCCTAAAGAATTAAAGCTGTCTTCCTTTTTTGCTGTGACAGTTTTTTTTCTGCTGCCCTCTCTGTGGGTCCAAAAGGTCACAGGGTCCTGTTTGCTTACGTGAGGATCCATAATGCATGGTTTGTATCGTTTACTTGAGGGACTCCCTGTGCCACTCATCACTTCCTACTCTGTATGTGACAGGGAGGCCAAAGGAGAGAGGAGATAACCAAGTGTCAGGTCAGTCCTTGGAATAACTATATGCATACATATACACTCACACACACACTCTCTCACACACACACACACACACACACACACACACACACACACACACACACACACACACACACACACACACACACACACACACACACACACACACACACACATACTTTTGCAAATAGACACTTCAGGGGTAGATGTAAGAATCTCCCTTGTGTTTGGTTTCATTTTCTGAGAGCAAACAAAAATGCACTCTCACCTACTGTAGTAGATGGATTTTAATCCTTATGAGCTACTGAAACATTAAGGAGTAACCAAAGATGTTTAATTATTGTTCTTATCCATATAAAAATGTGTGTAGTGTACAGTACAAAGCAAATGCAGCCGCTGCTAATATAAGACAGAAAGAACCAACACAGGATCAGTTATTGAAAGGGTAACAATGTTTTATCTAACTATAAAAACAGATTGAAATGCTAATACTAATATAGGTCACGTGTATGCATCCAAGTGATCATATGGACTGTTCAGGGGTTGCCTCAGCATGTAACCTGAACTTGAGGTCCTAGACCCTTACTTGGGTGGGATTACTGTAAATGTGTGTGCTTGTGTGTGTGTCTATGCATGAATATATGTCCTTATTGTTGCATGCTGGCTGCTTGTGTCCGTGTGTCAGGGGACCATGGCACCTGCTGATGAAGAAATCAAGTCAGTGAGTCCTCCCGTGGTCACAAGCTGCCCTCGTACCCCAGGAGTCTATCTCACCAGTCTGTCATATTGGCCGGTGGTCACCGCTCAACGGCCAGAGTCTGATCACATATATGTTTCATTTTGTCTTTTTCTGACTGCCTATGAGTTGCTTTTTATTCAGTCAAAGACACCTACATTTTTAAGACAGACATTTATAGAAAAAGGGGACAGAATATGAATGCACGATATTTTTAAATAAGCTGTAAGTTATCCTAGCCTAATTGGTGCAACAATTAGGAGCTGCAGCGGGAAACAATGGGAAGGAGACGATAATTACTCACCGTATGTCCACGCTCCCACACAGTCATGAGAATAACTTTAATCGAAACAAATAACTGAAACATGTGTGGGTGGACTGTTGATGTGTAGCTGATTCATTGCCCTCTTGTTGCTGCATTCCCAAATTAGTAAATTGCTGCAACAATTACCCAAAACAGTTATTAATTGGGATGGAAGTTACAATATAATTTACAACAACAACAAAAAACACAATACAGTTCATGTGAGGCAAACTACACAATGTGTGCACCCAGTAATCAACCCATAGTTCCTTCCTTTACTTATCTATGAATTGCACTTGTTTAACTGTATCCGTATAACTGTATCCGTATCCGTGTACAGTTAATACAATTCTTTGCAATATTGTTCTGTTGTAATTGTATGTGGATTTTGCTTGATACTGCAAACATGTGTCTGCTAGAGTTTCGTTGTAAACAGTAGTTCGCCCCATTGCACCCTCTGAACACAAATTATAGGGGGTTTTTCTTATATTTGCCTCCTTAAAATGCAATAACTTAAAGTGCAGTGGCTGGACACAAAAAGTGCACCACATGAGAGAGATAGGACGTTAAGTTGAAGTTGGCAGTATATTTCAACAAAATAGTACAATGCTGTCTCCATCCTATTAGAAAGACTGAGTCACAGTTATGGTGTATGGAAGAGGACAGAACTAGCTGCAACTCAGAAATCATTCCTCCCGACCTATTTAATTACATTGTGCAGCCCGATGTGAAAAGGTGTCAGAAGAGCAGAGAAGCGATTCCTGTCCTAATGAATGGAAACAGATGGGCGAGACAGTGAGCAGGGCTACCGCCAAGAAATTGTGTGGCATGGAGAGAAAGACGTTGCCAGGGAGAGAAAAGACTTCCAGATAGACATGAGAATAATAGGACGAATGATTAAGGTTTTGAAGGAAAAGAAAGATTTGCCATGAAGCCACAGTTTCAAACTGACATACAATTTTCCACATCGTTTGAAAATGTGTTTCATTTTGTGAAAGGCAGGTAAAGACTAACTATGCTGTGGAAAAGGATGTACAATGTCTACATTCAATCCTGAATTGAGGGGCGGAGAAAAAGTCACGTTCACCCATGATACTGTATGTGGGTGATGGTGGTGGGCGACAAACCACAAGCAAACATGACCAACCTATGACCATGATCTATCCATCTATCCATCTATCCAACTATCCATCTATCCATCTATCCATCTATCCATCCTTGATTATGGATATGCTTTCTTTGAACAAATGAAAGAGAAGATCTTGTTAAATAGGATACCATAAAAGGTGAGTGAAAGGGAGAAAATGGGTGGTGGCGGTTGGGAAAATCTCCTCTGAGCACCGTGAATTAGCTTTAGCGTGAGTGCAGGGATTATGCTGCAGGCTGAAATGGAGTAGTTGTTTAGAAAGGGATATAGCATTTAAACAGAGGGATTTCTCTGCCAGACCTCCGTGTCTTACTTAGACACACAGTCGTTCCCATTTTGGCATGAACACACGGCACACAGAGGAACAGTATGGCGATAACACCAGAGACATCTTTTGGTACATGAATCAACATTTTTTTCCCTGGTCACCTTAGTTTTTTGAACGAGTTTCGAAAGTCAGTAAATAAAGTTATACTATGCAGAAACTTAATACAACAGATCCAATGTACAATCACAACAAATACAACACAAAATAGAAAACATACAGAAATAATATGAACAATAGGACGATCAGACAAGAGGTTTTAGTGTCTGTTTTGTGATTTTATTGGTAGGGTAAATTAGCGTAGCTCTATCATGAAATTAAAGTAAGATCTCATCGTTCAACCTTCCTTTTGATTAGTCAATTATTTATGACAACTGTAATGATTAAAATCAATTTGAGAAACAAGTTTGAAAAAAATATATATTTAAGCTCTTTGAATGGGTCCCTTAAGGCCAACACTCAAAGCGAGCAAGGCATCTGAGAAAATATACAAGTTAGTGGGAAAATGGGATGGCTGCCAGTTGTTTGCTATTCCTCAAACATGACACAATCCAATTTACTCTCACTGTGTATTGCACCATTAAACGTTTCCTTAACCAAGTTTTTAGCAAGCTAATTAACTTACTCTCCGAGTCAGAGACTTGTCAAGGTTCAGGCTACATTTTAATTAACAGTCAAGACACAAGCAGCTCCATCAGCACACACAGATAACTCATCAGTGTTTGTGTTATTTGATTGACTGAAGGAGGCACTATAATTATCCCTTCAACCGTCTCAAACCAACACAACTTAAAATTTGAAAAAGGAGTGCTATTATTATCTCAATGTTTTGAGTTTCTTTGGTAGTTTGTAGACAGGATTTTGCAAAGTGTGTTTTGTGCATTAAAGCTGGCCTATTTGTGTGTGTGCATGAGGTTTTCGATATTTGTGTGTACAAGATACTTCTCATAGGTATTAGAAGTGTTGGCTCAGCTGTAATAGGCTTTCTGTGAGGTGCTTTTCTCTGCGTGTGCATCAGCAAAGTGGGGAGGAAAGGCTCAATAGATTGCTTTGTATGGCTAATTTGCTCAGCTCATTAAATATTGAGGTGAAAGCAGATTTGTGTGATTGCCAATATACTAGCTCCAGTGGTCTTTGTTATGCCTCAGAGCCTGTCAAATAAAAGGGAATGTACTCACACAGAGGAAAAAGTAGTGACACTTGTGTCATGGCAGCAATTTGTGTGCTGGTAAACTCAAATGCATGGATGAGCATAATACACTTGGAGCACTAGTCCCCAATTACTCGGAGATACAGACAGACACCCACACATCTGACTAACCATTTTAATATAAGTTTATTTGATAGATAATCTCTTTAAAAACACATTTGAGGGACTGCGTGATCATTTTAGCACAAGTAGCTGTGTGGCTCTAGGGTGGGCAACGCAGGGATATTTGTCCGTCTGTCAATTTGTCCTCCAACGCTTTGATACAGACTGAAATTCTACAACAACCTATAGTACGAAACTAAGTATGATGACTTGCAAAGAAAGCAGTAGCGCTTGAGGATGACATATACCCTGTTTGTTATTCTAAATGGATTGCTGCTGAATTGTGTTTATTGTTTATACATCACAGATTGTATTCATTGTTCTTACATGGTGAATGCTTATGACTGACTGCTATTTGTGTAGGGTAACGTACTATATGTGGATTTAAGTGTTAGGATGCCTTGAATTCCTTGGCTACAGTGTTAGTGTGTTGTACTGACGTATGTATACAAAATTCAACTAACACTCTGTGCATTCCTCTTTCTCAATCCTAGAACACAAATTCCCCACCACACCTCCTCAAATGGCCACTTTACCTCAATGAATTGGGTTCAAGTGCAATCTTGGCTATTGTCAGATGTAGTTTAGGGGCTATTTCTTAATGGTGCACCCATTGCTCTCTGTCCTGTTTTCTATTCCAGTCGTTCCATTCCTTATTGGATAGCGCTATGTCCTACTTCTAAGAAGAGAAATGTTTTCTTCAGGTACTTCAGGGCAGCTACAAGGGTGTTAAGTGCTGTCAAAACAAGCTCGCCTGTAAGAAAGAAGTGAAAGTAAGTCAAAGGTAAAGGCAGAGGTCCACAGTATGACATCCTAACAACACTGATAGGCAGCAGCACTGATGGATCACTCTCAGCTTTTTTCATTTAAGTCATACTGAAACATGTTGTTACCAAAGGACAACTCAATAGAGTTTGACCCTCTTCACATGTTGCGAGCTGTTGCTGAACTGCATCCAAATACCACTCAAAAATGAGCCAGTTTATCACCTAGTCTCAAAAATGAAATTACATTTGAATGTTTGACACAGATGGCAAGATGATAGTGCTTCTTTACCACATAACCCATGCCTATTTAGCATGTACTTGTTGAAGGCAAGGACATGCCTTGTTTTTTTTTATGGTTGGTTTCTTGCATTGACTATTAAACATTGGATAAATACATGAAGCAAATTTCAGCATCTCTTTAGGAAGTGTCAGTATCATTATTTCGAAATGTTCTACTTAACTTCACTAACAAGCAACTTATTGGCATTCAGACATACAGCTCTGGGAAAAATTAAGACACCCATCCTATTGTTCTTTAATCTTTATCTCTCCATGTATTGAAACCATTCCAGTGTTTGTTGAACAGAGACAAATTGTCAGTAGTTTATAAAAGACAAAATAATAATAATCATAATAATAATTTATCTCAATGACATACCTATAAATAATAAAACTAGAGACAATTATAATGCAGAAGAGGTCTCTTAATTTTTCCGAGGGTGTATATGGAGTCAATATTCAGAACATAACATCCATATTTGTAAGGTGTAATTTGTCAGTGCATGGCAACCCGAGGATGTTGAAAATTGTTGGCTTTGCACAATCTTTCAATAACATCTTTGTGCCTGGCAATTGGGCTGTAGATTTGATGACCAACCTCACTGTTTTTGCAGCCACACCTGGCTCCTCTGACCGACTCTCTCCGCTGTAGGGATCTAATTTGTCTCCAGTCTCAGTTCTGGATAACGAGCGGCAAGCTGTCAACAGGCCCTGCTGGCAGTGACCGCTCTGCGTGACCCCTTGAGGATGGCTGTGTGTCTCGCCTGCTTTTCTCACTGATTGACATCTACCGAGAGTAAGGAGATGGGAGATATGTTGTGATAAAGTGAGAAAAAGGAGGGAGAGAGAAATTGTGAATGTGTATGAGGGAGTGGAATCAGTAAGAAAGAAGCAGTCACTAGAGAAGATAGAGTGTGTGAAAAATCCTGAGTCACAAAAGCATATTAGACACAGACCTTAATGGCTGATCTGTGGATACTGACAGAAAGCAGTTAAAGGTGTAATATGAAACAGTTCTGTATTAAAATGATGCTCCAGCTTAAGTTCTGACTGACACATGCTAAGGTCTATGGTTTCTTTCTCATATATCCTGCCATTTACTCCCCTCACGCATGGTCACTCTTAATTTGTTCTTGCTGTCATTGTTATAAACTGTCAAACGTGATATCAGCTGATCTCATTATGTAGTCAAAACTATCTAATAGCACAGCACACACCTCTACATCATAAGCCTTTTATCTTGTGACTATCATTCACACCTCTTTTTAAAGATGTTAATGTCTTTTTTCTAATCAATATTGTTGTGAATATTTTAAGCAAAAAAAGACTGAACATGTTTCATTTTTTTTACGAAGTGAAATATGTCAAATTAAGTTGAGCGTAGATTTACATGTCCATAAATGATTATAATCTGCAGTATAGGCACAACTGCCTCTTTAATGAGAATTGCTTTATCTCCACTTGAAAAAATGTGCCATCAAACTGCCCTGCTACTGTTTGTTGTCAATATTATCTGATTCACACACAAACTATCTCCAAAGAAAGACATACATCTCGATGGCTACAAGCTGCATTGGCTGAATATATATCAATCATGTTGAATAACTTCAACTATCAAGCTCTCATCAGACTGCCGTATCACTGGGTCCTGATAAAGTCATTCTGCCCTTTTCACCAAAGCAAAGAAGATAGTGTCCACATCCCAAAGGTAGACTTTCTCTAGTAGTGAAGCCTGTCACTCAACACTGGGTTAGCAGCTAAACACAAGGGATTCTTTTTTGAGAATGTTAAAGGAAATACAATATCTTAAAACGTAGACAAGGAAGAAAAAAATACAACAGAGAAAGACTGCAGATAAAACAAATCTTACTCATAAAGGTTAACATTAACATGTCTACATACAGTAGTGAGGATTTAATGCAGACAATGAGAGGGTTTCCCTCGCTAATATTAAAGGAATGACTTGTGTTGTCAATATGATGCATCACTAATGGTTTCACATTAATAAATAGGTTTTAACTTAAAAGTGCATTTTCATTATTGTAAATGGTTTACCTCAGGGTTTCACTTTCAAAACATCACATTTGCATTTGTCCCCCTCTCTGTTTCTTAGATGTGATGTCGTATGACTAAATAGATGACAACCTTCAGCAGTGATGGTTGACGCAGTGTAAAAAACTGTAGTGATTGGATCCTGCCATTTTAACTTAAAAGTGCATTTTCATTATTGTAAATGGTTTACCTCAGGGTTTCACTTTCAAAACATCACATTTGCATTTGTCCCCCTCTCTGTTTCTTAGATGTTATGTCGTATGACTAAATAGATGACAACCTCCAGCAGTGACGGTTGACGCAGTGTAAAAAACTGCAGTGATTGGATCAAAAGATGCTCGTTTATTCGGTCCATAAGACACACTTAAAACATATAAACGGAGGTACAGTAACATGCAGTAATCAATTAAAACACTATCATGCTTCCAGCATTTGCTGTAATAGATTCAAATTTATTCATGCACTAATTGAATCTTCAAATGATACTGTACATCAATTTAAATTCCTTTAAAGTCTGTGTGCAGTCTGGATGTGCAGGTATGTTCATCTCAACCACTTTGCATCATCTCTTCAAACAACACTAGCTGTAAATCTGTAATCAGAGCTAATGAATTCACATCAGGAATGACCATCCTGATATCATCTAAATGCAGATTACATTCATTATGAGGCAACACACTTTCTCTGAACTCTGTCATCTTTTCTTTCTCTTATCATCATTTCAAATCTCTGTCCAGTCTTGAAATATTTTATTTTTCCACCCTGACCCCTCTCTTGCTTCCGTCCCGCTTAATAATCACTTCAACAATGACTGATTACAAGAGAACAAACATGATCTAAACCAGAGTGCATGAATAATTTCTAGATGCTTGTTTGGTCTCCCAGACGTGTTATCTGTTTGTTGTGTGACAGTGCATCATTTTGTGATTTTTGTTTACTGTCTGGCCCATGGGAGGGGACGGCACTTTTTACACAGATCAGAGGGAGATGGAATCTCTTAGCAGAACTGCTCCAGTCGGCAAATGCTTATATGTATTTCTATCACTACATCTTTGTGTGCCTGAGTAACATATCATAGCAGCACTATTGGTCAGCTTGAAAGGTGCCACTAAAAGTAATTTCTTATCAGTGTCAGGAACAGATATATCACCTGCTGCTCTTCCATAATCCCACACTTTGAAAAACAAGCTTTGAAGATGTCAATTACTCCTCCTTCAAGAGTCTGAATCAATCTCTTAGAAGTCATAGCACTGCGTCTGCCTCTGAGATGGTTTCCCTGTAGTGCTGACATCCTGGGGACAACGGCTCTTTAATATTCTGTTCTTCCAGGCCGACTCAGAAATTAGCAGCCGTGCCAAATTCCTTTGGCAGAAGTGGGGCGGCAAGAGATGAGGGGGAAAACTGAGTGAGAGTGAGATGAGCAAATAAAATTGATGGAGGGAAAAGATAGCAAAACAATGGAAAAGAGCAGGAGGGGGTTATGGAGACAGATATAGTAGTCAGATCAGATAAATATTGTTTGAAGAGAAAAGAGAAAGGAAAGAAAGAAAGGAAAAAGGTTAATGTAGTGTGTACATTAAGCTGGGCAATACTAGTTTATGTCCCAATACATGAAACAATACACTGGCAAAACTCACTGATCAGCGTTGTGGTTGCAAATTAGTGAATGATTATGTACAGTGGGGCAAAAAAGTATTTAGTCAGCCACCAATTGTGCAAGTTCTCCCATTTAAAAAGATGAGAGAGGCCTGTAATTTTTATCATAGGTACACTTCAACTATGAGAGACAAAATGAGAAAAAAAATCCAGGAAATCACATTGTAGGATTTTTAATGAATTTATTTCAAATTATTGTGGAAAATAAGTATTTGGTCAATAACAAAAGTTCATCTCAATACTTTGTTATATACCCTTTGTTGGCAATGACAGAGGTCAAACGTTTTCTGTAAGTCTTCACAAGGTTTTCACACACTGTTGCTGGTATTTTGGCCCATTCCTCCATGCAGATCTCCTCTAAAGCAGTGATGTTTTGGGGCTGTCGCTGGGCAACACGGACTTTCAACTCCCTCCAAAGATTTTCTATGGGGTTGAGATCTGGAGACTTGCTAGGCCACTCCAGGACCTTGAAATGCTTCTTACGTAGCCACTCCTTCGTTGCCCTGGCGGTGTGTTTGGGATCATTGTCATGCTGAAAGACCCAGCCACGCTTCATCTTCAGTGCCCTTGCTGATGGAAGGAGTTTTTCACTCAAAATCTCACGATAAATGGCCCCATTCATTCTTTCCTTTACACGGATCAGTCGTCCTGGTCCCTTTGCAGAAAAACAGCCCCAAAGCATGATGTTTCCACCCCCATGCTTCACAGTAGGTATGGTGTTCTTTGGATGCAACTCTGCATTCTTTCTCCTCCAAACACGACGAGTTGAGTTTTTACCAAAAAGTTCTATTTTGGTTTCATCTGACCATATGACATTCTCCCAATCCTCTTCTGGACCATCCAAATGCCCTCTAGCAAACTTCAGACGGTCCTGGACATGTACTGGCTTAAGCAGGGGGACACGTCTGGAACTGCAGGATTTAAGTCCCTGGCGGCGTAGTGTGTTACTGATGGTAGCCTCTGTTACTTTGGTCCCAGCTCTCTGCAGGTCATTCACTAGGTCCCCCCGTGTGGTTCTGGGATTTTTGCTCACCGTTCTTGTGATCATTTTGACCCCACGGGGTGAGATCTTGCGTGGAGCCCCAGATGGAGGGAGATTAGCAGTGGTCTTGTATGTCTTCCATTTTCTAATAATTGCTCCCACAGTTGATTTCTTCACACCAAGCTGCTTACCTATTGCAGATTCAGTTTTCCCAGCCTGGTGCAGGTCTACAATTTTGTCTCTGGTCTCCTTTGACTGCTCTTTGGTCTTGGCCATAGTGGAGTTTGGAGTATGACTGTTTGAGGTTGTGGACAGGTGTCTTTTATACTGATAAAGAGTTCAAAAAGGTGCCATTAATACAGGTAACGAGTGGAGGACAGAGGAGCCTCTTAAAGAAGAAGTTACAGTTCTGTGAGAGCCAGAAATCTTGCTTGTTTGTAGGTGACCAAATACTTATTTTAATAAGGAATTTACCAATTAATTCATTAAAAATCCTACAATGTGATTTCCTGGATTTTCTTTCTCTCATTTTGTCTCTCATAGTTGAAGTATACCTATGATACAAATTACAGGCCTCTCTCATCTTTTTAAATGGGAGAACTTGCACAATTGGTGGCTGACTAAATACTTTTTTGCCCCACTGTATGTGATCAACATAACACTTGTAACAACTTCACCACATGTTTTCAATCAAAGGCTTATAATGGCCATTTTATCAGGACAATAGGAGTTATTTGAGTGAGTGCTCAGCTGTTCATTTGGCATTCCTTCTGGTGTTTTGTTGTCCCATCATAGCCTTGGTAAGCAGGTGTAAATCTAGTATCATGTGACTGGTTTGTGTATTATATTATCCAGCATGAATTATGAGCCAGCAGCATACTTAGTCAGCCCACAGCAAGAGACAGATGGATGGGTCAGACCACAGATTTAAATGTTGGTCCTGGAGAGACTGGTGCACTGCTCAGCATGATTGTAAAGACAAGCATGCACAGCCACACGGCCAGGGCCGTATCCACCATTGAGGTCACCGAGGTCCGGACCTCTGTATTTTTTTTCCGAGGTGTATAAAATAACAATTTTGAAAAAATTCCCTAAAAATAACTGGGCTCTATCTGAGTAATTAGTTCCCCCCGGGAGGACATGCCTCAGGATGCTGCGCTTAGCACAAGCTGAACCAAGCGCTGACTACGTTACAACGTAGCGCGTCATCTCATGCTGTTGCTATAGTTACTATGACGCTACTCAGCGCGAGACCTACTACTAAATATATGAAGATTCTGAAAGGGTCAGGCAACATAAACCATGACAATGGAGCCGAAATTTGTGAAGAGTTCTTGGGTTTCTGTCCTCTTGCCAAACAAGATGCTGCATCTATTACAGAAGCAATCCTGTCTCAGTTGGAGAAGTGGGGTCTGGAGATTGAATATCTCAGAGGGCAGGGCTATGATGGAGCCAGCACAATGAGTGGGCATGTGAGCGGAGTACAACAACGCATTAGGGAGCTTCAACCACGGGCACTATTCACACATTGCCGAAGCCACGCACTCAATGTTGTGGTAGTCCATGGATGTTCTGACATCCCCCTAATCAGGAACACCGTGGCTACCATTGAGAATGTTGCAGTCTGCGTATGCTGTTAGGAAGAACATGTTACAAGAAACAACCACAACGAAGCAAGGAAACACAGTTAAGTGACAAAAGAAAAACAGGAGGCGTCCCACTCATGTCGGACACACGCTGGGGCTCCAGAGGGAAGACAGTGGGTGCTTTTCTGGATCACTTCAATGCAGCCCACTCTGCACTCATAGGAATAGAATCAGGAACATCTTCAAACTCCAAGGCTAGCAACCTATGTCACAGTATAGAATTGCTGTCACAACAAACAAAATTCTAGGCTACATCCAGCCATTGACTAAAGAGTTACAGTCACCAAATATTGACCTTATGACTGCCTACAAAGAGGCCAGAGAGGTGGCTCAGGTCATTTCTACATTAAGGAATGAGGAGGGCTTCAGTGAAATGTATGAAAAGTCAACAGAACTTGCCAGCACCATTGACGTGGTTCCAGTAAAAAAGCGGGTTACCAATAGGCAGCAAAACAGAGCGAACACACACTCAAAGTCCATTGAAGAACATTACCAACTCAATCTGTTCTACCCTTTTATTGACCATGTGACAAGCCAAATAAACAGCAGGTTTGTGGAAAACTCTGAGCCAGCTATGCGTATCTAATACCTTCAGCGTTGTCTAGACTTACAAAAGAAAAGCAAGAAATGATGGTGTCATGGTACAGTGAAGACCTACCTCAGCCAGACTCCATCAACCACGAGCTTCACAGATGGAAGGTAAAGAACCAACCTCCAACAGTGCTGGCATCAACAGCAAAAGAAACATTGAATCAGATGGAAATGTACTTCTACCCCAACATCCACTGTATCCTCTCCATCTACATCACACTACCAGTGACCACCTGTTCATGTGAGAGGTCGTTCTCTGCATTGAGGCAGCTGAAGACCTGGCTACGATCAAGCATGGGAAATGACAGGCTTTCAGGACTTACAATGATGCACGTCCATAGAAACAGAGCACTGGATCCTGAAAAAGTTCTCTGGCGCTGGGATGCCTCTGGACACAGAAGGATTGCATTTGCTTTTGATAGAAAGGCATAACATCAATGCTAAATTAATCCTTGAAATATTTCTTATTTAAGGCTATTCATGTTTGGAATATGATGGTGTATAGTCAACAATCAACATTCATATAGACTAATTCATGTCATTTCAGTGAGTCTACATTGAACTGCCCTCTCTTCGGATGATGTCCACTGCCCTCTCCATGGATAATCAACACATACAAAATCAACCTATCGTTCCCTTGTGATTACATTTAGTCTGAATTTTCTTTGTATTGACCAATTTGATTAAACATTGTCAACATTCATTTTCAGATGTTTCGTGATCATTTTAGCCTCTTCTGTATTTCCTTCCAAATGCCTTAAAAAGGAGATATCTAAATCAGGGAAAAAAACAAAAACGTAGCCAGCTGTTTTTGGACCTCGGTATTTCCAAAAACCTGCATACGGCCATGCACACAGCACACAAACCGAAAAGACTCATCAACCTATCTGTCTCACACACTCCAAGACCTTCACACAATAATGATGAAATTGGTTATGACTGGCTTTGCCCCTTGTAAAGCCACGTGGCACTGGCCTGCCGCCATTTTTGAGCTTTTCTAATAATGTTGGTCTTATCTGTACCTTATTGAGAGCACTCAGGTCTTCGCTGCAAATAAAAGACAACCTCCACCTCATCCATGTCGTTGTTTTCATTCCCCTCTCCTATAGCCTAGGATTATTATTGCTCAGTACTGTACACTGCCAGTGGAGGGTCACCTAAAATTGAGCCTCCCAAAGGATTAACTGGATATGGACGGGCACAACATGCCAGTTGGAAGTTGAAGTTAAGCTGCTGTTATGGCCATTTCTGAAGCACACGGTCTTTCTAATAGAAGTTGGTCCAAAGCTTTAGAAAAAGGTAGTTTGGTGCAGGTTTCTTGTCATGCAAGCGTGACTCCAGAAAACTGTGTTAGTCCACTTTAGATTCATGGTCCCCCTTGGGTCATCCTGAGATGTTGATCAAATGACTCTTACTTTAGCACCATCAACAGTTTTATATTTGTGTTTTTTAATCAAATATCCCAACATCCATTATATAAATTAAGCATATTTTTGCTTCAGACTATCATGCTCCCCTCAGAAATATGTGGAACCACTTTTGTGGTCTGCAGACTTTAAATTCAAGGCCGTTATAAGTGTTAATCAAACATATCACAAAAACACAACGCATTGAGAGCAGTCTACTCTAGCATGGTGATAGCAAGTATAGCTTCACAGAGCCTCACGAATAGACTGTTTGTGTTGTTGACAGACATTTGTTGCACTTGCTAAAGATTGTTTTTTTTCATTAGCAGTCATGTAGCTCATCTGCCGTTTATATTGTATTATCTAGAAAAAACAGTTTCCAATGTACAAGTTAACATTTCCACCAGATTTCTTTGCAGATTCTCAAGAGTAATAACATTTTGGTTGGTCTAATCTGTTGTCTTTTGAGTTCCTGGAAGAGTTCTAAAGGAAGGAAATGGGAGATGTGATAAACAAGCTTGAGATTATCTGGAAAGGAGGAGGAAATATGAAAAGTTCAGCAGAGCTATATGAATAAAAATAATATCCTAAGCAAACTCATTTTTATCAGGGACTTGACATTTACAAGACAACCTTTATGGAAATTTAATTTAATTCCCCTGTTTTCTAAGGCTAAAATCCCTCGAGAATCTCTATCAAAATAACCCAGTCCTTTTATTTAGATCTGATTGGAAATATCAAGGTAAAGCTACACCTACAGACTATATAATAACTGTGTGTTTCATTAACCACATAACATGTAAATAACTAAATACATGCAAACCACTCTTTGCTGTGCTATCTCTATACCTCACTTATTTTGTGAGGGGAAATGGATTAGAAATGAATTTTTATTTTTATGTTTTAATGAACATGTATTTATCAAAAATGTAGATAGTTGTGCATTTTACAATAGTGATCTAGCTAAAAGAGAAAGCAAAGTAGTATTTCATGTAGGAGTTATTCACATAGAAGATGTGAATAACATTTGAAACATAAGGCAGACTGAAGTCCTACGAAATGTACCGGAAGGTACCATCATAAATGAATGTATGAAACTGAGTCATTTTGCACAGGTTAGGGCCAGGTGAATGTCAGTCTTTCATGGTCACTCATCTGAAAAAAGGCCAGCAAGACAAAACATGTTGATTGGCAGAATGTTATTGCAGCAATAAAAGCTCCATGAGAGCTGAACCTTGAGAAGAAACGGTGCACTCAAGTTGAGAATACTGTACTAACAGAAACAAACCAAAACGATTATCACTTCAACATTAAAAAATATGTACATGCACACACACACACACACACACACACACACACACACACACACACACACACACACACACACACACACACACACACACACACACACACACACACACACACACACACACACACACACACACACAAACAACACACAGCCAGGGTCAAACTGAGAGAAGCAGGCAGGCTTCCAACCTAATTAATTTCACACAACAAAAGATTTGTATCTCAATGTCACAGCCTGCAGGACACAACAGCACACACATACCTGCACAGAAATACATTTTTTTAAAAGGTTGGAACAATGTTAAAAGGAAACAGTACACATGGGAGAGGTTGTTTGGTATGTGTGTGTGTGTGTGTGTGTGTGTGTGTGTGTGTGTGTGTGTGTGTGTGTGTGTGTGTGTGTGTGTGTGTGTGTGTGTGTGTGTGTGTGTGTGTGTGTGTGTGTGTGTGTGTGTGTGTGTGTGTGTGTGTGTGTGTTTAATATGAAGAGCTTATACACATGCATCCTTCAGACCATGCACAAATTTCAAACCAGTTCACATATAAACGTGCAGTGGTGGCACTGACCAATTTGGTGCCCTTGGGACTGGTTAAGCTGGTATCCCTTGCATCACCACTAATTCCACCACCCATCAGTCTGTTCAGATGATCAGTCTGTGGAAGTGGGTTATAGGCATACAGACATCATAGCAGTCAGTTCTTATTATATCAGTTTCTCTGTCCCTGCATTCACTGCTGCAATGTGCTAACCCCTTTGAAACAAAGGAGGTCATCATACACAGGAGGACAGAGCAGAGGCAGGGGAGGCAGGAATATGTTATATTATGAGTGAGTAAAGAAATGAAGAGTGTGCAAAGTGACAATGATGGTGTAACAGATCACAGTGGGTAGAAAAAAAAAAGACAAAACAACAACTACTAAGTATGAGATAAATGGTTAACATTATAAAGTATGTGTGAGACTAAAATTTGAAAATTACAAGGACTGTAACACTCAAACAAAAATAAGTCTGAAAACCCTGAATGAACACTTCCCTGGTAATGGAATAGATGGAAGCATAAATGCCGAAACCTCTCAGCTTTATATAGTTAAGTGAGTTGAATGGCTCATGATCCAATTGAGCAACCATTTTGTTCCTGAAACTCCGAAGGTGATATATTTGAGGGAGTTAAGGAAGGCAATAATCCTTTCAGTTTGTATTGAAAGTGGCAGATGGGATAAAGATACTTTGAGCTATGATAATCAAATGATACTCAAAAATCACAATTGGCGGTGATCCCCTGCCAAAGGTTTTCTTTCTTTACTGCCTTTGTGTAGATTCCTAGGAAAATAAAAGAAGACTTCCTATATCTGAAATGCTGGAACAAAGGTGCAGCCCACATGTTCATTCTTCAGGTCTCAGCTGTGCTTCAAATACTTGTAACATCTGTGACCGATTAAGAGTAGTGTGTAGTCAAATAAGTCAATAGTAATTGTAAAAGTTCTCAAAACTGAACATATTTCCACATGCACATTTTTAGGCTATACTGCATTTTCCAAAAGGCTTTACTAAGGTTAAATGTTCACGGAGCCCTGTCTGTTCTGTGCATATGTGCGTGTGCCTTTGTGTGAAATATAGCCGTACAGTGTTTGTGTGTGTTCATTGTGCTCTAAATGGTAATGCAGCTGAGTCTATCTACAGTGAGTAAACGCACAGGGAGTTTCCCGCCACAAGCCTGCCAACTCCTCTCAACCAGCCCCAATGGCTTATCAAAGCAGACACTTGGCAACCTACTTTCCGAAGCAAAGCATCTGCCCATTCAGAGGCAATGGGGCTAATGTCAGACTCTATCATTTCTTACGTTCAAAATGACCTTGGCATCAGCATATACAGCAATAACTGATGCACAGGTTTTAAGCGCAAGAGGGAAAAAATAGAACTGCAAATCAATTCAAGTTTCAACATAGGTCCTTGTGACAGCCATTACTAAAACAAAGTCACCTTCAGAGCTAGCAGAGGTGGCCATTACTTCCTTAAGAGAGTTATTGATATACTGTTCAGTTTAGACATGCTTGCTTGCATTGCAAGTTTTGGAATTGGGCCTCCATTTGGAAAACGCACACCCGCAAAGACACTCAAGATACACTTTAAAACAACTGGCATCTGTTTAACCTTCTCTACTTGTCTGTCTGTCTGTCTGTCTGCCTGTCTGTCTCACTTACTCAAAACACACTAAAGGAAACAGCTGAACTGGAAACCGGAAACTGTGACTCAGTGGTAAAAACACAGGTGAAATCAATGGATTTTATAGATCCATACTACCTTAATTATGTCGTCACCCTAACAGTAATACAAAAGGATGGAAACTTTCCAAACTAAAATAATTAGGTATATTTTCCAAAAAGAAATCTGGATATGGGGATCCTGGAAAAGGACACTGAAGAGAAACAGGAAGTTTTAGAAACTCTAAAGGTCTTTCCTTTCACTCGTTAAAAGGCTTTCTGTTTCAACTTCGAAGGAACATAATTATTCATACCTTAAATCAAGTGTTCTTTTCAAATTGTCTTCTAGAAATAAGCATCTTTCCCAATCTTTTGAGGTGCTCTTTTAAATAGAGAACATTGGTAGGTGTTCTGTCATGGTGACATTTCGTCACATCCTGCACCTGAATTGCCAAATTCTCATGTCACATTTTCAAAAGGTTAAAATTGTACATAGGTGTGCGGGCGTCCTTGCTAGCGGTTTAGCAGACAGTCTTTGTTTCGGCTTACCCTCCTTTGTATCTCTCGGCTCTCAGAGCACTGTGGGGTGTTAGAAGTGCCTGACAGTCTGAAGTACACTACCTGTAGCTTCTCCCCTCTGAGCCATTGCTTTGCAGAGGGATTTTTACTACTCTGCTTTTGGCAGTTTTCCCACATAGTATCAAAGAGTAAAGGTCACGCTGAGGTAAATGCCACTTTATTGTTATGGGTTTCAAATATTTCTTTCTTTAGCTTGGGATTGAGGAAGCTTTTTTTTGCTGGGCTGTTGCGATGATTATACTCTAATAATTACATTTTTAGTAGAAACGAATAAACACCTGCTTCAAATAAATGTCAAAACAATGTAAAGTACATTTCGGAGATGTGATAGCTAATTAGATCATCATACAACCAGGAGGAAACAGTAGTTGAGGAAAACAGTAACATGCAACCACTTGGAGAAAGCTGCAAATGTTGCTGATTGGTGAGTCAACATGAGTTATTGAAATAAAAATGAATGTTGCGTGTACACACTGCATCATATTCAACACAGCACCACTGGCTCCCCCGCAACACAACCACCGAGTGGAGTACGAGGGAGATTGGATGAAAAGAAAATGTGTTATCTCTTGTAACTATATAATATAGAGTTGCAGAGGAAGATGTTGAAGCTTTAATCTGCAATATTTAAAACTACAGCAATTAGGGAAAACGTATTGTTTTTGTTCATAGTAGGAGAGCTTCTCAAAATTCCATGCATTTTTCTTTTTCTTTGTCCTTTCTTAACACTCCACCATAGTTATACTTACAGTTACCTGTCCAGCCACAGAGGCAGTCTGATTATATTAAACTGGAGTCCTCCGTTTGCTACAATTAGATCCATGTTCTTCACAGACGTGGATCTGTTGGTGCTGAAAAAAAATCACAGTCCTGAGTGGCACATTCAGTTAAATCGTATTTTGTCTCCAACAAAGCGGCTTAATTACTGCAAAGTATCATCTGTGGCTTAAATGGAGCTCAGCGGGACACTCTCTGTCTCTCCAGGGAAGAAACTTGACCTTCCCATCCTCTTTTTATAGATCAAACAGGAACTAGGCCTGGAAGAGATTCAGCAGGCTGAAACAAGAATTACCGATGTATACCCACTGCGAAGATATCTGCTGCTAGGCTTTGCTGTAATTCCTAGCAGGATAAATAAGGCATGGAGGAAGAATGATGACTGTGATTTATTCTGAGTATTATGACCTGTGGCAAGCGCTCTAATTAGGATATATTTGATTGCTGGGTTTGAGTGGGGATCCAAACTGTGAGACGTACTCCACTTCAACTTTGCAACACATGCAAGGGTAGCATACTGATCCCAACATTATGAGTTCCAAGGTGGTAATATTTTATACATATCATTAAAATATACATTATATTTAACTGGAATGCTGCATGCATTTTCTACATCCATAGAAAACCAAGTGAATTTTTGCCATGGAATTTTGTTGCCATACTAAAGACAAAGACAAAACATCTCAGATATTTGTTCCTGCAAGTGGCAATGAGAGTAAACATAAATAAATAAAGCTACAACTTGAGGTAAACAATTTCCTGTAAATGCTTAAAACTATTAGTACAGTACATTTTTTTCTCCATGTGACAATAATTCAGGCTTCTTTTCCGCTTCATAAAAATGATGATATTCATGGACTTTATTTTAATCCAGCTAAAATGTGTCATATATGTTAAACACTAAATGGTTAACCCTAACCATAACCCTAAAAACATACCCAATAAGCATTTTGTGCACACACAGACATGCACGATCATGCAGCTTTTGAACATCAGTCGGATTGTCTAGGTGGGCAATGCTTCATCTGTAAGTGTGTGGATTATCCAGGAAGTTCGAGATATGAGCCGTAATAAATGTTTTCCATTTTTCTTCCATGCAAACAGCAAGAGAAGTGTCACCATAGTAATAGCTCCCCAGTGTCTGGGTCCCAGTCCCGCGCTAGGCCAGCAATCTGTTTTAAATGAACAGTTTGTGCTCCTCTGACACATTTGGTGTTATTTTAATGGCCTGGAAACCACAGAGCAATATCGTAAAGGATTATTATACCTTTAAATCACTTGTGAGAACCGATCTGAGTCCATAGGAATTCCATTAATCATCTTTGCCAAGGTGCAAATTAAAGCCTCATACTCACAGGAACAGGAAACAAACTGCCAGGAAAAACCAGTTTAACTTTGGGCTATGTTTTTTCATTACCGAACATGGTGTTGTTGTTGTTGTGGTAAACTTTGATCAATTTCAGGCTTCACCTTGCAGCTGAGGACTCTGGGACCAGGCGAGTATATGCATCTAGAGCTTAATCTGCAAAGTTTTTCCTCTTTAAATGACTTTGCATGATCCAGATAATCCGTTCTTTATGTCCACTGTGATACTTAGTCTACTTGAGATTTCTTCAAGTGATTTGTTTTTATGTTGGATTTTCTCGTTTAAATGTTTAAGTGTGGTAAATGAATATGTATTATGTTAACAACCCTCATTATGCACATGGCATATGGTTCCAGAAATGTTTTGGAGGGATATAACATGCAAATTACCCTCCTAAAAAGAAGGATAGGAAACAGACAAGTAACCAACCACAGTCAGCCAATCAATAAATCAGCCAACAGGAACTCCATGCCAACATCCCTTTAATTGCCTGTTCCTTGCTGAATGACTCAGGGTTTGCAGAGGGCTTTAATGAGGTGTTGAATTTCACTGAAGGGATAGAAACACAGGCAATTAAAAGGCAGATGTAGTAGAGCCCAGGTGAACTGAGAAAAAGAGTGTACCAGATATTAAAAACCCTCAGTACTGATGGACTGAACAAGGGTCCTAAACAGGCTGCTGAAACTTTTGAGAAATACACAAGTGTACAATTGTAGTGAACATTGGCAAATACACCATTCATTTTAAACTAAATGTTGCTGCCTCTATAAATACATTCAATATTATTATGTTCCTTTGTTGGAATAGATTTGTTTTGAAGCAAGAGAAATTAACTCATAATGCATTTAGTGTCAACCGCTACTTCACAGTCAGCTTACTAACACAACAAACATTAACTTTATCTACGCTGTATTGCATTTGCCCGGGTATTGACATTCAAAGAGTTGTTTTGCCTCGGTTTGCATGCAGGACATGAGGGAGCGGGTAAGGAAAAGTGAAGCCAAACATTGTTGAAATAAGTTGCTCAAGGCTTACTCAGGATTGTCCCAGAGTGGCCATTGGGAGCCAAAAGCTGCACAGCCAACTCAACAGAAGTGTTTAAGGGTAGAAATGAAGTAGGAAAAGTTTAGATGTACTTATAGTTTTCCACCCAGGTGTGAAGTTAAATTGATTTGTACCAGTTACACCAAATGTACTACTTTGCATGAGTATGTTTTTTAAGATTTACTGTCCTTATTAGAAAATGTGCAATCCAGTATTTTGGTCAAGTCCATGTCTTATACAATGAATCCCAAGTTAAATGGGTGTTTCAGTGATTACAAATAACCTTTTCATCTTAACTAACATATTATTGATATCTCATACTTGTTTTATTTGTTATCAGTTTATGTATTTTTATACCTTAGGGTGCCTTTTAAGATCTGGCTAGGGACAACAGATGGAAATTAGCATAGCAGCTAACTCTGGCTTATTTACAGCAATTTGTCTGTTAATCAATGAGCACTGTCCCTACCAACTAAATAAATGAATAAAAATAAATGTTCTCATAAATACTGAAAATCAAACCATTTCCCGAAAGGATATGCTTCATCTACATTCAGTTGTAAATGAGTGGATTTAGTGTTTTTCGAAAATGAAACATCCTGCTTCATTGGTCATGTTCAAAAGTCACAATCAACTATGACCATTATATATTAATTATTCATTCTCTTTTCTTGAATAAAAAAGGTAGCCTCATACTGAGCAAATGAAATTGGATTTGAGCATCAGTTTACAGAACTATCTCTTTTTTCGCTAACATTACCTTGGTGTAAGCCTAGCAAGCACCTGGGGGGAAGTTTATAGAAAGCACAAAACAATGGAAAGGCTGCTTAGCCCCAAAATACCCATTGGTTTGAACGTTTTGCAAGCCAAGTGTGTTTTAAGAGTAGTTCCAAGAACATTAGCACGTTGTTGCCAGCGTGAACTAAAAGCTTGGACCAAATAGGTGATTTCCAGGTTATCTTTTTGCTCATACAACTTGCAGTCTTTCCTAATGGGCCTTCATAAAAGTTATTAAGGTGTCCCGTGCCATTAATTAGTTAAAAAGGTTTCTCCCGGTGCTCAATTTTCACTCCTCTCTATCCCTCAATCTGGATGTTCAACCTCAGAAACCCTGAATCCCTTTTTTCTCCAAGTACAAACAGAAGACATTTCAGAGGAACAGAGATAATGGTATTATGAAATCCTGCTAATGATGCTTTTTATATTGTTTCATTGAACACTGTGTTTTGCACAGTAGTTTGCAAAGACTTTTAGAAAACATTATTTGATTCATGTCATATTTTGCTTGGTTTCTAATATACAGTATGTGGAGTAAATACAATGCTGTCAATTGCCTCTTTTGTGTTACATGTTTAAGTTGTTTTAAAATATAAAACCTAATCAGAATTGTGGACTGATAATATTTAGGGCATTTTGTCATTGATATGTCTGAAAACAATAGTTGACTGTGATGAAGAGGGAATTTGGTTATATTGTGAAAGCAGTGTTAGGGTGATGTGGAGCTCAGAAGATGTTCCCCATTACAGCAGCTCAGATAAACCATTGTGATTTATGGTCAGCCATACTCTTGTTCCTTCTAATGGTGCATGGTTAATGGAGCAGACTTAACAGTGTCTATTATCAAGTAATCACAATTTGTTCCCTTTACACTCAACTGGATTAGGAGGTCTGGATTTCTCCAACAAACAGGCGACAGATTGTAATTAAGGGCGCAAAGTGTCACACAGAAGATGGAAAAATTAGGTAATGGTTATTATGGAAGCACTCAATTTACTTCTGAGAAAGTTTGACCCCTTGCTGTCCTGGTTATATACTGTAAAAGTACAACCAAGGCATACTTGATGAGGTGCTTTTTTGTAAAACTGCATCTTATCCTTTGGAACATGTAAGATTATGCATTAACTGCAATTAAAGAAAAGGCAAACGTCAGCCGATCGCCAAACTACCACCACCGCAAAAATGTGAGCTAATACTCATCCAGGCACAATATATAACTGTTAGTGTCTAATGGCTAATCATTTTTTAGAAAAGCCCATGCTCACATAGGAGCACACTTTTATAGTTGAGGATTGTACAGGGATCTGTTTTGGTTCAGCCCTGGAATAAACATTGTGCTCTGTACGTCTGAGAGTGTACGTTATTTATTATGATAGCTGATTAGAGCTGATTAGGCCAGTTCTTTGATTGAAGACAGGTGAACCAATAATGGTAGGGAGGCCTAATTATCACACACACTTCACTACAAGAGTGGTGTAAGTTTATTTTCTGATCTGACCGTTGCATAAAAAGCATAAAGCATGCTGAAATAAAAAGCAAATTAGACACCTGCGTAAGTCCGTGTGGGCTCTAATGGGTCGATATGTAAAAGCTTTGCAACTGGATGTTTCTTGCAAAAACTCACATTGTCAGTGCTTCTTTTTTTCAACGCAGTTGTTCCTCTTTTGTAGTTTTTTAAATGGGAGAGTTTCATGCCATATAAGTCTTCATAGTGAGTCACGTATGAGTCTATGGACAAAAAAAAAAATGAAACTGCACCACCAGAACTTTGGATGTCTGAAAAAATACCACCAGCGTATCTCATTTACTCATCTCAATGTGGTCCATAATAATGGAAAGTGATATTCAAGATCCTGCCACTTTTATGCTCATCCTGACTAACTTTAACTCGCTGTTCATATTGAGTGCACTTGAATTGACTGTAAAATTGAGTGAATGCACTTGATTGAATCACGTTATATGAACAGATGTGAAGATGTTTTGTATCACTGCACTGCAGGTTTGGTTTTAATAGATTCTGAAATGTAAAGCACTCTTACTTGGTCCTGAAAGTAAATGTTGTTACTACGATGAATTTAATTGACCCGTATGAAAGAGAGAAACTTTATAAACATCACAGAGTGTAACTTCCATTTCTTCTCTCCTCTACTTAATCCTCCTTCGGTCCTTTGTCTGTTAAGATATCTAATAAACGTATTCATCCGCTGCTTTGCATCTGCTGTCACTGGTGTGCTGCCTCACTTGATCTGTCATGTTGTCCTCATCTCATCCTGCCTCACATTCCCTCAATATCCCAGTGATAGACAAGCCCTTCCTCACCTCTGCTTTCTTTCTTTTTTTCTTTTCATTTCTCTTCACCTTTCTTCTACTGTCTACTCCATTTTTTTTTTTGTCCAACCTTTGCCTCTATTATTGTCCCTCCCTGTATTGCTTTTCAATCCTCTTCCTAAACCATGACTTCCTTTAAAGCCCCCCTCCCAGCAGTCCCCATCTAATAAATAAGTAATGGCGAAGTTGGTCTATAGAGCTATCAGCTTTTATGGCTCTAATTGTTTCTTCTGTGCCATTGTTTGTAAGACTGCTGAATACAATTTTGCCACAGAGGGAAGCAACAATGAGCACCGATCCAAGACTAATCTCAGACATTCTCAGCGGACACACAATCAAAAGAGGTAGATAACAACATGCTCCTTGTGATGGTGTGGATACGTTTAAATGCAACAAAAAAGAAAATGATGATCCACACAACTCATGTTTACCTCAGACTTCAGGTAGGTATATTGTAAAAAATCAGTCTATTCTCCTCCAGAATGTGTCATTCCCTTCTCCCTCCCCTCCTCCATCCTCCCTTTTTTTGTATTGTCACCATTTCTAATAGTGAGGGATTAACATTTAATATACTCCCCTGTCGAGGATTATGGAACAGGTGACACATTTTCATTTCAAGCTCACTCCATCAAACAGAATGCCTACAAACACAGCATGCAGCATTATTTGATCTAGGATTAGTGTAAAAAGAAAAATCACAAATGATACAAACAATTACTTTTGATGTAAGCTGCTTTTCTTTTTTTTGCCACAACTGGATTAAAATGATAAACCATGCTTCCACTGATTAATCTAAGCATATATAACTTTCAAAAAGCAGGCCTACAGCACATACACGATAGATATGAGAAACAAAGTCAATTCGTTTTGCTTAAAAAACTTTCAGACAAGATTGTATACTCTGTTTTAGATAAATCTGACTGACATCGGGAGTGACTGAATGGCAAAGCATATTATTATCCCGTTCGCTTTGCATTTGCAATCATATCTCATCAGCATTCATTTATCACAGCAGTGTCAGACCATATAAAACAACCATACAGCCTCTTACAGCAACTCCATAAGTGAAGATTTTATTGGAAGCTTTCACAAAACAAAAAAACCCCACCAGAGCATCGCTTTCTGCAGGCCAAAGGCTAATTGGCTGCCCTTCAGCATGTGTCAGAGAAAAGCAGGGCATGTGGATAATCATAGGCTATCAACAAGCTTCCAGCTACAGAAAACTGAGCTAACTGAGCCAGTGCAATACGCATGGATTAGGAGTACTTACTTGTGTTTTCCTGAATTTGTATTTCTTTCCTTTGTTTTATTTCGAACCCATCACTGAAACTAATATTTAACACCCACATTGAAACAACCTGTTAAACAACCTGGTGAAATTATTTCACTGTCTAATTATTTTTGTTTCATTTTAACAAACTGGAATTACATAAAATGAGCCTCATAGCAATGCTTGGGTACTGTTAGAAATAATCAATATATTGGAGCGGAACTTTAAAAGATAATTCACTGTTTCTGGACGGATCATATTTGTCCACTTCTGGTAGTATTACCGGATGTTGTTTTTAGCCTCAGATAGCATAAAGCTAATATTGTATTGTATATATGAGTAGAGGGAGAAGGACCTGTGGAGTTACATACTAAACACACCGCCTGTACCTCTCACTCATTGATGCTGCAATGATACAGTTGATGAATAAAATAGTGGAACAAAGGGTAAGGCTCAACTACAGACAGTTTGAGATTATGAGTATAAGGAGGGTGATAAACACAACAATAGTTTCACAGAAGTAATCTAAGTTCCTAGGGAAAGATGTGATGACATTTTGTTGGAATTCTGAATTCATGTTCCAGCTCTCTAACTTCCAAACACTAACAGGTAGAAGCAGTTTGTCTGGTGCCTAAGGAGGATTTCTGCACACGATTCAGGCAGAGATCGACATGGAGTTTGGCACAGGAGAAAGCTGGTACATCTAAAGAGGTTGATAAACCTCAGAAGGATTGCATAATAGAATATTGTAGTTGAGAGCTCCAGGACTTCGCTAACAAGATGGCGACGGTGACGTCATAAGAGACCCGCCCCCGACGACGTCAGCCTATAGAAGAGTCCGGAGAACCCCATGTGACAAGCAGCCAACAGGATCCAGCCCCCCGCTACCAACCAATGAGAGCACGAGAGCGGAGCGCGTCTTATTTTGAAGTTGATTATTGTATGGTCGGAAAGGGGTGGTTCTATAGAACATGTTTGTATTGTAGAACCGAGTCTCTTTTGTTCCGGACCGCCAGACAGTAACTACTGCTGAGCTCCACTCAGTCAGTGGCCTGTGGACGCGTGTCCCGGGCTATTGAGCCACAGCTGTGAAACTTTTGTAAAACCTACTGCTGCATCCTTTTATTAAATACTCCTTTTAACACTTACAAGAGGAGGTTTGCTTTCTTTCTTTTGAATCGACACCTGGGCTTCGAATAAACAAACATTTCTTACAGTACTAAACAATAACAGCTTGATTATACCCTGATGAATTGGATGAAGTTCATCAAGTTGGATCAGTAAAGATGTGTGCAAAAAATCAAGCATGTATCCGCATCCGAGACCCCTTACAATATACCGACAGCATGGCTTGCCTGCAAAACTTTTTCTTCTACCTTTGACCTCATATATAGTATGTGACTTAAACCAAAAGGAGCACAGAGAGCTATTTACCACAAACCATGGCACAGAGGAGGAGTGACGGTGGTGAAGTTGCAGGTTATGGTTGTTAAACTGTATGTTAAGATAGTAAAACACAGTTGCAATTATGTCAAAAAATGTCTTCACAAGTAAGTGTATTTATTTTTTTACAAATATTGTGTTTATATTAAACAATTGACATGTCCTTGTAGCATATAATTACAATATTTTATGCTATAAATAATTTATTAATAGGTTATATGATATCTTCCATATCCTCAGAGGATTTTTATGTTTTTTTTGTTATAATACCCATTGGATTAAAGCATCTTCAATTTTGATTTAAACTGCAACTTTTATATCTTAAAAAAAAATGAAAAGGATTGCATTGAGAATTGGTTTGTTCCTAGCTATCAGTTTAACATCTGTCGGACAAAGAGTTACACAAAAAAAGGGATCACATAAAGCCTTCCTCATCTGTCTTTTGACTAGATCTGAATGCGATAGACCAATATGAAATGGGATAAAGGGAAAAATAATGTGCCAGCATTTCTGTAAAAGATAAAGGGCTAATGTGTCCTTCCAAGAGATGAGAGTGTTTGAACAAAAGCCCACGATACTGTAGTCCTCTCGTAAAAGAGCCCCTCTTTTCAATGAAAAAGCAATATAGAAGATGAGGTGTGGCAGTAGCTGAAATGCATTTCCATTAGGAGCCAACCTTTTTGGCCTGAAAATGTGTGTCCGACTGTGCTTTTAGGCTTTTCTGTGTGCAACGTGTGTGTCTGTGTGTGAGAGGGACAGGCAGAGAGAAGTAAACAGCAGAGAGTCTATATATGTGATACAGGACACACACAGATACACGCTCTTGGAGGCTGTGCTGGTGTTTTAATCCAGAAAATCCACACTCAAGTTCATTTCTCGAACTCATTCACCACCTGTGACAAAGGCTGCTACTCCCTCCAACCAACCCCCCCTGGATAACAGGATTTGCCTCCATCAGGGCTGTTTTATCATGACTCAAGCTGTATTACTGGGAGATTAGAGAGAGGCTTGAGGAACGAGCCACGAACCTTCCTGCTGGGCGGGCCGCTGAATTGGCTTCCGAGGTACGGGTCAGCCTTTTCCAAAACAACAGACGTGGAATTCTGTGAAGATTCAGCTCCACGGGAGATTGTGTTTCTTGGTCCAAAAAGAAAATCCTCATAATCCAAGTGTTGTGAAGCCAATCGATTGCTCTGTAAATCAAGGAGTGCCGAAAATACAACTATGATATGCACAAGTAAGTGAGCAGCTTATTGTTCATACTGTACATTAGGTTTGCTTAAATAAACATTAGAGATATCTAACATATAGCCCTCTTTTGAAGTTTCCAAAAACAAGGACTTCTTATTGAAAACAAATATCGTCTTCCCTGTATCGTCTTCCCCTGAGTCACTTCTCAACTCATTCATTGTTGATAATGTGACTGCAAAAGAAAGAATCATGGACGTTGCTTCCTTGTACTTGTACGTGTATTTGTTTTGCAATTTAAAAAAAAAAGTAAAGATTGTGCTCTATAACATCAAAATCAACAGAATAAAATACAAAAAGGAACACAAGAATGTATGTACAGTATGTAGGCAATAACAAAGACACAAACACATTAGCTAAAAATCATATTTCCATGGATTAGCCATTACTCCAACAATTTCACATCTACACTGTAGTTGGACAATAGAGGAACGGTAAGGTCATTGCTTTTCAGAATCAATTTCAGATACTTTTTGCCCCTTTTGGCGTTTTCACACTTTATCTTGAGGTTCCGTTTGTTGTCCAAACATGAACCAAATAAAAATACAGTATTTTATGAAAAACAGGCTGATGGCAAACCACCCACAGTGCATGGAGAGGTCTGAAACAGAAAGGTGGGCACCAAAAAACCAATACATTTGGACACCACGGAGGATGGGGGCAATGTTGTACTATGTAGTCTAGATTAAATAGCTTGTCATTGGTTTTGAATTAAACATCAACCAAATAACTGTCAGTTTTCTGTCCTTTTGTCACCACAGAAAAAAAAATATAGCCTGTTTCTGTCATAACCATTCTAACGGATTATTTTTGAAATGAAGCAAAGTCAATTGAACGGCATTTGAGTATATTGCTTGTCCAGTGAAGTCATACAAAAAAAAGTGTCTTTGATAAAAGGGAAGTTAAGGTATCAGGAATACAAAATGTGAAGTTGCTCAAATAAACATGTACTTAATTTAGGAGATAATTAATGCCCAAATAAGGGGACTACCGAATGATTATTTTCACAAGTGGGGGAACTGCTAGAAACTTTTGTTGCCCTGATAACAGCTCAGCAATCACTTGGACACAATCATTTTGTATACTGTCATATTTATCCCAGAGCCTGTTTGTAGCTCTGGGCCATCTGAATCATTCAGGGCACTGCCCTGGGCACCGCCCCTGGACATTAGTATGGCTTAGTAAACACATACTGCAGTGTTAGCCTCTTTGATGCGAAGGCAAAATTACAACAGCGAGTGTTGTTATCTGATGGGTTGAATCAAAACAAATGGCCACAAATGTGCAATTTTTTATGCCTAGCCCTGGACGATAAGAGAGCCACACATTTATGCTACAGTACCTATAATGTTTTATCAGTCAGTCATGACAAACATTTGAAATTGGCACACTTTCGCCAAAATGCACTGATTATACATGGATATACCCACATCATCCTCTCAATACTCTGTAATACACTGTATTGCTATTCATCACTCAATTATCAGTTTAGCTAAATCTGTTATGATTTTAATATTACGGTTAGAGGTTTTTGCAACCAAAATGTTCAATAAACATTAAACCCCCAAAATATACTAAGCATCAATTTGGGTAATGTCATAGGATGGACACAATGAATGAAAACAATGAAGCATCATGTTGTTTTACATCTCTAGCTGCGGCATGAGACTGGAAGCATCTCTTGCAGGCTGCTTGCATCACCCTCAAACTGCACATTGACACTCCCATATGAATGATATGTCACTCAAAATGGTTCATGGGCTTTGATAGTGAGTGTGTGCTCAGAATCAAGGCTATTGTATTAATTTTAGTCCTGTGAAGGTCAGGATGATGATGGTGATGATGATGGTGTTGGTGGCTTCCCCCTTGCCAAGGTTGTTAGCAGCCACAATCATCATCATTGTCATCATCATCATCGTCACCATCATCATCATCATCATCATCATCATCATCATCATCATCATCATCATCATCATCATCATCACCATCATCATCATCATCATCATCATCATCATCGCCCTTACGCAACAAGGGGATGTCAAAACATGAGTTAATCGAAACCGCTGAGAAATGAGAGCCAGTACTTTGACTTTGTGTTGGCATCATCAAAGCAAATTACTGACTGTGTGTTATAGACACAGTAGGAGAGGTAAAACAAATGGCAAGAGATTTTTCAAAAGGTAGTTTTTCACAACAGCTGTCGTAGAGAGCATTCTTCTTTGTGAGGAAGATTGTGATGCAGTGCCATTGAGAACATCCTCAATGCCATCTTGTGAAATGTGATTTTAATTGTCCATTCACAGACAAAAGATGTTAGATACCACAACATCAGAACACTTTATTACTACACTTATGCAATACACATGTAATATTATATCAGTCACATGGTCACCCCTCTATGCAGTACAAAGACTTAATATTTGTACACAATTGGACTTTTTTAAAGGGTTTTTAAGGATCTAAATACTATTCTTTTAGTGCCACTTGTTTGTCATTGAAGCCTAGCTTGTACTTTAACAAGAATGTTCTTTTTCCATGTGTCAACTAAGGACAATTCAAGTTCTGAGTTGGTGATGTAAGGAAGTCAAAGTATAAAGTAGCATAAAATAAAAGTTCCTCAGAAATGTGACTAAAACATAAATTGTTGAGTAAGTGTACAGAAGATACCTTTTTGTCTCAGATTAATGCTGTACCTATAACTGAAGGCGCATTGACTGACCCATCAGTAGCAATGTTACTTTTCACGGTTACTCATGTGAGACTATTGCTTCTGTGTTTTTCATTTCTGACTAATTACCCTACTTTCATTTCAATAAACTTTGAGATTATTCCATTACATATCATGAAGTCCTGTCTTTAAACTGTCAATACCAGTTTTTATTAGTCATTGTACATTTCACGTATCCTTCCTTTTCGTTGAGATGTAATCAACCTACTACTGTATAAGAGAGTGACATTAGTTAGCATAACCCTGCTACTCAGAAGGGTTAGATTAGACAATGTATCCCTACGTTGTTGCTCTAAAGGCAGATTGCTTGTGAAACAAATACAGTGCATAGTGTAAACAGGATGAAACATGATGCTTCTACAACTGCGCTCAGAGGCAACAGACACAGTATGTCAGCTGTCAGCAGTTTGAGAGACTCTGTGAAATTGTGGGACGTAAGTTGTCTTAATATCTCGTCATTATAGCAGTTTTAGGCTGACTTAGTGTCACTTATGTCTGTCTTACTCTCCCTTGGGTTAAATTATGTACTATTTCACTGCTTTACTGCACTCCAACAGCTCTCAATTGGCTTTTCTATAGACAACGTGACGTATTGGTGCCTTTACTAAACTGTCTCCTCTTTTACATTCTCAACTATTTATGATGTTTTTTACAAGAGTGTTCTGGGTGTATTTTTGTGACTTTTTGCATTACAAGTAAACATAAAATGTAGGAGCCAAAATGCTTGTATAGCATAGTTTATTATTCATATTATTATCTTCATTTCAGTTTAGACTACGTTTAATTCCTATTGGTTATCACTTCCGGCAATTGTGACATGGGTGTGGTTTATTGGTATTTAAGTCACCTGTTTGTTGCAGGTTTGATGGATGACAGAGGAGAGAGGGTGAATTCGCTCGATGTTTTCTGTTGACCTTGTGGTCCGGAGTTAAATATTGTTTGTTTTGCTTCTCTGCTGTTCACTCTAAATGACTACGGACTCTTGTAGGGAACGTGTCACAGCGAAGAGCAACTTTTAGCCTCTCAACAGCATTACTCATGAGAAGTTTTTGCCGCTATATAAAACAATTTTGTTTCAAATTCATAACTAGTGTATCATTACAAGAGTTTCTTTCCTGTGAGGTCTTTACGTTGGAATCCATACACATACAGTGACATCTACCACTTGACATGTGCTGTGCCAATATACATTTCACAAAACTTGTCTTGAATTGTTCTTAGCAACAACGATTAAAAAGTGTGTAAGAGGTGGACTTTTCTTTTGGGTGTATTTAGAGGGTTTTGTTTGATTTTCCCCTCTTTGTCTTTCTGTCTGATCAACCAACCACGTTTTCTGTCTAATAACGATAATTCAAGATTTTGCTTGGTACCACTTGGCCTTTGTCATAGAATTATAATTACTTGAGAATATATTTAATAATTCACATGCAAATTGACCCAGCTGGTCAAAGTTCAGACCAGGAATGCAAATAGACATTTTCATAAGATCATTAAAGGAGATTATGACTGCGGGAAAAGAACAGACGAAGATTTTTTTTCCCCCACCAGACTTTAAAACCCGAGCTGGTCAAAATTCTCAGTGGGCCTTCTGACTGACATGTTAATTGATCTTTTACTGACTTTTAATACAGGGCAAGATATTCATGAACTGTGCAAGTAATTTTTATGAGGCAATGAAAATGTAAAATGACTATTACCCACACTCTTCGACTAGTTTGGGATTCTCCAGCCTTCGTAGTATTACTATTTGATTCATAGATGTTTTATATCTACTGTGCAACTCAATTGCGATCTTTGAGCTTTCCAACAACCTTCACACTCATGCTTTCTCCTTTAAAAATCCCTTCTCCTCTTACACTGTCACTACCTTGTCCTTTCGCTTTTTCTCCCCCTCTGGTTTCCTTTGCTTCCCCTCTTGCTCTCTGATTAAGCATAGACAGGCCGGAGGTGCGTGTATTCTTATATATTGATCCATCCGTTTTTATGGCCCAGTGCTTCCAGGAGAAGGAACAATCTAATGCAAGTTCCGTTGGGCCAGAGATACTGTCAAGGCTTGTTGCCACTACTTAGAGCGAGAGTAGACGACTTTGAAAGTGCATTAAGAGCCTTCCTAGGGGGACACAGACCTGTGCATCAGTTCGTCATGAAAAATCTCCAGGGAATCCAAGATTACTGTACTCATTTTGGCATGTTCTTTTTGTGGGATGGTAGCCAGCAGGTCCAGGCAAATCTTTACTACAATAAGGGCTCATTTTAATTGGTACAACATTTTGACTATGTGAATAAAACACCAATTATCATTTTTGATTCTGAATGACTTGGATGTAAGTGTGAGCATTTTAGTTTCTTTTTGATTTAGGGGAGGATTTTTCTTCCAGAGACCTACTGCCACTCAATTCTGAGACTAATCAAACTTTCACAGCATGTTCTCTTCGAAGTGAGGGTGCCTATTAGGCCGGGAACCATGCATCCCACCCCTGGGCCCTGAGATCAAAGAGTGTCACTTTGGGCATAAAAAGAGAGACTGGCTGAATACCAGACATACTGTATGATTCATCCATCACTCACTTGACAATGTATTTCCATATCCATTACCATCAGTACAGACTACACTCTCCGCATCCTTTGAGCCTCTTTTGTGATTCCTCAGTTCTCTCTTAACATCAGCTAATTTCCTCCCTGTGATAAAGGCACTGTCACTAATGAAGGCTTCAGACATTTAATGACCAATCAAAACATAGTCTGCCATGGTGGCAAGCAGCTAATTGCTCACAAGTGGGAGTGTGTGCTTTGGAAAGGGATTGGATGTGGTGATGAGATGAAGACACAGATAAGGGACTGAGTAGACTTTGACTCTGAATACAGGAAACATGATAATTTATTGTTAGAAATATGTCTTTTTACTTAATAGATTCAGCAAAACATTTATTTATTCGGAATAATTTTCTTGGAACAGGTCTGAAAAGCATCTGAATATATACAGTTACACATTTTAGAATAATCCCTGAAATGCATTGTCAATAGCTTTTCCTTTATTTTTCACTTGTGGACAATCATCAACACGTTCAAAGACACTCACCAATTTCATTTCTATGCAAACTATCTTCTATTGGGTGCAATACCTCATAAAAAAATGCCTTATATTTTGCCAAATTTTAACATTTTTGAGTGTCAGGTTTAATACAAAAAAAGCTCACAGTTATTTTGTGTGTTGTATTGACTGCTCGACTTATGCATATTAATACATGACAAATAAATGGCTCTAGAAAAGTATTGAATACAGAAACTGAAGCTGTCTAGAAACGTTCTAACAATTGTTTTTGTGAAGTTAAGAGGTGGAGACACAAACAGTAGCTTTGATTACAGCCCTAACACACACACACACACACACACACACACACACACACACACACACACACACACACACACACACACACACACACACACACACACACACACACACACACACACATAAATCTGAGGTGGTTGCATATGCAAATTCACATCAATGCATTTTCACACATGTGGTACCAAATTATACAATGATTCATTTATAAATCATTTATATACAGTCAAGCAGTGGTGCAGATACACAGTGTGCAGACCTACACACACTCATAGGGACACACAGAAACACACACAGAAACACAAGGTCAAGCCACACAGAAACAGTAGACCCACACACAGTATGTCTCACACATGCCACGTATCTTGAGGAGACATGATTCTCAGGCTGCAGCCCTTTGGGTTTTCTCCCTCTCAGACAGTGTGTCAGGCGGGCCTGTTCTCCAGCTTCTGGCTCGCACTGAGTGAGAGACCAGCCTAATGAGATCACTGGCATCCAATTCGGTGAGGGTCAGTGCTCATTTTGAGCAATTCATTTTTAATTGGTCTCAAATCTAATCCATTTCATAATGTCAGCTCCTGTGCTCATCTTGCCCGCGGGCTACTGAGTGACACAGAGTGATTCCCTTGATAATGTTAGCTATGTGTGTTATTACATTGCCTGAAGTGATTGAGGATGTTGCTGTGATTTTTGCTTGGTTGGTTGGTTGTTGTTGTTGATGCAGCAACACTACAGTAAACCTTGGCCCACTGCAGTGCTTTTGCTTACAAATTAATGATGATGTGTAATGAACCCGAATGAAGATATATCTCATGCTCTTACAAGAGCATCACAACAAACATATCATCTCAAGGATGACATTCATTCTATTCGAGTTTCATTATTTCTGCTGATCATCCATTAAAAGGGAACCTTCATATTCACGCACCTGATCCCAGTTGCTCAGGGAGAGCAGAGAAGACGATACTTGGCAGCCCTGTGGTGTCAAAGCTCAAGACGTAATTTCTTAGAGAACATTTTAAAGTGGCACAGCAGTATATAGTATACCATAGTGCATACCTTATGTTTAAATCATTTGAAAGATACTCTGATGTACGCCTGTGTTTGGATTAACCTCTCTTGTCCTTTTATCACTTTTTTTCCCCCTCTATTTTCCAAGCTTCCCCTTCCTCCTTCTAACTTGTGTGACCAGCTGCGCCTCCTGCTTTGCCTCCATCAAGATGTCACTTCTAATTTGCTGGTTGTGCTGACTCCATTCCTGCTAGCAATCAGTGAAGAAGACATCCATTACTCCTAGTCGTGACAGGTCCCCTCACAATCCCGTTGGACGTTAATGACACCTGGCAGAACACAGGTTTACTACTTAGCAAACTGACCCCCAAGAGACAGCCGATGGGGCCTATTAGGCTAACACACCATCCCTTGGTTTACACGGACCAAAACGGGGAAGGTAACACAAGAAGTCTTGTAGTGTCTCAGCTGGTTCTCATTTCAGCCCAGAAGGGTACTTGCTGATAAAAGAGGAATGTTGGCTAAATTTAAATGATTGTTATCATCTTACCAGTAGCTGAAGAAGTCACTTTGTCTTAAAACCTGACACAAAGAGGACAGTTGTTGGGTAAAGCACAATTTTTTGTATGTCGAAATCTAATTGAAAAAAACCTGAATGCTCCTCTTTTGCACAAACGGTGGTAGAAAAGGAGACGACAGAGTTCAGGGAGCACAGCCCAACCTTTTACCCTATTATTTTAGTGAGTTTATCATTAATTTAAAGGTTTTTACACATGTTTGCTGTGTTCAACACTTATGTGGTCTTTCTCCACATGCTCTAGATTTGAACATGGCTAATACGTAACTTATGCTCAGTCACAGTCAAAAAGTAGATCTTCCTGATAGACTTGTATTGGTGTCCTTGTTTTATAGGGTAGAGGATCTGATGTGGCCAAAAGTTTGCATCATGGTACTTCACTGATGTGCGGAGAAGCGCAGATCAAACAGTATTTAGGAATCGGCTGAACCTTTGAGGCCTGCCAACACTATAAATAATGTTGTACGTGTCTGTGTTGTGTTTGTGAGATGTTTCATTAAAGAAGATGCTGTTCATTAAAGAATATCAAATGCCAAAGTCAATCTCCCTTGTTTTCTTTCTCCGCCTTCTCACAAGTGATATACGATGCAATCCATCAATCACTTGATGTAGAAAGTAATGAGAAATATGTTAAATGGGACCATAGCATCATTAACGACGGGGTGTCTTTTTCATACTTACTGTATGTGTCAGCACAGCAAATGTGGTCTTGGAGACACCAACTGATACTAGAAGAACCACAAGAACCACTTTTGAGTGCTCTTCAAGTTTTATTAAATATAAATTATTCTGTAGCAACCGTGCACAATGCAGTCACGAAACTTTACAGATAGGGTCAGTAGCTCAGATAAAAAAAGGAAGGCTGGGTTCAAAGCTGGGTGTGGTGAGTTCATAAGCCTTTGAAGTAGAGAGGTAGAAATTGGGGAAGGGGTTCAATCGCGGCCCTGTCCCCAATTGGCATTGCGGCTGCTGTGATGTCATTTCATGTAGGGCTGTAGTTATTAAACTGTGTTCATTATTCTATAAGCTAATTAGGTGAGCAAGTCAAAATCTCTTTAGGAACATTAACACTTCAAATAACTACGCTGAACCACCAAGAGGAGTCATAACTCTCATATTGCTGCAGGTCCACAGACATTTGGCATTGTACAGTCGCACCATCATTTGGCAAGCAAGATCTCCTAACAGTGTGTGACAAGTTTGAACCTGAAGCAATTGATGTAAATTACCCTACAGATAAGGTAATAATCTAATAGGGTGATGAGTGTCTTTTCTCCTTCCCCAGGTTTGGACTCATGATTTACTGTTCATCTCATGTTAATTTCCCTTTAAAAGTGTCCCCTTCATTGAGTGAGCAATGCTGAAAGACAACTTTGTGTACACCTTTCTTTAACCATTAAATGAGATGCATGATATGAATAGCAGAATACCAATGTTGAGTAAGATAGTTGTTATGGTTTTATTACATCTCATTGTGAATTGTCAATACCTCAACTAACCCAAAACACAAGGTCAGAAACATATGTGTTTTACGAGGCAATTCTAGAATTATGTTTCAGTTTTATATTTAATAATAAATCCAAGGACAATCAAAATGATTTTTTCCCAAACCGTACCTCATTTGTACTTTATTTTTCACAATAAGAAATTCAAAAAATAATCAATTGAAGAGCATTGTCCCAAAAGGAGAAGTTTCAGAACCGTTTGTTCTGAAAATATTAGGGGCTCGGAAAAAACATGACGACGGTTTCACATCGATTATTGGTCTCGGATAAGACTCAAAACAGAAGTTATAATGCACAGGGTCTCAAATGACAGAGAAAGAAACATTGTTAACAGATTCAGGAGGCGTTACATACTTACCAAAGCTTGAAGAATAACTCCATACTGCACAAATGTTGGTGTTTGATGCCCTTGGATGAAAAGCAACACGTATCTGAAAGCATCATTTGCATCCCTTAAATCCACATGTGTTTGTGTACCCACAAATCAAAGAGACTTATATCTATAATTGATATGAACTCAAAGGTTTAACAGAATGTTGAGGGATGGAGGAGGAGGAGTAAGAGAGTAATGGTGGTAAAAACATGGCTGAGCACCTGCCCACAAAAGATGGCTGAGAGCTAATAAAGCGACTCTACAGCTCGCTGCTGCCTCATAAATCCTTGTGTCCTGCTGTAGGCTTTACAGCGATGTAAAAGGAACGTTTGATTATTTTTTTAGAATTGGTCTTAAATTTGCTTTGTAAAAAAGAAACAGAGTTAATTTATGAGTGATGCAAAAAAAGCATTTTCCTTTACAGTTATAACAAGCTTACACTTTAGATGTGATTTGATCGCTCATTACAGTGGTCCGAAAAAATAAAAGACCATGTCCTTCATGTGATTTGTTAAAGCTCTCATTGAAAAGTCAGTAGAGCAGGAGCAGTCACTACGGTGAATTCATGACCAAGCTGCTGGTCAATTCTCTCATGAGTTTTATACAATGCCCCACCAACCCAACCAGGCAACCTGGCATGTTGAATTTAATGCTTAAGTGCCTTCAAATGGTTTCTGGCAATGACCATTAGTTGCAGCTCACAAAAGTAAAGGCACATTACACCCATTTTGGACCAAATTACATGCAGGGCCCAATTTTCATGTCATTTTATATTTAGGTCTCTGCTTGGTCAGAACTGAGTAGCTTTTATGACTGTGCTGGTTATTAAAGAAAGTGAAAATGGAACATCTCCACGTTTCATTCTCCTTGGTGGCTTTTTTCAGGACAACGTGTTTGACACAGTACTTTCACGAGGAGGAGGAGGAAGAGGATGTGTAAGTAGGGTCAAGAAGGGGCAATGTGCACCCACACTTAATGGTCCTTTTCCGGTTTGCTGTTACATCGCATTGAGGTCTCGAGTTATCTGTGTGTTTTTCTTTGATAAAAGCTTTAGCCAATAATTGCCATGATAGGACCTTAATGCTGCACATAAAAGCAATATTTTCATTGTGTAACTACATCATGTGCACCTGATAACACTTCACCTTGGTCATGTAGGATTGTGAAGTACTTTTCACAATGTTTTGTGTGCCAGATGAATGGGGTTTGATAATAGACAGACCTATACCTAATGCTTAGCTCCTGGCACAAAAGTACCAAAACACATTTAATTAAACATTTTGAAAAAAAATGTTTTTAATAGACTAATGTTGTTTTTATAAACCTTTATGAAACCCAGTTTTAAATTATTAAATTATTAACTTTAGCTTTGTATTATTGGATCAAGCAAGCAGTTATGACCAAAACTAGCCTTAAAGAGTAGATATACCCTCTGTGTTGTTACTCATTTCATGAAACATGAACATTTTGGAGACTGCCATACTATACAAAATGTGTGTAACATACAGTAAAGACCTGGTCAACGTATTATTTAATTATGTAAAGTATGTAAAGCTATTTGTTAGGATTCCCATTTATAAATTAGATACACCAAACTAAACTCATACAAAATAATGTAATGTTTTTTAGCAAAGAAAGGGCCAAAATTAAAGGCTGAATATGTGCATGTGAAGCTAACAGTTTTAAAGGTTGATTGCTGAGTAGCATGGATGATACCTAGATACAAAATAACAACGCTCTGTTGTGTTATTAGTGACATTTATTAAACATTTCAAGTTAAGAGGTTGCTGATTGAGCAATAAGTAAATTGTAAAAGCACTGGAAGGATTACATTTCAAAGCACAGTATGAATCCTAATAAATAAAAAAACATGTTTATCTCTGATTTTCTGCACACAGTATCATTATGGTTTTACCGTGCCATTTTATTAGATGTCTGATACACAGTTTTATTGCTCCTATCAGCTATGGGTTATATAGTTAGAGATGTACTGATGTCATGCTTGGCTTCACTCCTTTCCACAATGAAAATGTATGTATTCTATGAATGTATAAAGTGGAGAGCACATGTTTCCAAGATTAACATAGTCATAATAAATAAACTATTATACAGTGGCCTGTAAAACTACTGTTTCCCAATGGCTTGATCATCAGGTGGCACAGGCAGCTGTGGGAGAATGAGCTGAAAAGAAGCCAGGACAATAACATACTCACAGTAATAGATCCTATGGGGGAAAATGGCTTGTGAAAGTGGTGGAGGGGAGAGTACAGATGAGGAATACAGAACAGAAGAACACGCTAAAAAGCAAAGATGGAATCTGTAATGAGTAAGACATATCCATGTATTACTTCAGTTGTGAGTTGGTTGAGTTGAGATTGAAGAACATAGTACAGTAGATGTGTACACTAGAATAAATTGTAAAAGGTTATTTAGATTGATAAAGGCTATAAAGTCCATTTAACAGTCCATTTCACCCTGACCCAAAATGTGCAGATAATATGAAGAAGTGTAATGAAATATTATGTCATGACAATGAAGGCATGTTATTTTATTCAAATGTCTTGAATCGCTCGGAATCATACATAAATAATATATAAAGTCATATAGGAGTTGGAGGTCCCAATGGAGAGTTAAAGCACTCTGTAGCTGAACCACATAATTGGATACTGAATGTTTTAAGATCTTGGTTCAAGTTTCAGTCAGTTGGAAGTCATCCAACATGTCCTGGCTAACCATGCACGAAATCAATGGTGTCAGTGTGCAAACTACACCATGGCTTTTGTTGGAGCTTAATTGTTTTTTCAGGGGGGGCTTCCATATAAAATCAGTCAAAAGGGAGATTTGCAATTGAGAGCTGTCTGAACTGAAGTCCAATTGAGAGTAGTAAATAGAAGGATGTATAAGAAATAAATTACAGGCCTAAGCATTGAAAAGTAGTCTTATTAAACTTTACAGCCAATGTAATATCTAATCTCACACCTCAATATAAGAATTTCCAACAACAACAGAAACTCAAGGGGTAGTAAGAAACACTGAACAAGAAAAGGAGGCCAAAGACGTAAATGAAAGTGTAGAAGGTGGTAAGAGGTGATGGGCCTGAACCAAAGATTCAGCCTGGGGGAAATCCTGGGTTGAGATGTCTTCAAACAGTCACAAAGTAGCGTGGAGGTCTCTCTGAGTCAAAATCAAAAGACAGCTGGGAGGAGGAAGAAGCATGAGTGAAAGGGCTTATAAAAGAAGCCTCTGTTCTGGTTTCCAATGACCTTTCTGCCTACGACATTGCAGAGTTGAGGTTTGTGTGAGCTGATGAGATGCTCCTGGGTTTCTTTGAATGTCAGTCTGTGGAGGTGCAATGGCAGTACAGTGGAGGTGTTGTATGGTGCCCATAACTACAAAAGCAAATAATTAAAGCATCATGTTTTTCATTTAACAAGATTAGAGATTTTTTCAAAAGAAGAGATGCAAAGTTTTTTCGTTTTGCTTGTTCACTTTGATTATTTGTTATATAAAGTAACCTGAACATATGTGAGTTTTGGTCAGACACAATCACAGCAGAAGGCTAATGTTATCAATGACCAACATTTTTTCTCCTCTGAAACACTGTGCCAAATGTGTCGCCCTCCACAGATACAAATCAGTTTGTCATCTCACATATATGCGATAAAATTTCAAGTTTGAGCCAGCTAGATGACATTCTCAGTGTGTAGATTTAGCCAACGGCCCTGAGGCGATTTGAGTTTGCCTCCAGTCTTTTCTTTGTTTTGTCTCCATTTAACACAATGATGTAATCCTGTCGCGCAGTGAAAGGGTCCATTCTACTAAAACTTTTATGTGTTATTTGTCCTTCACACTGCTTAAAAAACTAAAAGATTATTTTAGGACTCCTCAGCAGAGGGCAAGTTATACAGAGAGCCTGTTATTTCCTGTCTGAGGAAAAATGGAGTCCTCACTTACCTAATGTTGACAGAAAAATAAAATGTGTATATGTGCAGCACAATCAAAGCATTAATAGTGAGTTTACCTCAAGAATGCAAAGTAACTTGAGTTGTTGTTTGTATGGTACTTCATTGCAACAGTTAGTGTTCTTAGTAATTATTGGATTTGTAGATGTATGTATGTATGTATGTATGTATGTAGCACTCTCCTGTGCTCAGCCCTCTCCTCTACTCCCTGTTCACGCATGACTGCGTGGCAACACACAGCTCCAACACCATCATCAAGTTTGCTGACGACACGACTGTCATCGGCCTGATCAAAGACGGCGACGAGATGGCGTACAGAGAGGAGGTCAGAGCCCTGACATCTTGGTACCAGGACAACAACCTCCATCTCCACGTCAGCAAAACAAAGGAGCTGATTGTGGACTACAGGAAGAGGCAGAGAAAGGCACACACACCCATCACCATCGACGGGACTCCTGTGGAGAGAGTCAGCAGCTTCAGGTTCGTCGGGGTAAACATCAGTGAGGACCTGACATGGACACATCACACCAGGGTCATATCCAAGACGGCTCGACAGCGGCTCTTCTTCCTCCGCAGGCTGCGGAAGTTCAACATGGACTCCAGGATACTCTGCAACTTCTATAGGTGCACCATCGAGAGTATCCTGACTGACTGCATCACCGCCTGGTATGGCAGTTGCACCGCCCTCAACCGTAAGACTCTACAGAGGGTGGTGAAAACTGCTCAGCACATCACCAGGACGGAGCTGCCATCCATGGAGGACCTCTACACCCAGCGGTGTAGGAAGAAGGCCGGTAGGATATTAAAGGACCCCCATCACCCCAGCAACAATTTGTTCTGTCTGCTGCCGTCTGGCAGACGGTACCGCAGCATCCGGACCAAGACCACCAGACTCAGAGACAGTTTTATACCACAGGCTATAAGACTGCTGAACTCCTGAGCTCTGTGAATGTCTACTCACATCTGTTTATAGTACACACATACATATATATATATATATATATATATATTATACACATCTGCCATACATATCTGTTTATAATACACATATCTATATATTATACATATCTGCCATATACATCTGTTATACATAATATGCATCTGTCCATACCTCCTCATTCAACAGTGTAAAGTGTTTAAATATGTTCAATGTATTCCACATATGTATATATTTCACATCCTCAAATCTTTATTGTTGTTATTGTAAATATTCTTCTCTCTTTTTGCACTATTTTATTTATCTTATTTGCACCATGTATGTTGAGTTGTTGGAGGAGCATGGGACATAAGATTTTCATTGCCAACATATACGTTGTATATGCTGTGCATATGACAAATAAAACCTTGAAACCTTGAAACCTTGTATTTCATTCCAGCTTTGCTTTAAAGTTTATAAAAGTTTTACCAAGCTTTTTAAAATAAAGAGGTGGTGCAAGGATTACATCTGACATCTTGCTTGGTTTGGATATTTATTCAAATGTCATCCAAAAAGACAAATTCATATTAGCCTTCATTTAAGCACACAGAGAGAAAAAAATAAAAGGATTTCAAATCAAGGATTGTGGTAACCTCTCCTTGACATCAGCTCAATATGCATGCCAAGAATTTAAGATCCTGGACTGAATAAAGCCCTTGTTTGGTTACATTTCTTTATTGACACCTTTGCACATTATTAGAGAAACCTTTTCCCAAGTTGTCTTTTAGTTGCCCTAATAAGGCTGATCTTCTACAATCTATCAGCAATCCTCCTTGAAACTAACTAAGTGTAGCGAGCTAATGTGCTTTAACAGACACTTCTCTCCCGTGTTGTAATAATAGCGTGTGAGAAAACATCACTGACTGAGGTTTGAAATGTCAAGGCATAGCTTGAAGCTCTATGGTTGCTTTATAGTGACCCTGCTATCATTTGTCACTCAATAATCGTTCTGATTTAATAATTGCTTTACAATCCTTTGTGTAGCATAACATCCATCACTCATTACAGTATGACTCTTATCCTTACATTTTATCTTTGCACAAACTCTAATTTAATTTTCAAACCTTTTTCTGAAGTACCACAATATGGGGCTGTTTCTGTATTGAGAGGTATGAGCGAACTTCCTTTCACCTAAACAGCTTCAGCAAATTCTGCAGTAGATTGAGCTGGCTGTTTGTTTTGCTTTTGAAAATCCTCTTGAAAAACCCTTCGGCTGATGTCCTGTTGGAGCAACTGAACTCTTGAGGAAGCTTGGTTTTTTATTTCTAGGTAAATAAGATTGAACTTCTTGTAATGTGATCGTGACTTCTAGCCACTATATGAACATTGGATTACAACACCATCGTCACATGATGAGGTGCATAAATAAGATATAATGATCAAGATGGTCATTATTACAGTTTCATTGGGGCGGTTGTGGCGAAGTCCATACAGACTTGACTTGGGAACCCAAAGGTCACCGGTTCAAGTCCACGAAAGTGCTCCAGAGGTGTCCCTGAGCAAGGCACCGTTCCCGACACTGCTCCCTCGGTGCCCTAACCCTGCTCCTGACACTATGGGTCAAATGCAAAATCTAAATTTCCCCTCTGTTGGATGATTAAGGGTATATTCTCTTCTCATCTTTTGTTATTTCTAATCTAGTTCTTTGAAGCTGCAATAACTTGGTTACGGAGGAGTTTTTAGATATGCATATATTTTATATATCCACATAAATGAAATGCATTGCTAGTGACTGTGTTTATACCAATATAATGTGGAAGACTGTTAAGAGTCGTTTTAAGGTATTACTGCCACATAAAATCAGACTTTCAAAAACACAACAAAAATGAAAGCCAGGATAATTTTAATCAACTTATTTTTTTATGTTTGAGATGTAATTGCCCTGTGTCAACTTTTTTATTTTAATTAAAGTGTTTGTTACTTTATGTGGGGTTTAAAATGATGCATATTAAAATATATGACTCTCAGAGAGCTCATTGCCAAACTAAGAGGGTCACAACATTAAGTATTGAAGAATGGAAAAGCTCATCTCAAAGATAATATTTGAAATATTAATAGGTTTTACACTTATTGTGCTTGTATTATTTATGTGTGTGTGTGTGTGTGTGTGTGTGTGTGTGTGTGTGTGTGTGTGTGTGTGTGTGTGTGTGTGTGTGTGTGTGTGTGTGTGTGTGTGTGTGTGTGTGTGTGTGTTTCATTATTTTGTATTTGAACCAGCCCTACACTTCAGTAGGAAGTAGAAAGAGGTAAATGAGGTAAAGGCATTTTGGTGGTTATTTTAAGAGGTGTGTACATACTATTAATTCATCTTTCTTTTCACCAAGTCAAATTATGGCCATCTTAATGAATTCCCCATTGATGAGTATGAGTATTGCATTACGATTGACTTGAAAATATCTTAACGAATTTATTAAAGTAAGGCTGAGTAGTACTAGTCTGTTTAACCCCCTTCCCTTAAAGCAAGGACTAGAGTGCTGCAATCTTAAACTAGATGTTTATCTGTAATTCTGCAACAAAATAATGAGTTAGAGTTGTCTTGATGCTCATATACTCTTAACATCTTGCAGACTTTCCTAATTTAGACATAAAGGTTTGCCCAGTAACACAAAGTGTGTTCATTTATACTTTTTAGATCCAACATTTCTCATTAAAAAAAACCTCAAAGCCCTCCTAAGAGGCACCCTTTGAATATTCGACTGAGCCAGTACAAATGTTGTCACCTAAAAGTCTTTCTTCTCTTTCATTTGATTAGCGTTAAGATGACTTTGCTTGCAAGTTAGTGATGAATAAAACATTTGTTTGTAGGTTCCAAACAGCGGTGGGGTGAATTTAAATCAGCACGACAATGTCACAGCATGAATAAAAATTAATTACTATTTCTGAGCCATATTGTGTAGCATGTATACCGTGTATCTGTCATATGTAATAATACTCACACATATGCTTTAGGCAACCAACGTCATTACAGACAAAGTAAATTAATTCATTTACATAATGGAGTTAATTAAGCAATGTTGTTGTGAACATTTTAGGTAGAAGTTGTGCAATGTTTCTCCATTTTAGCTTCTTAAAGTGTCCAAAAGTGCTTTCTCATCGATCCAAAAAGTATATTGGTGATAACCACTCAACCAGCTTCCGACTCAAAATCCCTGCATACACACACACGCACACACACACACACACACACACACACACACACACACACACACACACACACACACACACACACACACACACACACACACACACACACACACACACACACACACACACACACACACACACACACACACACACACACACACACACACTCCACTCCACTCCCTTCCTTCCTTCTTCCCCTCCAGAGTGTGTCTCTCTTCCTCTCTCCCCAGTCGGGATTATTTACCACTACATCCAGCAGACTGAAGCTCCACAGCTACTCTGCCTCGGGAATGCCTGCAGCCATGCAGCAATCAAAGTGAAGCGTCATCCTCTACCACCTGCACCCATGAGACCACGTGAACGAAGGAGGGTAGAGGGGAAGGGGAGGGGGAGAGGACTGGTAGTGAAGGGATAGAAACAGGGGGATGGCGAAGGAAAGAGGGATACGTGAATCTGAAACCTCTGGGACTGGGGAGAGAAAGAAGGAACGAGTGGAAGGATGAGAAAGTAGGAAAGAAATTTGAAGCAAATATAATTTTCCCTCGTCGGCTCCTTGGGACCGAGAGACGGAAGCACGTATGAGGATATAGGGAGAAATAACAGATGGAGGCGTAAAAAAGAGGATTAGAAGATGGGAAATGGATTGCAAGATGCGTAAAGAGTAAAACAGAACATGAAATGAAGATTGAACATACTATTAGAAAGAAAATAAGGGGAGGAATTGAAAAAAAGGACAAGAGGGAAAGAGAGTGAAAACGGTGAGATTGAAAGAATAGAAGAGAGAAGGAGCAACAGGGCAAGTAAAAAACCTTTCACTAAACCACTTTCCCAGGGGTTTCAGATTCTCGTCTGCCCTAAAAGCGTTCAGCCCAAAAAGAGTAGGAGAGAGAGAAAGAACAATGGAGGAACATAAAAGGTGAGAATGAGAGGAGGGAAGGAAAGGGAGACAGAAGGAAGAGATTGCGGCATTAAATTTAAAAAGGTGAAGATGGGAAAATTGATGGCTTCAAAGAAAGTAGCTCAAAATTGGTGTAATTGAAGGAAAGGTGATTTGAAGGTAAAAGGGGAAATAGTCAGAAGGGTTAAGAAACAGGAAATAATATAGATAGTGGACAAACACACAGGAGGAAAAACATGTATTGGTGTAAACCTGGTTATTTATACTTTTAACAAGCCCCTACCCATACATGTGCAGTATATCATGTGTTAAAAATGAATTTGGTGTCAGACTAGGTTTTAAGAAAAGCATCGTAAAGATTTCCTCGATCAGTGGAAGAACCCACATTCAGATCAGACAAACTGAAGCTTTTAAATGGTTAATTGTGTAAATATGCTTACAGGTGGCAAGAGTCCAAATAGCAAGAGGTCTGTCAAGGCATCTGGTGGAACGTTCAAAAATGGCGGGGGGAAAGGAGAGTACATGGCCTCGGGGAAGTAAGCAGGAGATGGGGAAAGGGACAGAGAGACAGGAAAACCACAAAGAGAAGTCAGACGTCCCATCAGTCGGGTCGGGAACTGGACAGGACCAGAAGAGCTGAGGTGGATGGCCTTGGGGCTGGACAGAGGCGGAGCTGAGGAACACAGGCAGATGGCCTTGGGGCAGAGCAGACAGGCTGAGCCACTGGAGGAGGACGACCAGACAACAGGTCCAAATGAGTGGACCAAGTCTGGAGGATGACCAGATGGGGAAGCTACTGTGGAACATGGGCAAGAAGATGACTAGATGTGAAGACACTCTCTTGTGGATGACATGGAGGTTGGAAATGAAGCCTAGGAAGATATTGTAGAGAAAGGACGCCCCTGGAGGACCTCCACATAGACAGAATTTCTCTGAAGGACAGACAACACTGTTGGATGGCGGACGGGCAGCTGAAAACATACTTACAACATGACTGTAGGTCGGACCAGGGGAGAGCCAAAGAGAAGTCCATCACAGAGCACTTCACTATATTGTTCTGCCTTAGAAACACAAAGGGAACATATGGGTGTCTGTTGGTTTGCCCTCCATAACATAGTCCCCATACACCTGGTATTGTCTACTGTATCGAGAAAATGACATCCCATCCACATGCCTTACATATTGATTCAAACACATTCTGGTATCAAGCATTCGTTTTGTGTCATCTCTTTAAGTTAAATGGTATTATGCAAATAAGTATGTCGTTGGCACAGCTTAGTAAAACTTGCCACATCCCTGGTCATGGTTACCAATCCTATAGATGTAGTCAGATGACCTTTCAACTTGCTGGATGGATTATTATTTTTCTGACTGGATGGTGGTCTGACTGATATGCTCACTATGTGTTCTGCATGCAAATACAGTATAACCTATATTAACATGGGATTTTCATTTTCCAGATAAGACATCCATGTACAGATCGCATGTTAAGATATCAGATGTACAGTATAATGAAATACCCAATTGAAAGGCCTTTAAAGGTCTAAACACGAAATGGAAGCTAACAAAAGCTTCAGTTTAAATGGAGACATTTGACTTCACAGCTCTTTGCAGATAATCATCCAGCGTTTGAGTCTATAAGGTCTGGATCCAATATATTAATGCTTCTAGTGCTTATATAGAATATATACTGGATGAATAGAGAGTTCTATGTTACCTAGAAAAGAAGAAATTCCTCAAAAACAAAAGATGTTCTTCTTTATTTCACCTTCATGTCTATGTTGATATATTCATAATCTAAAACAGCGTAACCCTTTGAAGCAGGGTTTCAAATAAAGTGAAGCCACAGTGTACCGCCTCTAGCACAAGCTTTTCCCCTAATAGCTGCCAATGCAGAAAGTTAAGTCGATCCCCAATTATACCATGATGAAGTTAGTCTCTCTTAATTGTCCATTAGCGTAATTATCACACGCAGTAATTGCCTTTTAAAATAATGGGCACCAAAATGGCCCAGTAGCTGAATTTTGATAAGCGCAACCGCTAAATTAGACCCATGAATGTTATACCTGAGCGATAAAAATGCATTGGGGAGTGATTAAACCACTGAAAATCCTGTGATCATTAATGCTTAAACTGCTTGGTTTACCCCTTTGAAAGCTCAAGAGCAAGCCCAGCTGATAGAGAGATCTGTAAACAACTGTTGAAAAATGTGTGAACTGGTTATTGTCACAAAGGTGATCAGAGAGGAAAGTGAAAAGAGAAGAGCAGTACGAGGAGAGGAGGAGGCGGCAGCTTGAAAATGAAACCAAGATGTAAAGGAGAGGAGGAAAACGACACAACAGGGAAGAGAAACAAATGTGAAATGTGTGAGAAATAACACGAGTGCCACAGAGAGTGAGCAAAATAGAGGGGACGATGAAGGAAGGGGAGTCAGGATGCCTGCTGGGCCTCCAGCGAAGTGACAGCCCGATAAACACCTGAGACTCAGACGATGATGATGGGCGTCAAGGGGCGAAATGCAGCCTGGCTCTTGCTCTCGCTTCCTCTTGTCTGGTGATAATGGTAATAAACAGAAGCATAAATGAGCTTGCCACCAGTGTGTGTGTGTGTGTGTGTGTGTGTGTGTGTGTGTGTGTGTGTGTGTGTGTGTGTGTGTGTGTGTGTGTGTGTGTGTGTGTGTGTGTGTGTGCATCTGGGTGTGTATGTTTGGAGCATAAATGAGCTACCCTCTTTGGTTTGACAGGGCTTTATAGATGGTGTGTGCATTGCTGGGATAAAAGGCAGATCCATTTGTGCCTCATATTAGAGGGGTGCATGGGTGGCTGTCATTTCAGCTACCATAACCTTCCCATCCTTTCCCTTCTCTTTTTCCCAAACCCCCGCGTTCTCTATCGCTCTGTCTGTATATTTCTAAGGCTAGGTTTTTCTCTGTCCTTTTTTCTCACCTCAAGTGTGAAATTTACTTAGTTTTCAGCGTGGGTCTCCCTTCCCATTTTGCTTCTATTCATCCTCATGTTTTATGGTATGTTTTTTTTTTTACTTTCTTTGCCAGTGCACTTAAACTCAAAATGTGAAACTGATAGGATGATCGTTAACGATTGATTAATACTTAGAAGGGGCCTTCAGTACCACTACTAACTAACTACCACTGCAACAGAATAGTTAAGACTTCTTTTTGTATTATTTTGCAGTCAGGGCCATCACTAAATTGGAATTTATTGACTGTCATCTTCCTTGTCTGAGGATGAAAGGGTGACAAAGGGCTTAACATTGTTTGAGTTTGATTAAGTCTCCTGGAATGTTGACAGAGACCGACAGCGGAACGAGTGGATGTATCAACTGCTAGCCATGTGTGTGTTTGTCTAACAAGAGTGTGTGGCTTCAGCGAGTTGTGTTTGCTTTCCCTGAGAGCCCTTTCTGCGTGTGTTTTGGTTGGTCTGTGTGTGTGGGTGTGCACATAATGATCTTGCAATGAGAGAGAACGTGACAACACACGAAACTGGACTTGGTCAGCTAAATTTAAGCAACAGCTTTAGTTAAGGGCTGCTCAATAATGACTTGGTACCCTACAATTTTAAAGTTTTGCTTGTTAAAACTTCGAATAGAGATTAGATATGGAGCTTTTGGCCTTGTTATGAGGACGGAATGGACCCATAATTGGATAGCAAGTTACTTTAACTCTAAGATAAACCATCATAGCTTTGAATCTGTGCCTGTATCAGCAGGATTTGGGGATTAGCCTGCTAGCAAGGAGCTGGTTGACCTTAATAATTGATAATGAGCTTCTAATAAATTCCTGACAGGGTTTCTGAAGGTCATTATTTTGATGGCAATCCATTTAGCATTATTTTCCATCACTGAAGTTCAGTAGTCCAGTTTTTAATTGTTTTGTAGTTAGCATTTATGATGAGGCGATGGTTGTTCTGACTAACAACGTTGCAGCAGTCCTTGTATTGCAAAAAGATCAAAATCAGCATGGTAGATGAGCAAATAGATGTATCTGGCAAGGTTGTGTGTGTGTGTGTGTGTGTGTGTGTGTGTGTGTGTGTGTGTGTGTGTGTGTGTGTGTGTGTGTGTGTGTGTGTGTGTGTGTGTGTGTGTGTGTGTGTGTGTGTGTGTGTGTGTGTGTGTGTGTGTGTGTGTGTGTGTGTGTGTGTGTGTGTGTGTGCGTGTGTGTGTGTGTGTGTGTCCAGACTACACATCCGATGTCTCGCTGGCTTCACATCTCTGAGCCAGAAGATCAATGGGATCAAACACCCAGTGCTCTTTCCTGTGAACCACATGGTTACTGGGAATCCTGGACCCGATAACACATACAGACCAACACTCACACAACCACATGCCACACAATTTGCATCAAAAAGTCATTTATCAAACCGAACCTCGCCAAGTGGGCATGAGACCATTGAGGCTAGTTCCGTTAAACCAGAAATCAGATGAGGAAAACCTGCGTGCATGTGTGCGTGTGTGTGTGTGTGTGTGTGTGTGTGTGTGTGTGTGTTTTGTAAATGGACTGCATTTATATAGCACATTTTTAGTCTTAACATCTGCTCAAAGCACTTTTACATATACAAGTCAGAATTCACCCATCCACACACATTTATATGGAGACACAGGCTGCCATACAGGGTGGTTATGGGCATGCAATTGGTAACAATTCCATGTTACAGCAGGGGCTGGGATATCAAACCACTGACCTTCCAATTGGTGAAAGATCACTGGACCTCAGAACCCGGGATGCCCCTTGTGGCATTTATATATCTATCAACAAGTATCCCCCTATTTCTTTATGTTTTACCTGAACTGCATACAGAAGAGTGTCACATTCTCCAACTAAATAGAAAGAGCTCTTAATAGAGACCAATGTCCTCGGCCTGAGTGTCAATGAGTAACTTAGCAAAAACACTCTTTAGCAGACTTGGATTCAAGAAAAAAAACAGAGAAGAAAAGACAAGCTTTTAATGACGGCAGTTTCTATTATATCACTTAGTAATTACACTGCAATTTTCCCCTGATATGCTTATGCTTTCAAGTCGACTTCAATAGGAAGTTGAGGAGAGAAGATGGCACCAAGCAGTAATGACGGGAAGTTGAACAAGTTTATTAGAACTCCCTTTGACATCAAGTTGCACCTGTTCGGTGTTGTTGCTATATGCTTCCTCTTGAATTTTTTTATGTATTACTTTTTTTGTAGCTTTCATGACTTTGATGTTTGCCTTGATAGTTTGTTTTTTGGGTTGGTAATTGGAGTTAGTGCTGAATTAATAATATGTGTTGACACTGCTGGAAACCTGACCATTCAGAGAAACAATTGGATGTTTGGATTTCTTTATTTTAAGATAACTTATTTCTGGTCATGTAATTATACTCTAGCCCGAAACAAATTGTCAACAGAGGTAGCGGTAGAACAATTTTAGTCTAAGCTTATAAGAGGCTTCAGCAGTCTTCCAATAAACATGTACAGTATATAAACAATTATGCAGGAGTAAACAACACAGCAAATTGAAATATTTGTTGACCCCTCTATCTATTTTAGTTTTGAAATGTTCCACTTAAATCAGTTTGTTGACGTTCTTGAAGGTTGGTTGAAAAACTGATTATTTGTTTTCTTCTTCCAGTCAGCTCACACTCATCACAACACAAGGGAGCAAAAAGACCCCAAAGAACGGCTGCAAAGAGACGGTAGAATATTTTTTTCTAGCACATATTCATCAAATGGGACATTATTGTCAGTCCAGTGTCCTTTATGTCATTTCTTAATTAAGTCTGCAGCTCTGAGACCTATTAGCCAATACACTGTATCTACTGCCAGTGCCAAAGACTGACCAACTGGATTTACAATTTCATATCTCTTTAGAAAAGATTAAGATACGGTACAGATAGACGGCTAAACAGTTTATGTTAATTATATATTTGAGTAAAGACAGTGTTTAGGTCTATTAATTACATTTACATATATTTTATATGCATATAATTAATATCTATGTCTGTACAGTATATTCAAATATATATTTAATGAGCATTTACTCTCATGTTATTGTTAAGATTATCATTATCTTTGCCATACAAGAATTTCTCTTGTCATGATGACGACTGTTTGGCGGCAGCATTTTAAATAACTTAAACAATAAGATCTGACCTGAAAATTAGAAAGAAGGAGATATAAAGTGACATTTTCTATGAATCATACAAATTAAAATGAAGCTCAAGACACTAGTGATGTATGTATGAAGCACATTGGATAAAATATATCTCCCAAATGCCTGTGTAGACAATGCGCATCAAGATGACTCATGAATGTGTTACCCAACACAGCTGACATGATGAATACACACAGTTTATATCTTCATTCAAGGTTTGTATAACTCTGTAATGAGCAGAGATGAAGCTCTGCTTTTCAAGACACTTTTGTAATGTTGGGAGCTTTACCGTGTGAATATCAGTCAAACATGAGAATATATAACTCATTGAAATGCTGAGAGCAAACCAGACAGCCAACCAACCAGCAAGTCAGTCAATCAATCCATCACGAAGCCAGTCAGTCAACCAACAAGTGTATGACAAATTGAATGTTTCTCTGTGCCCATCATCCATTCAAGAAAAATCGAGCCCATTCAACCTTGATCCTTGTTTTTCTTCTTGATTTCCCCTTTTCTCTTTCCTTTCTTTATTCTCTTCTCACTCTAAGGCAAAGCAGTCACTGAACATTTCAAATCCCCCTTGTCATTCAGACTTAATGCAAAAATTTGCAGCTGGAGTTTTATTCACAGTGTATGCATTCAAGTATCCTTTTAGCTAAATTAGGCATCAGTGGTTGAGAATGTAATTTGAGAACGATAATAGGTAAGGTCTCCCTATTTCTCTTCTTCTGTTACTCTCTGCATTGGCTCCTTTTCATCCTTGATTCACCATGTGCTGACTGTGCAAGATGGTGAAGATTAAGGTGGGCCAGGGAGTCCTTCTACACATTGTGATCTACAATGGTGTAATGCACTGAGAGGCTTGGTCTTCCCTTGCAAAGCCTTATCTTACTGACAAGCTGTAGCCTATAAAACACAGACATCAGCAGACTTACACTTGGTGTCTTTCCTGCAAATGTTCTGCCAGACCAACAAGCCATCCACCAGTTCCATTTTGTTTCTGGGCTTTTGCCTCCTTTCTGATCTTCAGCAAATTAACCACATGCTTAGTTGGACTGGTGTCATGTGAAATCTTTGTCTGCGCATTTTGTAAAGGATGATAATTGACAAGTTGATCTTTCCAAGTTTGATCTGCAAGAAGCAAACCACCAAGCCCCCCCATCATTCATTCCAATTACTGACCATCAATCAAAACAAAAGAACATTGCCCCGCCTTTACCATCGCCAACAAAACGTCATATTCCTTCTGTTGTTCAATTACACATACTATACCATTTGCACTGCTTGCACAAGGCTGGGCAATGGAGAAAAATTGGAGAAAAAACTAAAAATTGTTCTCTAATGTCTACAAAGAAGATATATAACTTTGGTTGATCCAAAAAGTGTCCACATGCGGTTTTACAGGCCCATTTACAACCCTATGATTTGGCCCTAGAATGAAACAAGCTGAATTGCCTTATTTGGGGGCTCATTTAAATAATTATGGCGAGCTCTGCTCTGATTGGCTGGTTTACAAGGAGCAATCCATGGCTGCGTAGAGCCCACAGAAGTAAGTGAAGTTTGTAAAACTGTGAGAGATGAACCATGGAGGCCATTGGCTTCCAACCTTACATGTTTGAGCCTTTATCGGAGGAGGAAACCGATGCATTTGAAGAACAGCCAGTTGGTCGGAGATTGGAGGGCAACGTTACCGAGTGGTAGCCTTCGAGTTTCCAGCAGCTGGTGTATGCAAATGTTGGGGCTGGGTTACCTTGTGTGACGTAACACACAGGGATTTTGTATTTCGCCCGTTTTACCGCTGTGATATGCATATTCATGATTTGCAAGTGAAGGAGGAAACAGTGGTGTTTGAGTTTCACGGTATGTCAGTTTAATGCACCGAACTCTCATTATTCAACTATGCCAAGGTAAATACAGTTTTCCATTCTATGGCACCTTTAACACATTTAAAGTCTCAATTGCTAAGCTTGGCTTCAATGCCATAGACTCCAAACCAATGACTGAGGTCATGTTGAAATGAATGAGCTACGTGGGTATTGAACTGCACTTATTATAAACTGTAAAATTAACACGTAAATCAGTCTACTACTGATAGAGTATACTGTATAGCCAAAAGCTGCACTTGGTACACCAAATATGGTCACTATTGTAGTCTTCAAATGTGTTTTTTTTCTCAAATTTTACAACAAAAGATGAAAATTAATTTACAAGAGTGTTATAAACCAACAGCAGTGAAATAAATCAGTTTCAGTAAGAAGGACTCCCCCTGTGGCTTCATAGACATACAGTGGGGCAAAAAAGTATTTAGTCAGCCACCAATTGTGCAAGTTCTCCCATTTAAAAAGATGAGAGAGGCCTGTAATTTTTATCATAGGTATACCTCAACTATGAGAGACAGAATGAGAAAAAGAAATCCAGGAAATCACATTGTAGGATTTTTAATGAATTAATTGGTAAATTCCTCGGTAAAATAAGTATTTGGTCACCTACACACAAGCAAGATTTCTGGCTCTCACAGACCTGTAACTTCTTCTTTAAGAGGCTCCACTGTCCTCCACTCGTTACCTGTATTAATGGCACCTTTTTGAACTCGTTATCAGTATAAAAGACACCTGTCCACAACCTCAAACAGTCATACTCCAAACTCCACTATGGCCAAGACCAAAGAGCTGTCAAAGGAGACCAGAGACAAAATTGTAGACCTGCACCAGGCTGGGAAAACTGAATCTGCAATAGGTAAGCAGCTTGGTGTGAAGAAATCAACTGTGGGAGCAATTATTAGAAAATGGAAGACATACAAGACCACTGCTAATCTCCCTCCATCTGGGGCTCCACGCAAGATCTCACCCCGTGGGGTCAAAAAGATCACAAGAACGGTGAGCAAAAATCCCAGAACCACACGGGGGGACCTAGTGAATGACCTGCAGAGAGCTGGGACCAAAGTAACAGAGGCTACCATCAGTAACACACTACGCCGCCAGGGACTTCAATCCTGCAGTTCCAGACGTGTCCCCCTGCTTAAGCCAGTACATGTCCAGGCCCGTCTGAAGTTTGCTAGAGGGCATTTGGATGATCCAGAAGAGGATTGGGAGAATGTCATATGGTCAGATGAAACCAAAATAGAACTTTTTGGTAAAAACTCAACTCGTCGTGTTTGGAGGAGAAAGAATGCAGAGTTGCATCCAAAGAACACCATACCTACTGTGAAGCATGGGGGTGGAAACATCATGCTTTGGGGCTGTTTTTCTGCAAAGGGACCAGGACGACTGATCCGTGTAAAGGAAAGAATGAATGGGGCCATGTATCATGAGGTTTTGAGTGAAAACCTCCTTCCATCAGCAAGGGCACTGAAGATGAAGCGTGGCTGGGTCTTTCAGCATGACAATGATCCCAAACACACCGCCAGGGCAACGAAGGAGTGGCTTCGTAAGAAGCATTTCAAGGTCCTGGAGTGGCCTAGCCAGTCTCCAGATCTCAACCCCATAGAAAATCTTTGGAGGGAGTTGAAAGTCCATGTTGCCCAGCGACAGCCCCAAAACATCACTGCTTTAGAGGAGATCTGCATGGAGGAATGGGCCAAAATACCAGCAACAGTGTGTGAAAACCTGGTGAAGACTTACAGAAAACGTTTGACCTCTGTCATTGCCAACAAAGGGTATATAACAAAGTATTGAGATGAACTTTTGTTATTGACCAAATACTTATTTTCCACAATAATTTGAAAATAAATTCTTTAAAAATCCTACAATGTGATTTTCTGGATTTTATTTTCTCATTTTGTCTCTCATAGTTGAGGTATACCTATGATAAAAATTACAGGTCTCTCTCATCTTTTTCAATGGGAGAACTTGCACAATTGGTGGCTGACTAAATACTTTTTTGCCCCACTGTAACTGTTTTATTTGAACAATCACGTAATATGTTGTATAAATTGATCATTTTTATTGACCATATTTTCTTTCAGTTTTATGTCTAAATGTTATAGTCAAATCAATAAAATGTCTATCAATGTAAAGTAATTATATTCACATTATGTTCTTTGGCAGGAAACTAACTAGGTGCCACAAATAACACTACTGTCAGTTTTAGGAGATGTCAGGCAGTAAGGTGAACACAAATTGAGACGGATGTGAAAGTGATGCACAAAACACAAGCAGCAGATAATGTGATGAGTTTATCATAGCTGACATAAAAGCTGTTACTTTTAACACACAAAAAAATATGTTTGGCTTTGTTTTCCTTTGTGTAAATAAACATATATCATTATTGGAGTTCCGATACTAAATTGGAAGTGAAAGTCAGTCTGCCCAATACACATTTAATGATTCCTTTGTGTTGCACCATTTCACTTATCTGGATTTAAGAATCTCTCCTGTTATCATTTGTGAGAAAGTATCCTTTTGGAGATGCTGGTATTTTGTCCAGCATCAGCAGTGTTGGGCTTAACCCCTCACACCGGAGATGCAATGTGCTGCTCACAGCGCTTTCAGAATGAACAAGAGATCCCTCAGAGAGCTCACACTCTGCTCTTCCTCCCCTTAGCTGGACGCATTGAAGAATTGTGGCAGAATCACTAACAGTAGTCCACTATAGCCGCCACATATCACAGAGCGAGGCTCCTTTGGTGGCTAGATGAAGGATGATATCACCCGGTCAGTTGTCATCTGGTGTCATCGTTTGTATTGATTCAGTGACAGATTAGCCCCAGGGGGGAGCAGATTGTGTCTGTTGCCTGTTTTGGCTTCCTGCTTTCCTGGCATGATGCAATTGACATGGAGTGTATTGATTGGGCAATTATTGCAACACTTGAGACAGCTAGGGTCAGATAGGTGAGAGTCTAAGAGCATGGGTACATGTGGTGTTATAGCACTGAGAAAATCAGTCTGTATTGACGGAGCACAGCTACACCTCTTACAAAGAGGCTTAATCAGATGGGGAACACATGCTCTCCCTAGGATAACATTGTGATATCAGCAAACTAAAAGGTTTACAAGGCACATGATGGAATTGATCCCTGCTTCTCCTCAGCTCAACTACTTGTTCATTAGTGTGGGCTGCAGCGGTAGGCAATCTATTGGTACATCTGACTATTGATTTGGACAAGCGAACATAGAGCCTTGCTTAATAGGGTAAAGGACAATGTAAACCAACAAAGAAAAGAAAAGCATCTACAGTCGGCTTAATTGCTTTGTGTTTTGAGAAAATACTTTGGCCTCAGCGAGTTCAATAGTCTGCCAAGCTGTTCAGCATTCCAGTGGTTTACCAAATGTCAGAGCACCTCCAGCTCTGTCAAAACCACTCTGTTCTGACGTCTTATGACACCAATCGGGTGACATAAGATGCAAGTCAAGTCACCGACAAGGGGCAAAAAGATTGCTGTAAATGATCTCGTAACTCAGACTGTGTTGGCAGTGTGTCAGAGTGAGGGGGTCTTTTGGTGGCAGCTGACACACAAACACTCAAGTAACAGCCCCACTCCGCATTAACTCTCCAGAGGGCTTTAGTGAAAGGACCGCAAAGACAAATTTAAGAAGTCTTAACTCAATGCTCTAATTGCCTTTTGTGCTTTAGAAACACTTGGGCTGGATGAGCATATCAAGACAGGATTATAGCTTTTAGTAACTGAATCGATAAGAGAAGTGGAGGTAAGGCCCTCTCATGTACAATTCATTTACTAAATGTATCTCTGTTGGTGTACAATTGCTTATACGTTTGGTCCACAGTTGTGGCAGCACAGAGAAATCACTAGATTTGGCAGAAAGAAGTCAAACACATGAACCATAACAAATCATTAATTTTGTTGTAGGGAAAGGAGAGTGACACAAATAATGACTATATAATGAGTAACAGGAATAATGAGTGAGCCACCACCACCCCACCATCTGTACCACAGCAGCACAAACTGAGGCAGGGATGACTCACTCACATCTACAACTCACGCACACATGATTTTACCTGTTTTATAAAGCCTGGCAAATAAATGTGGACTGAACACTCTCAAAATGATATGTAAAATACTTTAGAGAGACTGTTAATGAACTAAATAGATATTGTATGAACCGCTGGCTTGCAGACAAAAATAAGGTGAAGCCGACTGAAGAATAATGAAACAACACATACACAAATACACATACATAAACATGTGCATACATGACAATTACTGTTCCTGCCTATAAAAAAAGACAGACAAACGAAGGTACAGGCACGGATGCACACACATTAACAGGGCACACATACACATACTGGGGGGCTTGCTCCAGACATCCTCCAGAGTGCGATGGGGGCAGGGGAGACAGTGATGGATTACAGGCACATCTGGGCTGTAATAAGTAGGTCCTGTATCCCACCTGCATTCAGCAGGAGGCAGGAATCCTGCATAATGGTTTCACGTAGAAGGCCAGGTTCCCCGGGCTGTATAATGCCTTGTCAGCGTGCATGTGTGCGTCTTGTCATTCCTGGATTTACTACTCAGAGCAGAATAAAGCAGTCCTCTGAGATGTGTTGGCTTTACTGTGCAACAGTAGTAGCTGTGGCAACGTTTTGAGATTAATAAAACACAAAATATTAAATATAATATATATATATATACCTTTGAGGCAACATTGATAACATACATGATGATAGGCAGAATAATGATATTGGACATTTTAAAAGCTGAAAAGATTAGATAAAACAACCAACAAACTTAAATAACACCCACAAAGCGTAAACATTAACATTAGGATTCATATGTTGTGGTTTTTTTTATTTAAATAAAACAATATCAAACCCTTTCAAATGCGATCTCTCCCACAACAAATGAGGAAATGAGTTGTAAGACTACACATGTTCTTTTAAAACAAGAACTAAGTCGCCAGCAGAGCTCTCAAACGTGCCAAAAAAAAACCAAAAACTGATAAGGCTACAAAAGCAGGACACAGAAAAGCACCATCTGCAACAATCCTCTATTTCGTTCAGCAGGCTAATCCATTCTCAGCATGGTGCATTTACTGAGGTGTTCCTACTACAGCCTCAATAGATCTTTAAAACAAACAAACACACCTGGAAAGATTTTTCACCTTGATTTATCAGTTCACTGCTGTTTTATGCAGAAGCACTTAATACAAGAAAAAGTGAACATTCATGACCATTTTGACTTGCTGTATTCTATTACGAGTGTTGGGTGTATTGTAGACTTTGTTGTTCGACATTTCGTATTTCATTTAGATGGTATTTGTGTATAATGTATAACAAGGGGATAGAATATAGCAAACTGCACATATTTAATTAAGCATGGACCTGAACTTTTCACATTTAAGACCACATCAATTAATTCTAAGTGTTTAATTGATTCCCATCTGGCATACTGAGTATGAGCGAAGATACAGCAATCCAGATGGATATGGATGATCCGTGACTGATCATTGAAGACTGAATACACTAAGCCTGTAGAAATGAGAGCGCTAATCTATTCAATTGTTTTGACCAGGCAAGGCTCAATGTGAAATTGACCCTGAGTTGCCCATTGTTTACCGCAGTGAAGCATAAGAAGTCAGTTTAATCTGTAATTAAAAGTGAAGTCTATAAGTAATTAATTACAGTTTAAGAGGCAACACTTTGTGTCTCAATGTTATAAGTCGACATACATTAAAAAGGACAAGAAAAGGCCCACAATAGATGTGAAGAGAATAAAACAATGTTAAACATCTCATAAGCTATTCTCAATAAATGCAAACCACAATTGCTATCTGATTTGTACCTCTAGGAGTGTGTATACCAGAGTGTTTGAACAAGCCCTCTCATGGCAGACACCCCCGCTTTGGCTTGGGATTGCTTCTACCACGGTCTGTTCACGCTTCGGCAACCCGGCCGTTTGAGAAGCACTGACCTTTTACCACAGCTACTGACCGGCGCTTATGAAGTGCTTGATGGGTGGTTGTAAGGCAGGTTGGATTAATTAGCTTGTGGGCTAGCTTGTGGGCTAGCTGGTGTTGCGAAACACTCCAGAATGTGTTATTGTGGGAATGTAAAGCATCGAGTCAGGCCCTGACCTCTTAGGGGCTAAGGTAAAAAAAAACCACAAGATATCATGGTAAGATAACTGGGGTTACCTAAATGTCCATCTCTCTCTCTCTCTCTCTGAGGATGGAATGTGTTGTGTAATATGGTGCATTAGGGGGGTGAGAAGATTGGTACCACTCTCATTTCCATAATAAATTAGTTAATTATTGCCTTTATCTAGCAGTTAACTTTTAGCATATAGAAAAATAAAAAAACACACATTGTTTGCATGGTAATTTAAGGGTGATGTTCAGCTCCTAACAACTACAATGTATTAGCATTTTCTTCTTCAGAACTCCAGAGTTTACTTAATCAATGGTAATGTGCATTGCAAAATTGCAGAATTAGCTTTTCAAGACTTGCAAAGAACACTTGAAAAGAGAGCTTTGAAGTTTCCTATAGTCTACTTATGGGTAAGCATTTGACATAAGGTTATGTTCATGTTGAGATCTGGGAGCTTTTAATTTCAGTTGGCCCCAGCACTTTAGAAAAACAGAAAATTACGTTCCTGTGCGGAAAAGTTCACAATATTTTACTTGAAGTCATCTCAAGTTGGAGCAACACTGACAACCTCTGCAAGCCAACCCACTGTGAGTCTGACCACAGCTCTTGGCTTTTGTTGATATCCATCCAACAGCACTGATCGGACCGAGCGTTACGACCTTCACTCCTTCTAGAGGAACTTTATAATTTATTTCTGAGTTACTGTTACAAATCCCAGTTTAGTTTCAGCAGTGTGGGTGTTGACATTTGTTATTTCCCTTGGGGTTCTCATGTAAAGCCAAATGCAGTTGAGTAGCCTGAAGAGTATCTGGTCACTGGAAAGTACAATATAACTGCGCTTGGTAATCACTGACAATACAGTTAAAAGAAGATTGATGTAGTAGTCCTATTTTTAAATTTCAGTTGCAAGGGTCATTATTACTGGAGATATTCTCTCCTTTACGGATCTTAATCACCCATCACGACAGCTTTCATTATCAACAACCATATGGAAAAAAGGGACACACATACAACCATATCACAAATGTTATTTTTTTCCCCGTCTCCTTCTTCTTATGACTCAACCCATATCTGCACTCTCTCCATCTGGCCTGCTGGCTCCAGATGCAACTGCCAGACTTTTTTTCTGATTGGGCCATCTGGACAGCTCCCTGCTGGAGCTCAATTTAAAGCAAATATAGTGTTAGTACTTGTTGGGATTGCTCCTTTTTTTTTTAAATATGGGATTCCTAAATCTTGAACACAGCTTTCAAAAGGATGGCACGTATAAAAAGAAAACAGGTTTTGGGGCAGAGTGCTCGCACTTCCTTGTCATGAAAAAAAGAGTCCAGTGTTACCCAAAGCATTTGATCTTGCATTGCTAAAAGCTATATTTAGAATGAGGCCATTAATTGAGGTCACTTAATATGGATAGCACTACCCATGGACCAATAATCGTAAAACCACATTGCATGTGTGACAATAAGTTAAAAGCAACCAACATCCCTCCCTCCCCTCTTGAAATGAAGGAAAGACAACTTCCGAGTGTCCTGAACTTTCAAATTCAGTGCAAGCCTGTCTGCTTTATTCAGGCTCCCCGTCTCAAAGACAATGAACAAAAGCAGTGGGATCAAATATCAAGTAGCATTTAACTGAAATATTCATGTACATCAACATTGTAGTGCTTCGGTTTATTTAGTTGATTGAAACTTTCCATCAACAGCATGCTCAAACAAGTCTGAGTTTTCAAAAGTCAAAAACATTTTAGCATTTAGTAATTCATTGTCTTTTCTGCCCTCTTTTGGTTACAGCTCCAAATAGGTTCTATTTGCAAAGCAGCCCATAAATACAAACACCTTGGTGAAAACTCCATTTATTTCTTCTTCATTTCCTGAGCAATAACTTTCATCCATCATGTCATATTGTTTTGTTTTTTCTTCCATGGCAGTGCTATTAAAAACTCTATCAACAGATAGAAAATATGTCTGTCAAAGTATCCAATAAAGACTTTCCATTCGGTCTCCAAGACACAGGGAACATGCAGTAACAGCATGATGAGAAATAAGATAAAAACATCTAGAAATCCCAGAACTTATTTTGCATTGCTATTAAGTCTGAAGTATATTTATTATTCAAAGATTGGCAATATGAGTAGTTGATAGTGTGAATCGAAAGCACACATGACGATATAAGAGACTAAAACTACATGGACTAGAGTAGTGTCTTGCTGTCACAGTCATAACTTGTGATTGATTGGATATATTCACATGCATACACAGCATGTATGGATGTCAATAGCATTTGAGATGCTTTAAAATGTAGTTACAAATATGTATGTGAAGCAAGCTGCTCCTTTCTCTTTCTTTTTACACTTCAGTCAAGAGTTAAAATATATCCTCATCAAGACTTGCACTTTGCTTTGAATTGAATGCTAACACATGCTAACTTTACTCAGTTATATTTGTTGATGAACTTTCACTGAGAAATGGCCGCTCTTTGGTCCGTCTGGCAGTGATAGATCTTTTTTTAGTATAGCCTCTTAGCACTGACAGCTCCTCACCACAGTAGAGTCATCATATCTGAGTTTGGCTGGCAGCTCCTGCACAAGAGAACACATCAACATACTGTAGGTGAGACACAGCGTAGGCCTTAATCACCAGTTCTCATCACGCTGTCAGCCATGTCAGGTTATAAAGCTATTCATAAACCTGCATTAGACAGTACCGCTGGTGGTTAGTGGCAATGGGTGAATAACAAAGCCTGCATTATAGTTAAGCATTTCCTTTATTCTTTCGTGCAGAGAAAATGTTTTACTCTCTGAATGAATATTTGTTTTCGCATGAGAAACATGTATTTGATTTAAATGAATGTATTTCAGATCACGGCAATCAACACATTCCTATCTTATTGCCACTAACTAATATCAGGTGAGACAAAATTAGTCTTTGACGGGGTCTAAGACAACACTTACAAAACAATGACTCTCTACAGCTCAACCTTTTTCAGACTTTCTCTTTTTTGCTCCTGTGCCTTATCAATAAGTGAAGGAATGATTTATTGTGGGAATAAAAAAAACAGACCATCATGGATAACACATTTGGGACTTATCTCCAATGTGCTCCCCAAATGGAAAAAAAACGAAAGTATATATAATCCCTCAAATAATCTCTCTCAAAATATTGGGCCCCTGCAGCATAAACTCAAGGTGTACTGTAGTGGTAAACACACTTGACCAGATAAGCCCCAAATCTGATAATAAGCCAGTGTGCATGTGTGCATGTGGATGTGCATTTTAGTGCCAGAGACAGACGGTAACAATAAGGCTTTTCAAAAAGAATATTTGGGGGAGCGGCAGCAAGCGGCAGCTCTGAGTCGGCTGCATAACACGGAGAATCAGGTCGAAAAATTTAGACAAATATGCAATCAGAGGAGATGGCCCAAACCAACCCACTGTGGGAAGATTGGCAACCGAAAGTAGAGAGAGATGTGAAAGATATGAGATGCCAAGACTGGAGCAGACATTATTCTGAATAATTTCTTTGTACATTTTTTTTAACCACTTTCTGCTTTATCAGGCAGAATAAATTGGACTGAGCAGGATTACAGTATGTATGAAACAGTTAATGTGAGCAATTCAAACACATGGACTAATGAAGAAAAAAGCCACTAAATTGTCTCCCATCACCCGTTTGATGTACCAACCTATTACTGTATGCTTTCCTATTGCGAACAAGTCTTATGGAAGAACATTGTACTGTCTCCACTTATTAACTTGAGAAATGTCTTTGCATCTTAACTGCAGAGAACTGTTCTTCATAAGCATGAAGGCAGACTGAAGTACCTATTTATGATATGAATTGTGCACAAAAGTGTGACTTCTTTTGGCTTAACAGCTACCTGACAGTACCCTTCACCCTGACATTGTGAGCAAATTGGAGAACAAACAGAAAGAACAGATGGATAAATAGGAAAATAGGGTCTATCCAGAGGGCAGTGTGATCTAGCCTGGTTCCAGACCTCTGAATGGCCACACAAATCTCAAATCCTTTCTGCGATTCAAAAAGGTTTTGTTTAGCCTGGCATATAAAAAAACAGTCTGAGCCTTCACTGTTTTAAATCACTTCAGATTGAAGCAGATATACTGCAAAATAGACTAATATAAATTATGTGTCCATGATACTATACTTTCTATGGGACTTTCATATGTTATTTGCAGACAAATTCTAATGAAACTCAAGTCTCATATGGAAACTCACCAACATGTGTTGGTTAGAGAAGGAAGCAATCCTGACGTGTCCTATCCAGCCTACTGTTTACCATATTGTATTTATATTGTATGAAAACACCAAATGTCCAAAAAGTTGAAAATAAGTCATAAGTAACATCCCTGTTGTGGTAGGAAAAGTTCTAGATGTGGTGTGAGGAAACGAAGAAAACCTATTCACCCAAGGTCTGATAATGCCTGCAGAACGGAGTGTGATGGAGGTCAATACAGTTTAGAGGGGGCACAATCAATGAGAGGAAGCTCTTTCAGAGATGCTGCACTCAGTATAATAGTAGCACAAAAGACACAATAAGTTGTGCAAGGCCTGACCAGAAAAATGTTTCACCACCATTTGTCTAGAACAAAAACATTCTCAGACTTTCATCTGCACACGCCAACACACCACCATGGAGCATGCTTATCATTAATTACTGTTCTGTGATGTATTCCTGTTTTTGATTCAGTTGTTTCTCTCATGTGCTTAAGTAGCAGTGATGCTGTTTGACATCACACCAAACTAATACTGAACATGAATGCAAACTCAGAAAGATGTGAATGGTGACACAGGTTATCTCTCTGAGGATAGCCAGCTGACGTCTTATGCTAGTGATAATGAATGCGTTTTTTAATCAACTCGATAAATATTCCTGCGTTTGGCTTGGGCTATAAAAAAATATTGCTGGGTGTTAATGATGATAGCCTTGGAGAGCATCTTGGATGTGGATTCAAATTATAATCCCTAAACCTAACATGTTTGCCTGGGTTCAAATACGAAGCAAACATATTCAAAACATATTAAATATTAAATATAAGGTTTGAATACATGATTTAAATTGAGCAAAAATTGTTGATTTGCACATTTTATTTGGAGATTTATCATAAAAGGTCCATTTGATCGAATATACATTCGTTCTGAAAAAGGTTCTGAGTAATGGTGTCATCAGATGCTAAGTAGATGAGATCCAATCCAGGTTTTAAAATCCTCCATAGCCAAGAGATAATACAATTGATTTGTATAGTGAAATCTAAATATAAATCCAATCCCTCTTTCGGATTTGATTTAAACCCAAACATAAATGGTGCAGGAGTTTCTTTCACGTAATAAACTCCCAGTCCAGCCAACAATCACACAGTTCTATGCAGGGAGAGAATAACACATGTTTTATTCCTTTGATCCGTGCTTTGATTCTGGGAACATGAACAAATCTCTCCCAGCTTTAAACAACCTGGCTATTTTGACGTTAATTATATGAACCTGGTGTTGCTTTGGTAACAACACAAGATGCTCAAAAGAGCATAAAACTACCTATTCATTATCAGTCTACAATCAATGTGACAGAGCAGATACATATTGGCCCATTCATTGAGTTAAATGTATTAACAGATGCTGTATATACTGTATGCATGCATGAATGTTTACCCATGAATTGTCTGCACATGCATACTCATGTCCACATCCGTCTACATGCTTGAAAACACAGGTATGTACTCAATTATTCTCTGTAGTTCGTGTACACACTTCCGTGACTGCAGGTGCTGCTTATTAAACACAGGAAGAAAAACAGTTGCTTGTTTGATTAACATCAATACAAATTCTCCATCTCATCTAACTAACTAAGGCTATGGCCACACAGTGTTTTCCTGTCTCCCTCGATTTGAATCTCAATGCTCACTCCTCTCCACTCTGTGGCATCTTTAATAAAGGCTGCTGCTTGTCGGTGAGGGTGTTCTGTCTCTAGTGAGATGGTTAATAAAGCAGAGCGGTTCTGCCCACATCCAGAGGCTTTGAAAGGGGGGGTGGGGGGGGGGGGTTGGGGGTTGAGGACTATTATTCAGTCAAGAAAAACAAGGGGCTTTACATACAGGCACCACTGTGGGGAAGCAGCAGTGAACTTTTTTTCCTATTCTTTTTTAATGTGTTTTTCTCTTCCAGAGTCTAATAGCTTCCCTGGACCCGGACAGCTTCACATTAATTGGCCAAGGAGGCGATGCCAAGGCTATTCTGCTCAGGTCCTCTGGCACTGCCACCGCCAACCCAATATAGACCTTGAAGTACGCTCTCTTCTCTCCATATGCATCTCCTTCATATTATCTCTCTTCCTCGCCTTTGTTTCTGTTACCTCCCAAGTATTTGCATTTGTGAATGCTGTTTGTTTCTTTTATAAACACACAAACACACAGCCCTGCTCTTTCTCCTTCTCATGCCTATTTATTGATTCCTTTATTAACTTTCTTTCTCTAGTTCCCTTTTTTTCCCCTTATATTCCCCTTTTTCCTTGATGTTCCCTATCTCCTCTCAGTCTCCTGAGTGTTCCTCCTTCTCTCTCTCGGTCAGGAGCATACTAAGAAGGGTCTGTGGCTAATTGAGACCAGTGCACAGCGGGACTCCCACCAAGGCCGGCTCAGCAGGACATCAGTCAGAGGCACCCTGAGGATCTCTTCTTTCCTTCTGCCTTTCCTCTTTCCACTGTTTGGAAGCAGAACTGAGAGAAGATCTTTGGCCTCACTTGGCAGAGGTTGTCAGACACCATACATGTTGGATAACTTCCCTTTGTTGTACTGTACACCCCCAGACGTCTTTAGGTTTGTGGTTGGGGCACTTTGAATGGGAACGCCACTGCTTTTTATCATTTCTTCCCTGCTGTGTTCAGTAAATGACTAAACCAATGAGTCATCAAATACTGCATTTCCCCAATGGGAGAGTTTTGGTCTCCCATTACTTAATGTCTGATCTTCATTCTGCCAGACTACCCACCCCCCACTGTGTGTTTCATTAAGGTGTAGTACCTAGCCATTGAAAGAACATATATCCATGTCTCTCTGATCTCCTGTGAAAAACTTCTTCTTAAGGCTGTGATGGCACATATCAGTATTTAAGGGCGAGGACAGAGATAATACAAAGCTTGAGCGACAACATAATTGATGCGGGTAATGGATCTGTCTACATCCTTTGCATACCTTGAGCTTGATGGGCTTTATTATGTATCATTAACTTTTAATCCGGAAACGCGTCCAGTAATTCACAGAGACACAAGACACACAGAAATGCTGTGTTTTAATGCAGACTGCAGTCTATTTGGGTAGCCAGGATGGATTTTATCGTTCTAACATCTCTACAACTCTATTTCCTTCGTGCTGATGATGTATGTCAGTAGCTCTTGTCTTTATGTTGCTGCAACGCAAACATTCCCCAAATTGGGATCAATAAAGTACTTATCTAGCTATCTGGGATTGCAAGGGCAAGAATTACAATTACTGGCACATTTCCCATTAAATTACAAAAGAAGGTTGAGCGTCAGCTTTGTTTTTATCATTTGAATCCCTTCTTTATAATCACCCATTAGTAGATTGCACTTCTAACTGAAACTGTTGTTGTTGAATTGTCCTTACATGGAGAGTACAAATCCCCCAAAATCCCACTATTTTTCTTTCTGAGATATGATTGACTGTATGGACTTTTCCAAGTGGGAGATGTCATGAGAAGAAAAAAGAAGACGTCTCTTTTCCTGCCCTTTGGCCAGACTTTGAATGATGCCCCAGAGGAAGTCTGGGCCACTCATTTTGTGAATGACCTTGAGGTTGTCAGAACTCTGTGAGACAAACAATAGACTGCATTTTCTTTGATTCATGACATTGGTTTCTTTTTGAGATTGCAATCCCATTTAGCATTAATCATATCCACCTGCTGTCTTTTTTTCTTATATTCTCAAATAACAGTTTAAAACATGTCTTCCGCCACCCCTTCTCAGATGTTTTAGTCTGCAGACATTTGACTGGTACTGAAGTAACATTGAATTTTTCCCATACAGCTCAATAAAACAATGATTAGCATAGCTCTCTTTACCTTGGTTAACAGTTTGGGAGTTTCTTCTAATGCAAAGTCAGCCAATGTGAGGCTAATGCAGCAGGACAAATGATGTACATATAAAGGCAGACCAATGAGTATATACGGCCAAACAGTGATTGATATTGACTGAACAAATCGGTTACTTGGATTGAGTTTATGTATTTCCCTGAATCTAAGACGAAAGTAAAAAACAAAATATCAAATATTTAGGTTGTTGTATCTTTTCTGAACTTGTCTTTCAGAACACATAAAATATAAATTAAATCTTGTTGTCAGTCCTTCAACTTCATTGTTTTATGCCATGCAGTAGTGTGGAGTACCGAGCCAACACAACAAATAATGTGTCACTCTCCTAATACTTCCCAAATGCACTGTATGTCTCCCCTGCTGTGTGCCTCTCAACTTCTATAATGTCTCTCAAAAAATACTAAGGGGAGTTGACAGTTCTTTTTCCTTAAATGATAAAATATAAAAACAAGTTAGTCGATGTCATCCGTTGCTCAAAGTCTAGCATCCCTGTAGAGAACAGAGTAATTCAGTCCATTTATTTTGAAGCACAGAAACGCTTAGCTTACTCACAAGCTTGCGTAAAGGCAGACACGCCACAGAAAGACAGCTATCGATCAGGGAGAGGCTTTCAGATGTTTGAGGGAGAGGTTCCCTGGAAAGCATCACTAACAAGATCTGATTTCGCCCCTCTGCAGCCTTTGATTCATTGGCATCGGGGAAGGAGAGGAAGACGTAAGAGATGTGCTATTGTAAATGTGGGGTTTAGTGTCACAATCAATGAAAACAGCAGCAGCACTCCTTTCTTAGAGACTCATCCCAACACACACACACACACACACACACACACACACACACACACACACACACACACACACACACACACACACACACACCCCGACAAACACACACCCCTTCCCCAGGCTAAATCGTTTTTTGGGAGTAGGAGCAACAGAGAGACGAGGGTATTGAGATCTAATCAAATATCCTAACACTGAGCCTGTGTATTGACCAGAATTTAAAGGCAGAATTAACCAGTGTTCTTTCCTTGTTAGTTCGATGCCTTAGAAGAAAATAGAGGTTTCAAATGAGAACCGGTGGAGGGAAAAGAAAAGGAGATGCATAAGTATTTGCAATGGATGAGAGAAAGCCTTCTTCTGTCAGTCACTCTAATTGTTATCTACTCCATTAACATTAACAAGTGTGGCAGGCTCAATTTTAAATGTACTTACAGCGTATCTAATAAACCTTTGTCTAACATATGAAAACACTTAACATAAAAAAAACAAAGTTAGGTTTTACAGCTTTATCAAAAAAGATTAATCAACTTTGTACTATGAATAAATTAAATAAAGTCTTCAAGTCCAACAAGTTTTTCTCTCTTTTCCGAAGGTTAATAACACTATAATGAAGAGAATCATTCTTCATATAAAGTTATAATTGCTTATTTAATTAAAAATGTAAAATTAAAAAAATGGAAAGTGTCTTGTAGCCATGGTGTTCTTCTGTAGGATGGTGCTTTTGAAAAGGATAATACCGAGATAGGTGTTCAACCTTTTAAGTGACAATCATCTTTATTGGCCTTCCCCATGCTCCATATAATGAGGAGAAACACCCTCCAAGGAAGGACCACACAGAAGTTTTTCCTAATTGGATTTCAGTTGTGGTAGGAGCTTTATGTGACAGTGTTTTCTGGCGTAGAGGTTGTTTGGGGAAACGGTCAGTTTCTGTAACACTATTCATTTGTTAGTTTTTGTTAGTCTTACATGCAATTATGTAAAAAAAATACCTGACCATGAATTGTTTACCTGTTGTCTGTTTTTCTTTTTATCCATTTCTCTACTGTTCTCAAGGAGTTTTGTCCTTTCCAACTCACGCTTTACAAAGTCTTCGGTTTCCTTTTTTCCAAGGAGGTGGGAAGCAGAGCGAGGGAACTCTCCTTGGGTCTTGAGGAGCTACATCGTTGACATTTATTTACTAAAAAAACAACTTTAATGCTAAAGTCAACAACTGTCAGCTTTCTCAACCAAACACTCTCTAAGCACAAACCATAAACTATGTCTTTACTACTTCTTTAACAAAACAAAAGCTTCTAATTGGTCCAACAGTCTCAAACTATCTAAAAGAAAGTGACGTTGGCGCAGTCATTAAACCCATTGTTGATACCCATTAAACGATGATCACCCGAGTTAACTCTAAACAGCTCTTAACTAATCGTTGTTAGCATTTTACTTGAGAAAACATTAGCATTTCCTTAGTGAATCTATTAATCTTAAATACATTTGTTAGCACTGTTAGTTTTTTCTTCATCACTGTGTACAATAAACGGCATTTTCCTTTGTTCACTTTTGTATTTCTTTCAATCCACTTATAAACTCTGCCACGTTGCAAGCAGAGTTAGACTAATGAGTGGTTCACTGTGGTGATCCAGAGGGGATGTGGATGTGTCAGGGAGGAGGACAGACCTCTAATTAGTTGTTTTCTATCTCTTGGGAAGGGAGGGGTTTCTAGGATGCTGTCCCTACTTCCTAATGAGCGCACTGGAGACCACCGAGACAAAACCTCTCTAGGTAGACCAGTGTTACCCATAGTACACTTCAGGAACCACAAACCATTTGTCCCTAAAGGTCTTCATTTGTTCTTTTCTTTAACCTGTGTCCTCTTCTCTCTTTCTCTCTCCCCCTGCAGGTATTCAATTCTCCCAATCTGGCAGCCTGTCCCCCCACTCTCCAACAATAACAAGTCACTCCTTGAGAGTTGGAGGGCTCTTTTTTTACCCTGGAGACTTAAACACAGCAAATCCCTGCCCAGGTATTGGAGACAGTCCCACTATAAAACGCCTCGTTATTGCTCCAATGTGCCAAGTGAAGAATTAATACACAGCTCTTTAAGCTTTTACATAGGAAGGTTTAATCTGAAGCAATAAGACCATTGAAGACAATAAAGTTCTTTAATGTCTGAGCGTACTTGTAGAGTCGATTACCTTTTCAGTTTGAAGGAGAGCAGCAGGATCATCATCATCTGTTGACTTGCACAGGGGAGGCATTCGGAGGAGAGAAATCATTCACCCCACTCTGTACAATAGATGGCTTGGTGGGCTGTGTTATGCTGGGGTTTGATTAAAAAATGCCTCTCATTAAAAGGTTCCCTCCAGTTACTAATCAAGGCGATGTCGATATCTTGGAATTAGCTCGCCAAACACTCTTGCCCTGCTGTTTTCCACTCACCCTCTTACTTTTCGCACTGTCTCTCTAATTTCCTTCATCAATTTCCTTCTCTCTCGTTCTCTGTAACTTTCCCTCTGTTTAATTTTCTCTTTCAAAAGTTGCCTTCCACTCTTTAATCCTTTATAACTCCCCCTTTTTTCTTCCTCTTTTTCCTTCACCCATTTTTCTTCTCATCCTCTTTCTATGTCCATCTCTTTAGTATTGCCGCTGGCATTGGTCTGTTTTTTGCTGGCAAATTAACCGGGAGAAGGAAGTCCCAGAGGTGCCAGGCTGCGTTAAACTTGTGTAACAACAGTTAGTCTGCTATACAGCCATTGTTAGAGACAGGGGTCAACCCGTCATGGAAGTACAATTTAATGTGCTTTTATATGTCTTTCATTAAAGTTACTGTATTAACCTTCACTTGGGCTTTTTCAACTGGCAGTACTTGGTTGGAGATGTCAGTTTATGGGAGTTATTAAGTGGGCTGTGCCACATGCAACCAAATCAGTCAATTAAGACTTCATTATAAGCTCTGGAGGAAATCCCTTTAGTTTCAAATAAGAGGACTAAACCAACAGACAGTAATGTACTTCTTTCTGACTACAATTTGTTTCAGCATGACAATGCATCTATCACACAAAGCAAGGTTCACTAATTGAAAGTGCTTCTCTGAGTTTGGAATAGGAGAACTTGACGGCCTGTAGAGACCCCTGACCTAAACATAATTCAATGCATTTGGGAGTAATCCCAGTTATATCGTTGCTTAGCACGCAACTGCAGTAATGTTTTTTTTTTGCTGAATTGGAGCAAAGTAGTAGCTAGTATGAGCCTGTCAAAGGAGCGGTGCCATTCAGGTTCAGGTAAGAAAGACTATCTTTTTCTTGGTATTCAAAGGTCTTTTGTTTATGTGACTGCCTGTTCATGTATCCGGCACACAGTTTTTGTTATATGTCTTTGTCATCAACATAAACATATTCATATCCATTGCAGGACTACAATTGTGTTGGCATCACTGTATTATCCAAATACAAACTATACACATTTTTGCCATTACATCTTTGAGTATCTATTAAGCATATTATATTTCTATAAAGCTGTCAATAATAGCTTCCCATTCATTAATATCTATAGCTGCTTTGAACATAGAGCTCAAAGAGCTTAACCGTCTTTAGTTCTACTGATATAAACAGCATACCTTATTATCACATTATTAAAGGAGAATTGTAGGGACCACTTTCAGAGATGTCATTTAAAATGTTAACGATAATCTCATATGCTCTCTCAAGCACGAAGTCCTCTGTCAAAATGAACAAAATCCTCCCAAAAAATGTAGACAGCAGTACTCTAGTGGCTTCTCCCTTTATGCTTTATCTTTATCAAACTGCCTGTCAATGCCTGACCTTTCTTGTGAATTCAGTAGAACATTTTTAAAGGTTTTCACCACAATCCATGCACTCTCTTTGTAAGATCATGCCCTTCACTAACCGCAGACCACGAGCCCTGTAACTCCCATCAGAGCCGCTCTCGTCCCGCTCCTTTTAGCCAGTTTATATGAATGCTAATCTCACTCTCTGCGACAGACACACAGGGGATGTAGTGGCATCAACAAAGAGACTCGGATCCTGTCGACTGATCTCTGCGTCCTTTTGTGTTGACACTGTTTTCATGCGCTGTGTAAAAAGCTACAAAGGTTTTCTGCTTCACACTCTGTTGGCTAATTGCATCAAAGCATTTGGAGACTGTTGTCTCAGCCCCTGTGTTTGTACAAGCATCAAAAGGGGAGAGCTCCAGTATGTGGAACCTGTGCCAGATATCATCTATCCAGAATGGAGGGGCGCAAGAATTCAGAGCTCAGGAATGTGTGACGGTGGCATTTGTTTGTCTCCCCCTGTAGTACAAACACAACCTGACAGAAAATGTATGAATTAATTGTCACTCTTCTCTCTCCCAATTATGAAATAAATAAAAAATGATGCATTATTTGTTATAACAAATCATTCATGGACTGAAAACACATAAACGGAACACCAAAAAACAGAAAGCGCTGTAAGAGCAATCTGTAAATCACTTTGGAGTCCCGCTATAAAGCAATACCTGCTCTTTGGTCTGTCAAACTCAAATGTACACATCATGCTGTACTGTAAAAGACATCAATTCAAGGGACAAGTTGAATCATTTTCCCCTAGACTTTTAGACAACTGGACTTCATTCTGCAACCACCTCCTGCTGGTAATTAGGAATACGGCAAGTTTTAGACAAGTTTGCATCACTTTTGAGCTTGGGTGTTTGCATCTTGGCTCGCATCCATGTCTAGGCATACAAACAGTTTGTCTGCCCAAGTGTACTCATAATGTGTATGCAGATAAAGTATACTGCTCTCTATACTCTGTGTGTATGTGTTGAAGCAGGGTGGGCCTGAACGGAGCAGGGTATTGTTAGAGCTAAAATGCTGGCAGTGTCTGTGCGTTCAGCCATGTGACATGATTTATGTGCGAGACGCACAGTGTAAATGTCCTGCCTGTGACCAGCAGACCAAACAACACACCAAACCTGAAGACCAACAAAACTCATTATACAGTATTCTCTAACCACACTGCACTTCACTGTGGTTTCTTCCATCCTTTCTATCTGCTCGCTTGTCAATTTCTCTCTCTCTCTCTCTCTCTCTCTCTCTCTCTCTCTCTCTCTCTCTCTCTCTCTCTCTCTCTCTCTCTCTCTCTCTCTCTCTCTCTCTCTCTCTCTCTCTCTCTCGTTGGTCTTTTTTCTTCCTCTCTCATTGTTTCACATTTACCTATTCTGTCCATGCTCTCATTTTCTTCCCTCTACACTGGGATACTATGGTAGATGTACCCAGCTTCTAGTCACAGCCCTCCACTTTACTGTTGTAGAACTTCTACATGGTCAGTTTTGCATGCCAATTTTTGCCTGAGAGTCAGAAGAGTTGAGAGTTGGGTTACTTCCACAAGCATTTGGTTGTTTTCAACTGTTAAAATCCACTATCATCCACTTGAAAAAACGAAGAATATACTATGTTATCTGTGTCCATAATATCTGCACTTACAAATGAACATATGACATGATTAGTTTTCAGGATAGTGCAAAAAGATATGTTCAACCTAGGTGAAGATAAGTCAAATGAAACGATGTTATAGTTAAATGTGCCTTTTAAGTTTTATGAAAACCAATGTACATTTTGTTTACAGACAGTGTTATTCACCAGCACTCGTTGTGTAAAAAAATTGAGCTCCAACATTCATCACAAGTGCATTTTATTTGCTGCAAAGATTATTTAAATGTACCACAACTCTGACCTCCAGCTTTATCAACTCACAGCATCATCTGAAATAATCCAATTAAAATTCCATTGGTATATTGTATTCCTTCTGCCATTGAAATTGTGAACTGAAGAACTTTAATTCATAGCTACTTTTTATTATATTATGTTATGGCTTAAACATTGGGAGCAATTTGTGTTCAAGAAACTTCTCAACATTCAGCCAACCTTGCAATAAGTGAACAAACTCCTCAGAAGATGCGTAAAGAATACTAGAACTATTAAGACGACAACGTTTGATGAGATGCAGAAGGTGGGAGGAGAGGAAAGGTGATGCAAGAGATAGATAAAAGGATAAGAGTAGATAAGGGAGGAAGAGGAGAGGAATAAATGACATGGAAGTAGATTAGGACCGAGAGGGATGTCAACGTCCATGTGTCCAGGTGTAGAAATGATGGGGAGTGGCAGATTGTGTGTGAAAATTACTTGTCGGCATGCTGAATATTTATGAGACGGACGGATGCAAAGGGAGGATTCAAAGTCTGGGTGCGAAAGTGAGAGATGGACGCAGGGAGGAAATTGGAAGGGACAGAGCGTCTCCACTGATGGATAATGAAAGCCCCAAGTCACAGATTAAAGCCTGGACAACTGCTTCAATAATGTTGAAACCACCATAGGCCTTTTTCAATGAAAGCAACAGAGAAAGGGAGGGCGGGAACAGACTGAAAAAGACGTAGAGAGATGAGATAAATGACAATGTAGAATATAATGAACACACAAAAGGTGCTATGTCTCATGTAATATACAGAAGTCCTGACCATGTTTTTGCAGTGCTGCACTGAAATCTGCTTTTGAAGGAATAATGATTTATTAGAAGAAAAACTCCTTTATAAAACAAAAAGAAATCAGGTGTGGTATCAGTGCTATTATAAAAGACTTCGAAATAATACCCAGCCCGAGAGAGCAAATTAGATATACTGAATGCACTACTTTTCAAAGTTCACTGAAATGCGGTATGACATTTAAAAGTAAATCTTAGGAACCTTACCACATACATACATTTTGGTTTGTAAAGTTTTGAAGTTTTGCTGGTAAGGGCCAACCCCTTTAAAGAGTAATCAAACACATGCATAGCGGCACATACTGTACTGTATAGCAATTTCAAAATTAGAGCAGCAAGTTTCCTCTGGCAGATAACCTCCTAGTTTGAGAGAGAAGCATCTGGACAATACTGTCCCAGAGGCCCGAGTACTGGCAACTAACTGAGGAGTCCCCACTGTGTCTGAAAACAGAATACAGAGCACAGCAGCACTGCCTGAAATATCAGTCAGACAACTCACATGCCAACAGAGCGACATAGATAGACCAGGATAAAATTAGGGGATGAAAGAAAAACTTGTTCGACTTGGTGTGAAATTAAACTTGTTTGTGTTGAAAAGCCTTTTTCCACTGGAAGCCTTATTGTTTATAATAACCACTTTGTTTCTTAATCCTGATCAAGATGAATGTTGGCTGCAAACTAAAGAAAGCAAACAAGGTTACCTTTTCCCAAGTGTGTGTGCAGATCGGGACAATATGGTCATTAATTATGTTTCTTAACTAACCGAAATGATGTTGCATTACCTACTTGCACAATACTGTCATGCACTTAAAATGAATTACCTTTGTTAAGACTGCTCCGCTGTATGCTTGCATGAATTAGCGAAGATGTAAGGAAGAGACAGTTAGAGCGGAAGACATCCAGTGGACTGAAACAAAGTCACATAAAGACAGATAGATAGAATGAGGACAGCTTGGTTTCGGACCAAGAGGAGAGCAGCAGCTGTTCCTGTTTCCTGCTCTCTCTGTGCCGAGATACCAACGCAGCGTGGCAGCACACCCTGGGGACAAACCAGAAAAAGGCTCTTAAAACAAAACCCAATCACCCAGCTGTATCACTAATAGGCTTTCTCAGGTGTACTCCATTAAGTCTGCCATCTGTACTCGCATCTAAAACCCTGCACATTGTGGGTTTGAATCCAGCTTTTACATACTAAAGAGATTTCTTTTTTCATGACACTTTGTTGTAGCCAATTTATGTTCATGTATTATCAAGATTTATTTTTTCTAACACAAGACATGATCTTTACATTTTTACGATCACATCTTGTAAAATATGAAGTTAAGAGGATTATTTTCCCTGCACAAGAATGAAATATCAGCGGATGGTGTAAAACCAACCCTGAATTAAAACAATTGAATAACCATCTAAGAAAATGTCAACCATTATCTGTGTACACACTTCATGTATTGGTTACTGACCTTAGAACCAACAACGATTATCTCCCTCGAATATCTCTCTAATTTCTCTATTCTATGTGCATTTATAAAATAATGGTAGTTTCATGAAGGCTCAGTATCTCGACCCTTCTTTTAACGTTTTTTTAAAACATCTAAAATTCACCTGAAGCTCAAAGTCAAAGTCCACTTCATTGTCAAAGTGTCCACATGTGTTATACATACAGAAAATTGAAATACCGTTTCTGGCAGTCCCACAGTGCAAATATAAACAAGCTCTGTCTGGTCTAGAAAAAAGACTTGGTTTCTCCACCCTCAGGGCATATTTGAGTTAAACCTGCCTCACATTTCATATACCCTGTATTAGCTCTACATTTCTTCTCCACAAACTCATGAGAGAAATGTCTGCCTCTTTAGCTGCTAAATGATCCTGTTCACAAGCTAATCACTACCTGTGTCTATCTGCCATTTGCTGCTTAGCAGGTTGTATACAGTCAATTGCTCCAGTTTTTTTTCTTTTTTTTTCGGTTTTCTGAACAAATTTGCATGCTGCAGCCCAAAGTGTTGCTATGAGAGAGGTGTTGACGAGAAGATTTGCGGACAGGAACACCAACAACATTGAGTTACTACAATCATAAAGATGGCTGTTGCTGACAGCAGAGTGGAAAAAAATACACTTTCCAAACATGGAACACTGGTGTCAGTTTCTGACAGTATATCCTTATTATCAAGAAGACCCATGTCAGAACCGTCAAAGAGGTGTGTGTCGAGCTATCTGTGGAAATGTTTTAGGTAGATGTTGATCCGATGCTCAGCTTCCCAGTTTGAGAACGTTCTCTCTTGGCAACTTAATAAGCTATTGGGATCCTGTTTTAACCAACACATTATAAACCATTTCCAAAAATGACATTACCACGCATAATATGTCAATTATAACAGTGCTTGATCACTATTGGTGCATTCATTTACCCCATTCACATCATTCTGGCTGTGGTTGGGGACTCACAGGCTGTCTCACTTTTACCCTGGCAGGTCTCAAGATTGTTTTGCAACTTATTTTTCTTATTTTAAACCTTCCTGAGCTGCTTACATTTTAAATTGACTTGGGAAATGTGGTGTCCATCAGCCACTTTTAACATTTCCTGGTCTTAATAGAACTAAAACTGCCTTTAGGGGAAAAAATACGGGAGGCTTCTATGTATGTGAAAAGGACAGGGTTTGTAGAAAAAAACATTTGCCGTCACTTTTGACTTTTAAATATGTCTTTGTTAATCCAGTTAGTTTAATACATGTATGTACATTGAGCTCAGTGCACCTCGGACGATAGTTAGTACGTTTTTTTGTACAGTGGCTCCTGGTGTTTCTACTGCTTTAAGTATAAAGAACCTTTTATGTGCAATCTTTTGTCCCATAGATATATTTAGTTATTGTCATGTCTCGAAATATAATGTTGTTTTATTTATATTAGTTTTGGTCCTGTCCTTTTGTTGTCTTATGTTTCCCTGTTTTATGTTGAAGATTAATTCTCCCTCTCGTTTCAGGTCTCTCTTTCAGTGTGTCTCCCACTTTCGTGATTGTCTACCCCGCCCTGATTGTTTCCATCGGTGTCTCCTCACCTTGTGTATATATTGTCTTCGTCTCCCCTGTTCAATTGCCAGTTTGTTAAATGTGAATGTCAGGCAACTAGCTCCAAGTTCATGCGTATTCCTAGTAGCCTTGTCCAAGCTACGTTCTTTGCTCGCAAGAGTGGTTTTGTTTTTCCCAGTAGTTAGTATACATTTTTTCCCTCAAACGAGTGATTTTGTGTTCTTAGTATTTAGTATGAGTGTTTTTTGTTTATGAAACCCTGTACTGTGCTCACTCCAGTAAAAGGACTTTTTCCTGAAACCGCTTTGTCTCCGAGTCGTGTGTTTGGGTTCATGGGTTCAAGTTCGCCCCTTGACAGTTATGAGTTTTTAGATTTATTGTTAGCCTGCCACTTAATGTTTTCAGCAACTTTGGAAATACTTTCTGCTTTTGCAAAATGTTAATAGGTCAGAATATTATGGCAAAAGTAAGGCTTGTTGATTAATAGATACATCTATTTCTTTTTTTAGTGCTTGACAATACAGTTATTCTACTATTTTATCTTTCATATCCCACACAGCATGGTGGGAATATTTCCCTCAAGAAAATCCCATTTTCATCACAACTGTATGAAATATAAACGAGCAGAGAGGGTCATTTAAGAAGGCACAGAGGTGACTTTTTCCTGGGATCATTTTTAGCAAAAATGATCGGAGCAGTTCAAATTAAAAATTAAAATGTGTCTCATGTTATCTTTAGTATTACTACAGAGTTATTTGACTATCATTTTACTATATATTACCACCAAAGTGCTTAGGAACAGGGACTTTTTACTATCCGAAAGTAATTGCTATGAAACTTGTAGCTGACCCTTTGAGACGTAATCAGTTACAGAAAGAAAACCATTAGACAACTTTTCTAAAATATCTACCTGCATATTTATGGGTACCAACATAAAATAGGTCACTTTGATGCCTCTGCAACTTCATTTGGCTATGTGAAGGTGTGCTATTTGCAATTGAGTCATACTGCATGAGGACCAGCAAACCATTGAAAGACTTGATGTTTTTAAAGGGGTGTTTTTCAGTTAAATCATAATACATGACAATAATTCATATCTATGTATTGCTCATATTCTGTACGTGTTTATGATCCCCATCTCATCTCATTCACCTTGTTTATCTTTCATCTTATTTGAGGCTGACGCAACTGCAAGTACAATATGTTTGCACAATGTCAATTATGGAATCTTGATGAATTTCTTTATGGTATGTAACAGGGAAAAGTTTGAATATCTTTGACTATAAACATGTTTCATATTTGACCATTATGTAGGTCAGAGTTTGTGTAAGAATCGCCCTCATTCTGAAAGGGTTTTTAGTCTGGGTCCTATGTTGACCTCACATCTATTAAATGTCATTTTATGTCCTGATCTTATCGACACAGTGCCAGCATGTTGTGAGTATCGTTATATTGGATGATTAATCAGCTCATAGTACTCCCCAAGGTTATGTTGACAGGAGTGTGATGCCAGGGTTTTTTGAAGACACTTTCTTGTCCATGCCTCTCCGGATTCAGACGTTGTCATTTTGTTAATTTCCTTGTTTGCTTGCTTAAAGCTCAAAGTGCATGAAGACTCTGAGCATGGCTCTCTAGCGTTTTGCTATTAAGTTCCACAGATATCTCAAAGGACTTACAGGCTGATTCGTGTCAGTGATTATCAAGCATTGTAAAAAAAAAAGGTTGCAAATGCATAGTTAAATATGTACAGACTGGTGGTTTCTATTCTTTGAGGCTTTTTTTGTTTTTTCCTCTGATTTCATTAGAACAGCTTGTCCCCCTAGGGCCCTGAGTTGTTGACTGATTACAGATTCTGTCTGTCGACAAGCTTAGCACCGGTTTGAACTGTGTGCATGGTTGCATAAATACCCATTTCATTATACTCTGACAGGGACTCAGACACAATATTTTCCTGCGTCACAGAGACTTCTCAGCCTTCCTGGGTGGCAGTGTTGTCAGTTAGCATTAATAGAAAAGTCCTTTACATTGTTTGTATGATTCTTCTTCTGCTTCACAACAAACAACACAACCGCTGAATCATGAAGTCTGTTGTTCACAAATGTTCCTTTGTTTTGTTTACTGTCTATTGTTTTGCCCTAATATTTACTGGGATTCTTTTTTCTGTCACCATATTGTGGCATATTCATAACTGTTTTGGGGCCTCTCTTGCATTTAATCCTTTTGAATCATACCCATAGCTCTATGAACACAACTTCAATATATTTAGGATCATCTTTTAAACTTAAGGCAAGCACTTGACTTAGCAGAGGAGTGAGTGTAAAAAATACCCTGGTTTTAGTCACAATCTCACTAATCGGTATCTGTTCAATAACTATTGGTTTATAAGTAATAAAGCACTGTAGAATACCCACTAAATCAAATTATTTCCATTTCATTTAATCCCTTCATTCATCACTTTCTCAAAATACAACGTCTTGTATGTTGGATTTGAATGTATTTTAAGCTTGAGATTGCAAGACAACTATATCAATTATGGTCAGTATTTGTGAAGAAGCATAGGCCACATAAACACATGTGACATATTAAGGTTGAATTTAAGCTGCTAAAAGATAACACAGTAAACGTACTATAGGTCTTTCACTGCTCTCTTTGAACATCAGAAGCCCCACAGTTATGGCTCATTATTAATGCTGGTATCCAGCAGAGAACCTAACCTGTTTCTTTTGGAAATCAATAGCCTCTGTGAACTCATTGCCTTCCTCTTGCATCACATCCTGTGCTATGAAGGTTATGATGTTATGATGCTGAGCATTTTCCATGTCATACTAATTCTGTTGTGCATGTAAATAAACATGGCAACCTCTACTGTGTTTCATTAGTCTTTTAAAACAACATGTATCCACATTAAGTATGAAAGAGAGTGTGTTGAGCATATTATGTTCACTGAAACTTGAAGTTTGACAATATTGATGATGCTTAAACATACATTTCATATGGTGTTGCATGCTGCAGTGGGAGAAGACTAAACACCAAAAGTTCAATCAAAAAAAAAAAAACACCATCTAAAGCAGAATTGGAAGAAAAGGGATTTAGAAATTGCCCTTTTGTGTGCTTTTGAAAATCTATTTAATTCCCTGCACGTTCCCAGAACTAGAGTTACATGCACTTACAGTTAAGCAAAGGCATCATGTGGTTTTTTAATTGTAATCGACTTTAATTTATTGAGGGCTCAATCTTTACAAAAAGTCTTGGAGAAAAAAAAGTCATATTTGAACTAACTGATTAAAGGGAAATACGCTCATTCAATCCAAAATTGTCTTTGAGTTCTAAGAACTGAGTGTGTCCTACAGTGCACTGTGGGGCGTAATACACTCTAGGGTCAATTTCTATCATTGCGTGCGTGCGTGCGTGTGCGTTTGTGTCCAGACTACACACCCGATGTCTCGCTGGTGTGTGTGTGTGTGTGTGTGTGTGTGTGTGTGTGTGTGTGTGTGTGTGTTTGTGTGTGTGTGTGTGTGTGTGTGTTTGGAAGCTCTTTAGATCATATCCCTTCAAACTGCGGCTTAGCCCTGTGGTATTTGCTAGATCTCTGGGATCCTATAGTGTCCCCTCCTTATTATGAAGTGGCGTAAATGATTCAAACCCTTCCTTCCTCTAATCAAATAATTGGTTGGTGGAGATAACCAGGCTCTCAGATTGAGACTAGAGTAGGAAAACACCAGAGGGTCGAGGACTGAAGAAATGTGCCCTTGTCCTGACTTCTCAAAGTCCTCTTTGTTCAAAATATTTTTCCTGATGAAGTCTGTTCTGGAGTTAAATAGAAAGAGTGCAAATACTCTTGGCTATTGAGCTTTGTTTGATTTCAGTTCAAAGGGATACACAGACGTCTTGACTACCCAGCTGTGGGGTTAATGAAGACTGACTGAAAGTCACCCGCAGCTTCTCAACATTTACAGGGAGTAATAACCCCTGACATACAAATACTTTAAGACTCAGATATCCACAACAGGTTGAGCTGCCTGTCCTTCACTCCTCAGCCCCAGACATCTTCAGTTAAATTTGAGCATGGCATTCTTCAGTCAACCACCAGAGGGATGCTGGGAAGGAGGCAAAAGCGGCCAATTTTTCTGCAGCCGGCAAACAGCCAAAGCCTCGCTAACAAACCCTTAGGCAAGGAGTGTTTTAAACGGCCACTTATTTATCGACACCGTGCACAAACACACTCGCTCCTCAGTTGACAGCTCACACACACATACACAGTAAGTGTAACCACACACTTCCCAAATATATTCACTGAAATCTTCTCTCCCTCAATTACCTTTGTTATTCATCTTCACACACACACACACACACACACACACACACACACACACACACACACACACACACACACACACACACACACACACACACACACACACACACACACACACACACACACACACACACACACACACACACTTGTTTGTAATTACAGTTTTGCATTCTGACAGAAGTAAACGACGGGCTAAGTCAGTTGAGAGGAAACTTGTTTGACATTGACTAATGGGACGTCCCCGTACTACCTTTATTCACATAAATAGGCTTACAGTCATTTAGCAACTTCTTTGAATCACTCATTAAGTTCAGCTCAAGGAGTAAGTTAACTTTTTCAGAGCTGCCACTAAAATGTTGTTATAAATCGGTCATCCACAGCCCCCAAATAAAGGTATAGAAATGCATAATCCTCTTATTGTTCAGCCATGTTATCAAACTTCTTAAACAAGTGATTAACACATGTGTCAAATGTGTTGAAACAAGTCTCTGTTTATGGGATGTAAGGACTGTGATTTGAAGTTGAACAGGAAAACAATTTATTTAATATCTAAAACTGTAAACTGTTTCCTTCATTATTCCTTAACTCATTCCACTTCGTCATTGTGGCAGTGAAAAAATAAAAAAACGGGTGTCCCAGTGTCAAAAACTGTCACGCTGGTTGGCGATACGGCCGACGGTGGCACGGTGTGTAATGAGGGACTGTCGCTAGAGCACTGAGGGGAGACGGCGGTGACACACCAGCGTGGGAAACTCATCTAAATCACATTACCAAACTATGCCCTGAAGGCTCGCATGGCTGGCAGATTAGCCTGCATGGGCTGTTGCTGTTGCCGCTGCTCCCTTTCACTGAATTCTGCGCTTTGTGTAGGCTGACGGGTAATAAACATCGTAATCAGGCCCACAACAGGAAATGGCTTAACTAGGAACATGACACCAAAGGCAGGAAGATCTGTATAAACAGCATAAAGATGATATACAGTATTTTTATAGGGGAAAACTGATGATTTACACGTGACTTGGTGCTACTGAATTGACATTACAAAATTTAAAACTCTGAGTGAATAAGATCATATAGGTTGCATCCTTTAAAAAATGTGATAGGTTCCCTATGGATGACAGCAGTGGCTCAGTCAGTAGGGGCTTGGACTGGGAATCGTAGGGTCGCCGGTTCAAGTCCCCGAACAGACTTGAAATATGGAAAGTGGACTGCTACTTGGAGAGGTCCCAGTTCACCTCCTAGGCCCTGCTGTGGTGCCCTTGAGCAAGGCACCGGACACCTCCAATCCCCCCTCCCCATTGCTCCCCGGGCGCTGCACGATAGCTGCCCACTGCTCCTAGAACTAGGATGGGTTAAATGCAGAGGACCAATTTCACTGTGTGTGCTCTGCTGTGTGCATGCATGTGACTAATAAAGAGGGTTTCATCCTCCGATTCTATCTATCTATCAGTAGGAAACACAGTGGAAAGCATCTAAACGTCCTCCCTTGTTGTTGTTTCAGCGGTGATTTGATACTAGTGGTGGGCGACCAGTTTTATACCCCGTTTATTTAATTCAGGAACGTTAAATTGTAGTTTATTTCTTTGGCTTCATTTGTTTCCTCCCACTTAGATCTGTCTTGTTTTACTACGTTGATCTAGCCAACTACGAAGTTAGTTCCAACTCCATCATTTTTACTAGCTTGTAAATAAACACATCAGTCGATGAACCTCAGCCTATGGGTCTTTTTCATGGTGTGTCTTTGTCACCCTTTGGATGAGGCGGAGCAAAGTGCAATATATGGCTTGCAGGGTATATGTACACATCCTCACCATTACTTCCCGAATTCAAATATCATTGTAATGTGATGATAGATAAACATTTTCTTTTCAATTTGATATTTATTTTGACCTCGTTCGCACTATTGTCCCTCTTCAACCTCAGAAATGTTTACTTATTCAATTATTTCAACTCTTTTTTGAGTACCCATGGCGAAAAGCTTCGATGCTTCAGTTTAGTGGCATTGTGTAATTTACTTGTCGGTGGGCTCTGACAGAGTGATTCAGAATGGCAATTACAGCACTAGTGGGAGTCTAGAGTGGCATTTACATGACATTAGTGAGGCATATTTAGCTTTTTTGTCTAACTGAAGACTCCCAGGACAGAGAGTGACACTCTGCCCCCGAAAGCTTACACGTAATTATTCAAAAGCAGACCGGAAAAAGGTACAGTGTGAAATGTTATTGTGAAGATTGAAAGAATAACCGAAGAAAATAAAGGTTTTTAAAAATAAAAATAAATCTGGTCCGCTCTCACAGAACAAACTTGAAAATCTACTATCGTCTTTTTACCTAGGGTGATTTAAGAAATAAAAATGACAAAAAACAGTGCAGATATTTCTTATGATCTTCAAGAAACATTAGTTAACATTGCTTTTATGGAGATAACCTCTCAATAAGAAATACATGGGCATAAAGACGGGATGAAATAGTTGTTTTTAACCTAATGAAAACACAGCCTCCTATAGGCACACCAGACCAACGCAGGTAACAAGATCCCCCACCACAATATCATTCATCTGGTAAAGTTTATCTATCATGGGAAGGTTTGCTGACCATGCTCGCCCTTTCCCGCTACCACCTGCTTCACATTCATTGGGTCAGTTACACACATTCACACATGTGGGAAATAACCACAGCAACCATATAATTTCTCCCTGTTTCTCTTACACTTGACAGCTCCACTGGTGCAGCTGGGGGTTAAGCACATTGCTCAACAGCACCTTCACAGAAATCACTGCGGGAGGATCTCAGGTCATTTGGTTTACCCACCCAGCTCCTTTGAGCCTCTGTGGAGCTTCTGGTCATGTCTGTTAAATGCAAAACACTGTATGAAGTAGTATGTGAAGAGCTTGTGTAGGAAGGTGTTGTTTTGAGTGTTTTTATAATCCAGAACTTCTCCTGAGAGAATAATGGACACAATATTACCTTGTAGTGAATGGACAGAATTTTTTTCTTGAACTGTGAGTAAACTCAAATCAAGCCGGGGAACATGAAGATAGTTCTTTGATTTCAATCCAACCCAATTTAAAGTGTGTTGTATTAAGAGTATTGCTCATCAGCACACTATTTAAATGAGAGAAATTCAAAATCATCTACGGTTGGCAATGATGGTTACCTCTTTGTCAACCTCTTTACACTTAATTCCAATGAAGGTCATTGAAGCCATGCAGGCTGCATTAAATGTGATTTCCAGTTCATATTGAGCCATACACTTGGGAGCGACCCCTGACATTTAAACTGGGCTTATGAAGGCCTAGACATATATACCTAGTGACTGGTGTTAAGTGGAGAGAAGCCCACAGGATCTGGGCAGGTTTTGGCCCTTTGAAGCTGACAGGCCGGCTCCCTCCTGGCATGCCGTGACTCCACTTTCTGCTTTAGAGGTAATTTATTCAGCTGAATAATTAAGGACCAGTCTGAAGCAGAAAGCATGAATAGCAATAAGTGTGAAGAAAGAGTTGGTTTCCTTCAGCTGTTAAAGCAAACCTGTGTCCGAAATATTATTATTTGAAATTGATTTGACCACTTTGATTGATCATGCGTGGTGCAATAGAGCAACAACAAATATTGGCTCCTTAATGGGATGGTTACTTTTCAATTTAAGCACTGTAAAGATACTTTAAATGATAAATATATTTGCAAAAGATTATTCATAATATCAGTTGTTGTATTCTACAGAAGCCTTTGGGATGATGGTTTACTGTCCCTCTATTTCTGTCTATCCTGCTCCCTAAGTAGGCGAAGGTGCTGCTACTGTAGTGACAGGAAGCAGAGCCAGTGCAACCATAAAGCAGCTTTCTTCAGCAGAGACTTCCAGCAAGTCGCAAGGAGAGGTTGGAAATCCAGACCAGGTCATTAACTATCTTTTTGATTTGATGACAAATTAATTCTAAAATAAATGCCATGCACAGCCAGGGTGCTCACATTAAAGGAGAGTCAAGTTTACAAAATAAAAAAGGCAAAAATAATCTTTATGCATGTTTTCGTTTTTGCTAAAAGGGATCAGTGACAGTTGACACTTGAACTTTGCTGTTTCCATGAGTGTCAATTTTATGTTTCTGCTGGGAGATACTGTACATCAAATCTGCAAAAATACAATAAATGCCACAACAATTATTTTGTAGTAAGGCTCACATGAACAAAAATCATAAACACATCCTCAATCATAAACTCCAATCCAACTCAGCCTGACAGAACTTCTTGGCTCTCTATGTCCAGGCTGTTGACATATTTCAGTCTGGACTTCAGTGGTGAACTGACATTTCCAGAGCTGCGCAGTATGTAACTATGTAAAGCACGTATTGCCTGAAAGTTCAAACACTCGCAGAACTATAATAATTATAAATGTATTGTGTGCAATCTTCTTCTATTTAACAACCTGGCACAGAATTACTTGTAAAGCCGACTGACAAACACAGACAGACACTCACACGTGCTTCCATGCACTTGGCTCTGTCCTTTGTAATTGAGGCCTCTGTGTGATAAGCCAGGGTCAGCAGAATAATGGAGCACGGAGTCCATTAAAACATGAGCACAATTAGGTGGGAGGCAAACACTGCTGATGGCTTCTGACCCCACTTCATTATTGTGCAAATGGAATGATTGTACTCTCTCACTCCGACTCAAACCCACAGCCACTTGTTCTGTCTGTTCTGCACACACTTACTACCAATTGTGCATGCCAGATAACCCAATTACAGTTAGCTGCTGAGTCAATATAAGGATTTCAAACAAACAAACACATGCTCAGACCAGGGTTTCCATTAGCCGTAATTAGCGGTTTTTAGCTGGTAAAATGTATAAAAAACCGGTAAATTCAAAACCTACCGGTCAAAATGTCCGGTAATAATGCTCATACAACACTTAGATAACTTAAGCTATCCCTAGACATTTGTGTTTTGACAGCTTCATTACTGGTGCTGCGTCATGACATCACCGTTTACTTGATGATTTTCTAGGCTCTAGCCTTTGGGGGACGGGGAAACATCACAGTTGCTTTTGTAACATCTGTTTTTGAAACATGACCTGTAAGTTTGGAATTTGTCCGGTAAAATAAATCACACACCGATTCCAATACCAGATATTTTGCCTACTTGAACAGACCGAGGATAAACAGGCATCCTCTCCCACACTGATCATCAAAAGGCCATTTAACTCCACAAAATTGCCAAATTGAAAGAATTAAAGGAATCCAGCAGAAGCAATTACAGCCCAGTAGTTTTGTTCCTTAACGGCTTAATGCACAGACAAGAGTGCGTTTTCCCTCTTCCTTCTCATCCTTAGCAGTTCTGTCATTGTTGGTCTCTTCCTGTATTTCTTCATTCAGACAAGCCTGCACACGAGAGACACACACACACACACACACACACACACACACACACAAACACACACACACACACACACACACACACACACACACACACACACACACACACACACACACACACACACACACACACACATAAAAGAGCTGTGAAACCTGTAATTTTGCAGGGGATCTCCTGCATGCGTAACAAGGCAGCTGTCAGCCCTCTCCTCTGCCTATAGGCCTGATTGACTTGTCAGCTCAAGTGGGCCTCTGTGTATGTTCTTCTTCTTCTTCTTCTTCTTCTTCTTTGGGGTTAATGGCGGATCGCAACTCTGAGTATGTTCGCATGTGTCTGGACATTGTATACATGTATAGTGTTAGAAATAATCAATATATTGAAAAGGAACATTAAAAGATAATTCACTGTTTCAGGACGGAGCATATGTCCAATTCCGGTAGTATTACCGGATGTTGTTTTTAGCCTCAGTTAGCATATAGCTAATATTGTATTGAGTAGAGGGAGAAGGACGCGTGGAGTTACATACTAAACACACCGCCTGTACCTCTCACTCATTGATGCTGCAATGATATCCAGCAGTGGATATCATTGTGGATACAGGACAGTCCAGCAGTGGCTCAGTAAGTAGAGCTTGGACTGGGAATCGTAGGGTCGCTGGTTCAGGTCCCCGAACAGACTTGAAAAAATATGGAAAGTGGACTGCTACTTGGAGAGGTCCCAGTTCACCTCCTAGGCCCTGCTGTGGTGCCCTTGAGCAAGGCACCGGACACCTCCAATCCCCCCTCCCCATTCCTCCCCGGGCGCTGCACAGTAGCTGCCCACTGCTCCTAGTACTAGGATGGGTTAAATGCAGAGGACAAATTTCACTGTGTGTGCTCTGCTGTGTGCATGTATGTGACTAATAAAGAGGGTTTCATCCTCCGATTCTATATCTATATTATTGCGTGTTTAATAACCGGATAAACTTCAGAAGGATTGCATAATAGAATATCGTAGATGAGAGCTTCAGGACATCACTAGCAAGATGGCGACGGTGACGTCATAAGAGGACCCGCCCCCGACGACGTCAGCCTATAGAAGAGCCCGGAGAACCCCATGTGACAAGCGGCCAACATGATCCAGCCCCTACCAACCAATGAGAGCATGACACCGGAGCACGTCTTATTTCGAAGTTGTTTATTTTATGGCCGGAAAGGGGTGGTTCTATAAAACATGTTTGTATAAAACATGTTTGGATTGTGAAATCGAGCTCTCTTTTGTTCCGGACCGCCAGACAGTAACTACTGATGAGCTCCACTCAGTCAGCGGCCTGTGGACGCGTGTACCGGGCTATTGAGCCACAGCTGTGAAACTTTTGTAAAACCTACTGCTGCATCCTTTTATTAAATACTCCTTTTAACACTTATAAGAGGAGCTTCACTTCGTTTCTTTTAATCGACTCCTGGGCTTCGAATAAATGAACATTTCCTACAATCAAGCTCAATGTAAAGCCAGCCCGAATTTCCGAAAAGACGTCTCATCGGCAGCAAATCTGGATCAGCTCGTTTGTACCCCTGTTTTTAGAGATGTGGGTAAGGAGAAAAAGAGAGAGGGTTGTATTTTCTGACACCTTCTGAGTCTCCTTACACACCGGGGACACATATTTATGTATAAAAGACAGCAAAGGGGACCTTTAACTTACAATGGTGTAGGGATGATATTTATAGTCACATATACAGTCACATCAGTGATTTCAGCTATAGGGTATTGGACTCCAGGATACTCTGCAACTTCTATAGGTGCACCATTGAGAGTATCCTGACTGGCTGCATCACGGCCTGGTATGGCAGTCGCACTGCCCTCAACCGTAAGACTCTACAGAGGGTGGCGATAACTGCTCAGCACATCACCAGGATGGAGCTGCCATCCATGGAGGACCTCTACACCCAGCGGTGTAGGAAGAAGGCCGGTAGGATATTAAAGGACCCCCATCACCCCAGCACCAATCTGTTCTGTCTGCTGCCGTCTGTCAGACTGTACCGCAGCATCCGGACCAAGACCACCAGACTCAGAGACAGTTTTATACCACAGGCTATAAGACTGCTGAACTCCTGAGCTCTGTGAATGTCTACTCACATGTTTATAGTTAACACATACATATATATATATATATATATATATATATATATTATACATATCTAGCATATACATATGTTATACATAATATATGCATCTGTCCATACCTCCTCATTCAACAGTGTAAAGTGTTTAAATACTCTCAATGTATTCCACATATGTATATGTTTCACGTCCTTAAATCTTTATTGTTGTTATTGTAAATATTCTTCTCTCTTTTTGCACTATTTTATTTATCTTATTTGCACCATGTATGTTGAGTTGTTGGAGGAGCATGGGACATAAGATTTTCATTGTCAACATATACGTTGTATATGCTGTGCATATGACCAATACAACCTTGAAACCTTGTATACATTGTACAAGTTACAGGACTGTTCCGTTATATTTGCTTATACAATACAGGATTGTACAAGGAAATTCAGTTGTATCTGCCTCAATGCTAGGCAGAAACTCTGAAACAGATATGTAAATACTTCACTTATAATAGGATAAAGCGTAAAAAAACACATTATATTTAAAGAAAATATATACATTTACATATATATATGTGCACGTGGAAATTATGTATAATATGTGGATTACTAATGTAGTATGAAAATGATAGTTTCAGAATAAGAGACTTAGAATGAAGGTCGTGCAAAGGAGATTGTATGGTAATGAACAAAAGGTGGACCAGTGTTATAGTAGAGTTGCATGTAAAATTCACAGATCCATTGCATTATAGGAGGAACCAGTGAGCAATGTAGATCATGTTTAACACGCAAGAGCTGAGGTTCATGAGAGCAGTCAATTATTTAAGGTGGTGTGCACAGGATGTGAAGAGTCCCGCAGCCTGAGGAAGCTGCTTTGTAGTTTTTTGGAATAACGTTTTTGCTGGATTGTGTGTTAACCTCCATAAATCAAGCAAACATGCCCAAACACATTTTTCTGTAAACTTTAATATTTTTTCAAGATGAGCAAAACATATTTAAAATAATATATTTGAAGAATGTCAATTACGCTGTGTGCAAACACAAAAAAATGCTCCTTACTTTCAGGAACAAAGACAATGAGGATTAACCTTTGATCCAGTACAGTCAAAGCTTTCATTCATGCTTGTTGGTTGCAACTTGGACACTGGATATTGTTCTAAAAGGTGTTTACACAGTCACACATTCTGAGACTAATTAGTTTCAGTGTCATTTACAAATAGTCAAATATATATTGGATTTACAAAGGATGGTTAGATTTCTGAGATGAGATCTGCAATTGGCATGAATGTCTCTGTTTTTCTCAGTTTGGGCAATAAAATTGTCTGTGTGAATGGCGTGTTATATCCTGTATATCCTGAAAGATGACTACTTGGCTAACCGTGCATTTTTACCTCATCTGCCCATCTATTTAGTTTTTAATCTCTTTTCGTTCCACCTACTGTATCTCCTGAATGTCTGTCTTATTGTCTCCTGCTTTATTTATTCTACTGGCTTGTCTATGTATCTGTATGAATCTCTCTCTATTGACCAATGTAATAAAGTTCTGATTAAGTATTAAATAAATCAAATAACTGTGGAAACTTTACGTCATGCGAAAAGTTTATACAATTGAGTACATTTGAAATTACTTTTGACAGACCAAAGTTCACCCAACTTTAAACGTGTGTTCTCGGGACAAAATATAATTTTACTACACCTAGGAAAGCATGCTGTATTATCACAGTATTTAAAATCGTATATTTTGCACCACCAAATTGGATATATTGCAACCATAGCATACCTGTAAAAGAAAATACTTGGAACAGAAAATGATTCCCCTTTGATTATTCTTTCTTAAAATGTACACAAAAAACCAATCATTTATTTCCATTTCTACTCTGGATCTTGACTCATATCTTCAAAGTATTAAATTGTCTATTTGGATGTGTAAAGAAGGAACTAAATACGTTGCATATCAGGCTCTTTCAGCCCTGTTTGACAGGCAGAGAAAAATTAATCTGAACATCCAAGGGCATCCAGTAGCGCTTTGATCCAATGCCTGTTGTGGAGGTGATACATTATTCTAGTCAAATATTGTGCAGACTTGCAGGGTTCCTGCAATCTATATCTTGCACAATTTGCCATATAATATACAGCATTGATTCAATACAGGATAGCAACACATTCAACAATAGAGTTAGGGCTCTATCAGTGCCAAAATAATAGCCCCAGCGGTGCAAACAATTAGACTGTAGCGATAACAAAGCCCTGTTTTATAGGTAGTATAATCCGTTTTGCCAGGCTTGGAATCATTTATGTAATATGTCTGACTTCCTGCTGTCAAATGGTAATGCAGTTAGGCTAATGGTTGCCTTCGTATAGGCTTCACACTGCCGTGGATGATAAGTATAATAGGTTTACAGAAATAAACAAGCAGGGAGCGATAAAACCCCACTCATTGGTATATATGAGTGGAATAAATGTTGTTAGGGGCAGGGGTGGTCTGGTGGAAAATTCTGCCGTACCATATCACAGATGTGCCTACAGTCACCGTGGCATTTTAAAGATGCTCTGTGATCACGGCATAAAGGTTGGACAGACTAAAGGTCAGACAAGCTAATGGAATGAAGGATGCTAGTGCAACATCTGAAACCAGCTGAGACAACTCAGGTGTAAACTAAACGACCAGCTATGATCCAGATCCCTCTGAGATGCAAAACTTAACAAAACTCTAGTGCTGACTAAGAAACAATTTAAGACATGTGTACAAAGAATGAGGGTGAATAAAGAAAAGGAAACTACTGTATGTACCTCACAAACGATCTTTAGGGGGAAATAAATTAAGAATTTCTTAGCCCTAACTGTGACTTATATGTCTTTAACTTGTTAGATTCAAACAAAACTCCATAAACAAACTCCTCTCGCTTACAATCAGTAAATGTTGACCTTTTTTTTTCACATAGGCCACTAACAGCTGTCTCTTAGGTGAAAGTTTCCGGTTTGAGACATACAAACACCTCAGCTGTCTCCCAAGCACTTTCACACAGACACTAAATGATACCTTGTGCGTCCTGAATCGTGACAAAGTTTGGTGTATGATCGGAAATATACTGTCACTTTTTAGGATTACTGTCAGAGTGTCAGGGTTTGGGGAAATAGGACCCAAGTGCAGCAACAAAGGGAGGCAGGTATGGGTACAAACGAAAGGCGAGCTTTATTCCAAAAGCTGTTTTACAAAAATACGAAGTTAGGAAAAATCCAGGACATGAAAAACAGTTGACTTGAACACATGAAGACCATAAATCCAGGGCATGAAAAACACTTGACTTGAACACATGAAGACCATAAATCCAAGACATGAAAAACGCTCAACTTAATACATGAAAGTCGACAACAAACTGACAGAGAACACAAGGGAAAGCAGGACTAAATACAAAGACACTAATCACAACACAAGCCACAGCTGGGGAGGGGAGGCAGAAACATGAGGGCAACAGGTGACAACAATAAAACAATCAGACACAAGGAAAACCAAAAGACAGGAAGTAAAACACGTGACACAACAGAGGGAAAACATTTCAAAATAAAACAGGAAACAGACAGAAAACAAGGATCATGACATAGAGTTTGTATCAGACCAACAGAGAGTTTAGCCACAGCACTCTCTTTGCTTGTCTTCTATTTTCTATCCCTCCATGAACCTCCTAACCAAAGGCCCCTAACAATCACAAAAGCAATTTGAGGAAAACCAGGTGCTAATACATAAAATGTGTGACTCTTAAATCAATGCTTCCAGATAAATAAGGAAGGCTGGGCTCCATTCGGGCTCAATACAAGTCTAAATAAGTGGGCAATTTAGTATTTGGAAAATGGTTCTATCTGTAATCCAGCAAATGGGTTGGGTTGATAAGAACAATGTAACAGTGTATTCTTGTAGTTTGAGACTAACTATCCCAAACTCAGCAGACTACACAAGACATTAAGAGTAAGACTTCAGTGCAAAATATTAAAAACTTGGTGTTATAATCGGTCGAGAGGAAATTGATCCTTGGTGGAAACTTACAGGATACCCAGTAGTACATGAAGTCATTTGAATTTGACCCGTCTTTACGAGCTGCACCGTTTATGTAACACAGAGAACATGGTTTATAAGCTGCTGTGAACTACTTTTATATTAACAATAGCTCAAATGACCAGGAATGACATTGCTTTCTACTTCCAAGATGATGGAAAAAAAATGCTTACGGTTTGGCAAAAACCATTGTGTATGGTCAATAATTGTAAGTCTTACAAGACTAGAAGGATAACCAATGCACTCATAACACAAGAAGCCACTGACTTATAACTCTGCAGTACTTTTAGTTTTCAGAAACAAGCTGAACAAATGACTTTAAATACACAATATACTGTACACTCACTTATAATTGTAAATCCAATTGAGCAAGTTTTACTTTTAAAGTCAAAATTCAGGAGAGCTGACACGACATGTGGGAGTATTTCAGGCTGCTCTCTCCTGCTTTTGAAGATCCTGTGATACAGACGTATAATTCGAAAATGCGACCGTCAGAGAAATCACAGATGATGACCTGTGCAAAATGATGAAACATGTCGGGCCATGTGTTAGTTTGATCCTCCTGCAGCAGAGCTATTGAGCCACTGTCGCTGCTCACACAGAGATCAGTGAATAACATGGCTTTTTGTCTGTGAGTTATAACTGATATTGAATTTGTGCGTGCCTGTGTGTGCTGAGGTGTGTGTGCCAAAGAGAGAGTGAATGATATGAATTTTTTAGCTACATCCAACACTGCATTGATTTTTAAATATGTCCTTGCGGGCACAGTTCACTTTGATGTGGGGCTGGTTGTGCATACAATGCAATGCAATATAATGCATACGGCAGCCAGGACGTTGAGAAGATAATTGAAACAGACTCACAGATAGACACACACACACGCATTCACATGCTTTGAATAGGGACAGAAACACACGCAGCTTAATTTGTACTCTCATTGTTGCCTTCAGAAAACCTGTTTCCATGTCAATAGTCTTTCCTCAGTTCCTAGCACGGTGTGGGTATAGCTAGTAACACAAACATTGAGATATGATCAGAAACTGCATCTTTTCTTAAACAAACAGATACGCGCCAGCTTTTAAGTCACCCTATCAAGAGTAGTTACTACCACTTTGCTATGCCCACATATCCCACAACACACACACACATATACAAAGACACAGCATAAATAGCGGGTGCTCATGTGCGTGTTTCAGCCCACACACTTGCTCTGTTATTACTGCAGCCTTGTAGCCCGCTTTGGCTCATGCCATGCATTTTTAAAAAGGTGCGTTTGAGAGGTTTGCCAGGGAACCCACAGAGAGGTTGATGTCTTGCCAGGTGCCTTCATGTGATGAATACAACTCTGACACAAATATGGAAATAAACCATGCATGTCTTGGGGGGGCGATTGAAGTTTTCAATCCCAATAAATTAACAAAATCTGCAAAATCTATGTTATCAACATAAATCACACATTGATCAACTTGTTGTTTATTGCCTATATACTATGGGTCTGTAGGTATCATAAATGTATATGTTTTACCGAAATCCTATTTGTATTTTTACAATTATCTATTCAGGAAGAAACAAAGCAGTAAACAAGGGACTTTGCATCAGCCATGGACAGAAAATTCAAAATAATAAGTAGTCACATTATAAAGAAAGGAAATCAGAGGGCCCAGATTGGTGCCCTGAGGTGCTCCTTATTATGTTATACTTGTGAAGTTATTCAAAGTTCCAGTAACATCTACTGTAACCTTTAACTATGCATGTCAAAGTTCCTTATTTTCAAATGCACAACAATTACAGAGATGCAGTTGTTGGTAATGTCAAAGTAGAACTAAAATAGTGCAACATTAATGGTCAGACAAAACAGGATGCAAGAATGTAAAATGGCAATGCCGGCTAAACTTTGTTTAAATATACATTTTAAGCTATAAATGTATAGCTTAAGATTTTTGTGCTGTGTTTTTTTCTTCAACCATAGTCCATCTGCCTCCCCCCTTATCCAAGGTGTGTCCTTTCTCACTATATTAAGCAGCCCACTGGATTAATTAATTAGTCGTGTCTGTTCAGATGTAATAATACCCAGGACACTGGCAGGTGTGAACAGATACAATCTGTGCTTTAGCATTTAAAGAACCTCCCGTCGTGTCCGATAAATAACTGAGTTAAATAAACTAATTGTCACTGTCAGCTTAAAGCACACACAATGCACACTCTCGTTCATACACAAACACACATGCAGCCACCATAAACCATGTGTAATTGTGTACTTGTGTGTGTTTCTCTCAGTCCTTTACAATTCTGCTGTGTGCAAATAGCCTGACAAACATGGTTAGATATCAGGAGGGACTTCACTTTGTATGTTAGTTGCATTTAAGACTCAACACCATCTTTAGGCTGAAATGAAAATAAAATGAAAGACTTGAGACACAAAATTAGTTATTTCTTATTAAAACTTTTTCTTTTTCTTTATGGTTTAGATGCAATATAAGCAGATATATTTTAGAAAATGGGACATTAAATGCATTTGATCCTATTATTCATTGTTTAATTAAACAAAACTAACTAATGAAATCACATGAGGTTTAAATTCTGGCCACTGTTTATTAAATTAGTAAAGGGGCTTTATTATTTTGAGATTCAGTGCCTAAAGCTGCCACAAGCAACCAAAACAAAAACCATGGTCAGGTCAGCTCTCCAGCATGCTCATCTTTGATGCATCATACCCCAAAGTATTTTGTATATAATTTATTTAATTTCTACTTAAAAACACTGAAAACACAAAAATAACCCATACGACCCATACCATACCAGACAACTGTAACCCTAATTATTGCTACACCATTACTACAACGTTAGTGTTACACGGTTGAGACCACGCAGAAATATAAGAATGAAACACATAAATCCTATTTGGATCATGCTGCTGTTTACATGAAATAGATCACCAGGGTTGTGTTACAAGATCAGAAGTGGAAAAGAGAGGAAGAAGAGAATAAGCGAGAGAGGAAGTTAGCGAGGAGCAGGATGTGCAGGAATCAATGTTGAGCGGCTATATTTACCATAGTCCAATTAGACAGGAGGAGACTGGAGCACAGTAATGACCTGACATTTACACACCCTGAACCCCTGATTTGTTGTGATTACACTGTGTGTGTGTGTGTGTGTGTGTGTGTGTGTGTGTGTGTGTGTGTGTGTGTGTGTGTGTGTGTGTGTGTGTGTGTGTGTGTGTGTGTGTGTGTGTGTGTGTGTGTGGTGTGTGTGTGTGTGTGTGTGTGTATGTGTGTGTGTGTAAAAGAAAAGCATGCATAAAAGAATGTAAGAACTTAAAGTGAAGGCTTTGCATTTGGATATCACATATAGTAGGATTCCCTCGTTTATTGATTATTCTAGGAAAGGTCACATCTAGATCACGATAAGAAAACATAACGTAGAAACCTTAGTTTATTGAAATAAAATCCTAATAAACACAGAAGATCATTTTTTTCAAGATAATCACTATATTATAAATAAATGGCTAAATAAATTGGACTTTTATCAGCAGCATATGGTCATAAACAGTCCATTCTGTCATCACATCAACTCTATACCTAGAAAAATCTCCCTCCTTCTTCCATATCTCAGAAAGCCTCGGCCGACCGCATCCCAATCCATATCCTCAGGCCTACACCTAAGTAATCTCTCTCCCCTTCTTTTACCTCACCGCCTTCTTTACAGCCTCTGCCCATTTTCCCAGCTCTGTCCTCATTTCTCTACCGAGCTCTAGTGAACCATTGTCCTTGCCCTGCTCATTGACGGTGCTAGTAAATCACGTTGGATCCCTCCTCGCACAGAGCATTAGCTTTCCTAGCTCTCCTAAAGCTAGCTTCAGCCCACCGGCGTCCGGGTCCGGCATGTTTCTATGGATGACTGTCCTTTTGCAGCCACACACACACACACACAAACAGATCCATGCACACGTACATCGCAGATTATTCTCAGCATGCTGTAGAGGAGATAAATGGCTCCTATGTTGCCCGGCCACAGGTTGGCAGAGCCTGGAGGGAAAAAGATCAATTGAGAGCCCTGACGCTGGGTCAGGGTTTGGGGGGGATAACTGACAAAGGTAGAGGCGACCTAAAAAATTGAATCATGATTTCATGTATACATGCTTCAGGATGTTTGGGAGGCTGAGAAATAATAGGTGGAGGAATACTACCATGCTGTTACAGAAAACATTCAAGTGTGTTGTATTTTTTTCTTGAAATAAATAGATGCTTGATTTCTATACCTAACATAAGTCTGGTTAACAGCACGACATGTTTAAAGTATTACTCTTAATATTGTTTCATCCAACATTAGTGATATGTAAATGTGAAAGTTTATTATTGGTCATAAATATCTGATTAGGGAGCTGACAAGAGAAGTGAGACGGCAACAGAATGTCCTGGTTAGAGCCATCTGCTGCACAACAGGAGGAGGATGTATCTGTCTGGGAATTACCTACTGATGGGCAACACCTGGAGGGAGACGCGTAATTTAGTTTGAGAAGACTTGTCATCATTTCTTCAGTTATAAAAGGAAGCACTTCTGTAGAAAATGGAGAAAATGAAATCACAGTTGGATGAAAATCGTTAATGTAATCCTAGAGCCTTTGTTCACCAATATATAATATTCAAGTTATTCATTTATATGACGAGTGTTTAGTATTGCTGATAGATAGAAGGGATCAGCTGAAGAACCGCAGCCCATCTGCTAACCAGAGAACTGACAATCGATACTAACCCAGAGCCGATTTGAAACAGATTAATTATTTAACATACATTTGACAGAAAATCTTCAGCAGTTTTTTACGTACAATGTCGCTTTTGTTTAGGGTTTCCTCATTAAACTATTTGACCCAGACAGCTATTTTACCTTCCCCCTATAACGATTAGAAATAAGTATTTTTAATGTGGCCATTGTGCCATTTTTATTTTCATACTTAAATTGCTAGGCCAGAATGACTTGGCTTGCTAGTCATGTCTGAAAGATTTCAAAATTGCCCTCTAAAAACTTGAGTCTTTACTTGGAATTTTGAATAATACCACTGACCTCATGCTGACAAACCCTCGCTCACATACTCTGTGCCAAATCCAACTAAACCAAATCTCCTAGACCTGAGGAGTTATCCGAATTACCTGAATGACTCTGCATGTTTTACATTTTTTCCCCGGACGATCCTTTGTTTATGCCTAAAGGGTGCATATTTAAATGTGCGTCCTCGAAAAGGCACATTTAAATCTATACCTTACTACCTGTAAGATGACTGAGTTCATTATAAAGTCAAATTAATCTCAATGAATTAGTTTTCAAAATATATGTTTCAACTTCTTATAATGACTTATTCATTTGATTTAATTTGCAACAAGCAGTAGTCAGTGTACTTTTCCAAAGAAAATGCTAATACTGTAAATGCTAACTTAAAAAACCTAAGTATAGCTAATGTGTTCTTGTTTTCCAAATCTCCAGACACCAAATTAAAAGCCGGTATTATTGCCTTTTTATAGTACCACACTTATAATCATGTTTACCAGGACAAACTTTATTATAATTAACAGTGGAATTCAATTCCCTAGCCACGACCATCTCTGAATCATACTTTTGAATCACTAACTAGACAAAAAAATAAAGCAGGATCATCATAACTTATTAGCATGTATTGTGCTTTAAAGCTGTACTTGAAAGCTCATAAGTTTATGTTTATATCAATAACTTGGCTTATTTGTACTCAGGTTGAATCTCTTTCTCTCCTCTAAAGGGGCCCTATTTTGCTCAATTTCAGTAGTCATAAAAAAAAAATGCATTTAGTGCGTCTACTGTATTTGCATGCCTGAAAAAAAGCTCTTAATTTTTCTCATACTGCCTGTGCTTTGACCTATTTTCACCCTCTGTCTGAAACCCAGTATGCTCTGATTAGTCTCTGGCCGGCGCTGTCGTGATTAGTCTACCGCTTTGAGATGTCCCGCCCCCTTAGCCTAACAGGTACAATGTGTTGGAGCACCACCCAAAGGAAGCTTGAGTGTTATGCAGTGATGTCACGATGTCTCAAAAGTAAACAAGGAGTGTGTTGGAGAGAAATTCCCTCTGGAACTATGGAATTTTAGCCTTTGCAGGCCATTTACATCCACAAAAACCTATATAAAATGCTACAAGAAAGGGAGAGATTAAAAAAAGTATGATAGGGCCCCTTTAAGACTTTTAGTGTCTTTGATATTTCAGAACTTATTTTCAATTTGCGTTGCCTGCTCATATGCAAAAATGATACCTTTTTTTCCGTGCAATCAAAGACAGCAGTGAGTTACCATTAACAAAGCTGCAATCGGAGTGGGCAGGATATGGCTGAAATGTTAGCCATTATTAATATTCTGCAAGAGTCTTTCTTAGTCTCGAGGAAGCCATACTCTCTCTCCCTCTCACCAACTGTCTGTTCTCTTAATTGGAGCTGGGAGTCTAGGACCACTTCTCTGACCGCCGCACACACCCATGGGAGGCATGTAGGTACAGCAGCCAATACAACTTTGTGTGAGTGTGTGCGTGTGTGTTTGTGTGTGTGTGGAAGAGAGAGATGTAGCTGTCGAGTGGTAAAAGCGCTATAAAAGGAAAAAAACGAGAATACTAAAAGGCATACTCTGCAAGAAAGCTTTGCTGAGATTGTCTAGGAGCTACTTTCAAAGATTAGTGCGTTGTAACTTTTAATACACAAACAATGATAAATGTTTCCCCGATGTCAGCAATTTCCTTTTACTACACATTACATCACCATTTCTCAGCAATGAATATGAATCTCTGCATGTCTTTCATTTAAAATATAAAAGTAAAGAGGATATTATTTTAAATGCAATCACAACATGATTACTTAGACACACTCAAATTATTATATTACAAAACATCAACTTAAAACTTGGATTATTAAATTAGAAAATGCTTCTCGTTAAATTAAACACAGCTCGGCATCACACTGCTATAATAATATATTACAATGAGAACAAATGCATATAAAACAACCCAGGGGATAACAAGAGAATATTTAATTATCCACAGTTTGAAAAATAATTTAAAATAATCTAAATGGCGTTCTCTAACAGCAAAAGTTGTATTCATTTGCAACGCAGCTAAAAACATGACTAACTAATCCAGGTTGTGAGTACTGAATGAAGACCTTAAAAGGGTGAAGGATGTTAAGGATGTTTCTATCTGCAGAAGTCTGTTGTGGTTATGACAAATTCTATAAAGTGCTATTCGCCCGGCTGTTAATTTGTGTTTTGCAATGCATTGTAGAGTTTCAGTTTTGGTGATATGGAAGAGTTCAGTTTTTCACTTCCTATCTTGTTGCATGATGTGAGAAAAGTTTTGTGTCAGTTTTAATATTTTCGTTATCTAATTTCTCCTAGGAATAAGAAATAATATGTATCTTACTTGGCATTTGCTCTTTGAAGAACAAGGAATGCAAATGAAACTGGAAATGGTTTTCACATATTCAGAATAAGAGAGACTAGAGTCTAAAACATCGGCGGTATATGTAAAAATATTGCTGAAGAAAGTGTGTGTAATTTTCTATTGCAATGTACACTATAGACAAGAATAGATTGCTATATATAGTATGTCGGCTTTCAATGTGACCGTCTATTGTGCTTTTCACACTTTTCACTTTTCAATGCATGCTGGGAGAAGTGTGACCCTGAGCAAGATAAACAGGTTAAAAAAAAAAGATATATGGTCAGACGGAGGATATGTAGTGAATACAAATCCCTTACAAGTCTGAATCCAAGGTGAAGGTGCATGTAGATTATCGATTTAGTTCGGACAGTATAACCAGGCTCTTTTTTAAATATATATTTTTACATGTTTAATGTATTGATTATTTGGAGTGTGAGCGTAGAATTGTCCCTGATGACTCACTATAAAAAAAGAGAAATATTTCAATTTAGCAAGCAAGCTCTATCAGAGAAATATGAATTTACTGATGCATGCAGTTCAGACAAAGATAATCAGGACATATCAACTAATCATTTCTACATTGATTAAATGCAAGTTATGGGTGCATTAGGCTGTGCTGAACACACACTGGATTAACTCATGCTACACTTATGGTTGATGGTCTGTCAAATTGGAACAAATGAATGATCTGAGTATTGTGTTTGATACTGTAGAAGGACGTATATTAACTCTGTTTATACTCCTTTGTACTGCAGTTGCATTTGAATCATCCACAATGAGGATTTCCCCAGACTCTCTGTCTCTGTCAGTCAGCCTTTCCCTCGAGGAATGAGTTGTGTTTTGTCTCTGTCCCCCATCTAGCATCCCCTGTCTGTCTTCTCTCTACCTCTCTCTCTCTTTGTCTACTTATACGACATCACTTCAGCTCCAATTAAATTGGAGCTACATCTCAAGCATGAAGCAAACAACTGTTTATGTACTGTGTGAGTGCATGTGTGTGTGTGTGTGTGTGTGTGTGTGTGTGTGTGTGTGCGTGCGTGCGTGCGTGCGTGCGTGCGTGCGTGCGTGCGTGCTTCAGTGTGCACAAAATGTTGAGTATAGATTAAGATTAAGAATTTATTTAATTGTCAGTGTTGTCTATTCAAAGGAATGTCTTCAATAGACAGAAATGTTGTAAGACATTCAAGATCCAATCATTAAGTTTGCTTTTACACAGACCTGGAAGCAAAAGACTGCAGAAGAAATCACACACAACCTTTGTTGTCCAAAACCTTACATAGGAATATGACTTATGTTTTTTTATGAGGATGCGGACTCTTTGCTTCTAAGCAATGTGAGGTAAGGTGCTGTAAGTGCTTTTCCTTTTTAGCAGAGCTGGCTTCTGGCAACTGAAAGTGTAACTGACTGCAAATCAATTTCACACATCAGTTTTTCATTGCCATAAACAAACAATTACATTTCACACGTGCAAGAGCTTGACAGATATATCAGTTTGGTTATATACTAAGGTCCTAAAGCTTAATGTACTGTAGTAGCACTGAGCTCTGCTTGATTGTAGACTTGCTTAAGACACACCGAGCACAAACTGAACAAACATGTAGGCCTATAGTGGGGCATTCTGCATGTTCATTTGTTCCAAAGTTTACCCGCCATGAACACAACAATCACTTCTGTGTTTGTGGTCTGATTGTGAGGGGGCTTGGGAGCCAGCAGTGTCAGAGGAACAGAGAGCTTTATAGGTGGAGTGGGAGTTGAAGAGGTTAGATATGTAGGGGGAGGGGGGGAGACCAGGAAGCAAGGGCAGGATAGCCAGTATGAGGGTGATGTGGACTCTTTTCCAGGATCAAGTGAGGAGCCTAGCAGCAGCGTTCTGACAGAGTTGTAGAGGATGGACATGGATGACTGGATTTTACCAGAGTAGAAGAAGTTGGGGGGATTTTCAGGTCAGTCCGTGAGAGGAAAGGTTTTAGTTGGATCTTAATATGAGCTGAAACAAACTAAAGCTTGAAAACTGTGTTTATTACGATCAAATGTAACTGTATACAGAAAGATAAAACCAAGGTTGGTAATGTAGAAAAAAGATGTTATTAAATTACAGTTATTAAATGTTGGAGAATACAATTTGGCAGAATGCACTCATGTTTTGAGTGTTGTATTTGAATGGTTTCCTTGTTTCACAGAGATTATTTTGCATATTGTACTTCATATGTTAGAAAGTTAATCAAATAGGTGCCATGACTTTCATGTAGTCATTAAAAATAGGGTATTTAGTCAACTGCAAACCTACTACATTTCAAAGGAAGCTAACCAGCACTGTTGAGAACGCATCTTTCACATTGACCAAGTTGGTGGTACATCTACAGTAGTGACGCTGCAGTCTCCATCCAGTTAGGACTCATAAACTGCTGACTTGGTGTTTCAGGTCCCAGGATTAAGCACTCAGAAGAAACAGCACAGAGGTTATACAGGGTATCACACAGTTGCACTGGATAATACTAATAGCTGAGGTAAGGCTTTTCGTGATCAGCAGAAATCTCCTTGGAGCTGGTTACAGCTTCAGACTGTCAGACTGTTCAGCACCTCGGACAGCTCTGACATGTGTATTTCAACAACAGGCAACACAAGTTTAGTTTGAGTCATTTGATGAAAATGTATATTAGTTTAAGTAAAACTTTTGTCTTTGAGTTATAGTCCCTCGTCTTTCCTGTTGTCATTTAGTTTGTATGTATAGGTGAAGGAATTTAATATGTATGGAACATATGTTGTCATAGATCAGGTTTTAGTCTCATTTTGGTCATGAATAAATGTTGTTTACAGTAACATCGTCTTCAGGGTCCAGTCTATTTGGTTGCTACATTATATCAAACTCTTCTCAGCCTCTCAGCCCAAGGCTGCTTCATTGTTTGGAAAGACCACCCACACCACAAACCCCCCACACATTCTCTTTTCAGCATAGGATTGTTTCTCATCCCTAACTATCTATCCTTGCTCACTCTCAGAAACACACATCAGGTTGGGTGCCTGAAGTTTGTTAATGGCAGACAGGAAAAAATAAGTCAAAATAAGGGCAGATTGACTTCCGGTGACGTCATGACCAAGGCAACAGCCTGACTTCAAAGCTCCTGAGGAGAGTCTTTTAAAAACTAGCCAAAACGTAATTTCATTTTCCTTTTTAATTAAAAACAGTCATACCAAGTAATCATTATGTCGAACACTCGAAAAGAATCGGAAAAGAAGACCAAACCACCAAAGACGACTAAAGACCAACAAACTGATTCTGGGCTAAGCTACGATGCTAGCATGGCGGCGGTGCTAACCGAGCTACGCACATTAAGGAAAGAGCACACTGAAGCTTCTAAGGAAACCAAAGAATCCTTAACGAGGGTAGAAACTACTCTTAGTGAGGTGGCGGACAGGACAACACAACTTCAACAACGAATGACAGACTATGAAGAGAGACTGGTTGACACGGAGGAAAAAAATCAGCGAAATGAAAGAGCCCTCCGCTATCTGCTCCACCGAGAAGCTAGCGTGACTGCCAAGTGCGAGGATCTCGAATCAAGAGCGAGAAGGAACAACCTACGCATCTACGGAGTGAACGAGGACGAAGGAAATGACAACAACATGTTGGATTTCATAAGCGACCTTATTCGAACATCACTTGCGTTGCCTGAGGACCTGAACTTGAACATCGAGGGAGCACATCGTTCTCTGACCATGAAGCCCAAGGACCCGAAGAAACCACCCAGGTCCATTATCGTCCGATTTCTGGACTACAGGGTTAAGGAGATGGTAATTCAAGAAGCATGGAAACGCCGTGGAGGAGTCCCATGTAAAGATCAGAAAATGTTCTTCGACCAAGATTACACTACTGACACCCAGAAGAAACGCAGACAAGTAAGGTACATAATAAAGCAACTGAAAGAGAAGAATATTAAAGCACAATCGCCGTTCCCAGCAGAGTTGAAAATCCATCTTAACTCCGGCGTGAAGACCTTCGCAACCCTCGGAGACGCAGCTGAAACCCTCAAGGGCCTGGGTATCCATGTTGAACGTGATGGACGGGAAACTCTTCTCACTGAACTTTTACCGAACAACTGGATGGATACGGCACACAAGCGTGATGTGATGTCCTATGCGGATCTGAAAAGCTTTCTTCACAAAGACTAATACCTGTAAACATACCCAGTGCTGTAAGTAGGTCTTGGTTAATTCAGACAGGTTATGATTCGTACCTTAACTGTAAGATGGACACGTTTTGGCTAGTGTATCCATAGAAAGCTAAGGTAAATTATGTAAGAAGTGTCTCTCCTCAATGGAGGAGTTTTCGTTTTTTCTTCCCCTCTTATTTCCTACTTTTTGGCGATCCTGCAGCCTACAGGCTATAGCAAAGACGTTGGACTTGCGTATAGCCTCTCGCACATAGTGCACACACCCGGAGAGAACGGTCACAACTCTCCGTCCCTGTGGAGACTGATGTGTTTTAAATCAGTCGGTTTTTTGGAAGTCAGTTCTTTCTTCCTGTTGATTGTGTGTTATTGTTCTTTACATTGTTTGTTTATAAATGTCATCGGTTTATCTGTGCAGTCATATAAGGTGCATCATGTTTATATAGAAGAAAGGGTGTTTATTTTAAAAAGTAAGAAGGGGTACAGTCCTCTATATGAATAAGTTAAATATAGTCAGCAATAATGTCCATGGTTTAAATCATCCCATAAAGCGGAAAAAATATTCAATCAGCTGAAAAAAACACATGTTCAATTGTTCTGTTACAAGAGTCTCACTTAAATGAAAATGAACATGAGAAATTAAGAAGGGAATGGGTTAGCCTAGTATATAGTGCTTCACATGGAAAGAAAAGAGGGGTGGCCATTTTAATAAACAGAACTGTGGCTTTCAATACTGAAAAGGTGGTACAGGACAAATTAGGAAGATTTGTGATGGTAGTGGGAACTGTGGGAGAACTTGAATTCTCGATTCTCAATATATATGCCCCAAATGAGCATGACCCAAGTTTTTTCAAATAGCTGGCAAATACTCTAACAGATAATTCCAAAGGAATGTTGATAATAGGAGGAGACTTTAATGCAGTACAAGATGGAAAGATGGATAGGACACCAATGGAAAAGGGACCTCCAAGCCCTAAGACACATATGTTAAATAATTGTATTTCTGAATTGGGTCTTGTAGACCCATGGAGAGTTAAAAACCCCAAGGGGAAAGACTTCAGTTTCTTCTCCAATGTCCATGGTAGTTATTCTAGAATTGACTTTTTCTGTATTCCCCCACAATATATGTATAAGGTAATTGATTGTCATATTGAACCTATAACCATAAGTGACCATGCTCCAGTCATGTTGACAGTATACTTAGGAACGCAATCATTTTTCAAGTATTGGAGAATGAATGTATCTATACTGAATAACACTGAAATTGTTGGGGAGCTGAGGCAACATTTTAAAGAATATCATGAGATAAATGATAATGGAGAAGTCAATCCTACAATACTATGGGAGGGAGCAAAAGTAGTTATGAGAGGGAAAATCATACAGGTCTCATCCAAACTGAAACGAATGCGACTGGAGGAACAGCTGGGGCTAGAAAACAAAATAAAGTCATTAGAGAAGCAACACAAGGGTTACTGAACTTAAAGAAGCAAGAAAAGCCTTAGATAAACTGCTATCACTGAAGGCAAAAGGAGCTCTAAGATTTACTAAACAAAGGTATATGAGAGTGGAAACAGAGCTAGCCGTCTTTTAGCTTTTCAACTCCGCAAAGCCCAGGCTAACCGAACGGTCGCCAAAGTAGTCCATCCAACAAATGGTAAAACAGTATCACACCCCAAAGAAGTGGTAGAGGCATTTGCAACATTCTATCACAATTTATATAAGGAACCCAGGTCGCAAATGACAACTGATAACACCAACACTTTCCTTAAAAATGTAAAGCTCCCCACACTATCAGAGGAAGCGTCATCACAAATGATATCACCTGTAACAGATGCAGAAATTAGAAATACAATAAAGAGATTAAAAAATAGCACGGCCTCCCTGGAGAATTTGAAGTGCTTCATTAATGACGTAGCGCCAGTGTTAACTGAAGTGTTTAGATATGCTCTCTCTGAGGGCAACCCTCCTGAGACCTGGTCACAGGCCATCATATCTGTGATACAGAAGGAAGGAAAAGATCCAACACTTTGTGAAGGATATAGACCAATTAGCCTGTTATGTAATGACCAGAAATTGTTAACAAGCATCTTAGCGCAAAGAGTTCAGACACATATTGGATCACTTATTAAGCCAGACCGAACAGGGTTTATTCCATGCAGACAGGGTGCTAATAATATAAGGAGAACCTTAAACATAATTACCTGTGCAAAGAAAAATAAACAGACGTCAATGCTTATAAGCTTTGATGCACAGAAGGCTTTCGACACTTTGAAATGGGAGTTTTTGTTTAAAACATTGTCTGGGATGGGCTTTCATTCAGAATTATAGGGTGGGTAACAACTATTTATAAACAGCCTAAAGCAAGAGTCAGAGTGAATGGATGCTGCTCAGAGTTTTTCAACCTGCAGCGAGGAGTGAGATAGGGAGATTGTCTTAGTCCCTTACTTTTTGCCATAAACATTGAGCCCTTGGCGGCATCCATAAGACAAAATGAGAAAATAAAAGGGATAATGGATATGGGAAATACAGAACATAAAATATCACTATATGCGGACGACATTTTGACTTATGTGAGTGACCCTATTATTTCTGTACCTGCTCTAATGAACACTCTTAACGAGTACGGTGAACTCTCTGGATATCAGATTAACGAATCTAAGTCTGAGGCTATGATGTTAAAGGGACAGTGGCCTATACAACTAACAGGACGACTTCACTTTCGCTGATCACAAAGATTCAGATACCTTGGAATAATTCTAACAGATCTATCAAAATTGTTCGCAGCCAATTATGGGAAGTTGATGAAGTGTATAAAAGCAGATCTTATAAAATGGGAATTATTACCACTTTCTTTGATGGGAAGAGTGGAGACTATTCGAATGAACATTCTCCCCAGACTGCTTCTCCTTTTCCAATCTTTGCCTATTCTTGTCCCCTCAGCTACCTTCACCACTATAGAAAAATGGTTTTCTAAATTCATATGGCAAAGCAAACCCCCTAGACTTAAACTCAGAAGATTACTATGTACAAAAATCAACGGAGGCCTGAATTTACCTAATCTGAAGCAATATTACTGGGCAGCCCAATTACGATCCATTGTATCCTGGGTATCTCAAGAAAGGGATACTGTTTGGGTAGGAATGGAACAGTCTGAATGTCTAGATGTTCCACTGAACTCACTCCCATTCCTTAACTTAGACACCGAAAGGGTGAAAAAGCTCAGAAACATATGGGTTAAAAATACTCTGAGAGTATGGTCTACTGTAAGAAAAAAAATACAATCACCTTTGACCATATCTAGAGCCATAAGCATAGCTAATAATATAGAATTCATTCCAGCAAGACTAGATAGGGGTTTTGAAAGATGGAAAGATAAGGGATTAGAAGTCTTGGACCAGCTATTTGAGGGAACTGTATTAAAGTCATTTGAACAAATTAAAGAAAAGTGGGATTTAGCAAATGAAGACTTTTTTAGGTTCTTACAAATAAGGGACTATCTAAAGAAACATAAAGAATGGGAAAAGCTTTGTTCCCCACCATCTAAAATAGAGCATATTTTCATTTCAACTATACAGGGAACAGTGACAAAAGAAATGATATCATATTTATATAAGGCACTACAAGAGGATCTGGGAGAGAATAATTTGGATATTAAAGAAAAGTGGGAACTGGAGATGAATGCAATAATATCTGACACACAGTGGGAAGCTTCATTTGAACAGGGTCATAAAGTCACAAATAGCCCCAGTTGGAGGGAATATGGCTGGAAGCTGAGAATGAGGTATTTTAGAACACCACTTGCTATATCAAGTTGGAGTAGTGCTTCGCTTGAGTGTTGGAGGGGTTGTGGCTTACCAGGGGACCACACACATATATTCTGGGATTGCCCAAAAGTATTGGAATATTGGAAAAACATACAAAGAGAAATAAGGCAGTGCTTGTCTATAGACCTGCCGATGGAACCAATGCATTTTGTATTGGGCATGGTACCTGAGGACTTCCTGGAAGATAGCCACACAAAATTGTTAAGGACACTTCTGCTAATTGCAAATAAAGTCATAACGGCCTCCTGGTTGAAGCCACAGCCCCCCACAATAGTTCAATGGAGGGATAGAGTCCAAGAGGTTTATCACATGGAATATACCACTGCAGTTTTACATCAGTCAGAAGCATTCCTCAATAACTGGACCCCTGTTGTGTTGTATCTCCACCTTGTATGACTGTATGACCTTTTGTATGTTTTTCAACTTTGTCATATAAGATTTTGTTTTGAAGCACTGCATGACTGATGTGAAAATAAAATAAAAAGAAGTTCAAAAAACAAAACAAGGGCAGATCAAGTACATGAGACATAGAAAGTTTGCCTGTGGTGATTCATTTTGTTATTTTAGCTAAAACAGAGGAGACAGTTGTTGGATGAAAAACTCACACACATGATTCCTCATAATGGGGAAAGGTACTTCCAGAGAAAACTGCTTTGTCTTCTGGTAATACTCACCTGCTTATATTCCTGCATCAGCTTTCTCAACAGTGCATAATCAACTTTATAACTACAAACTCCTTTTGCAAAAGCAAGATAGTTTATCAAGTTAAATATTGCTACAGAATACAACATGTTTGATGTAGATGTCTGTTTCATTGTGCAGTATAGGATCTTGTTGGGCTGTTTGCTGTATAGTTAAGCATAATGAAACACGATGGCCCTTGCATCCTCAGACATTTGGCAAGCAGGGTTGTTGGCACAGATTTAAACCAAACACTCACACACACACACTCACACACACACACACCATTTTCTCATTCTCTCATCTGAGCGTAAACACGTCTTCATTTAGTGCATGAGGCTGGCTGCAGCGCAGGCTCTGCTGTAATCTGCCTCCTCTTGACAACATTCAATTCAGATGTATCTGAGAGGCAACACCAATCTCTTCTGTCATACATCAATTTCACAATCTGTATCAACCGGCCCTCTCTCTCTCCTTCTATCTGTCTCTCTTTTCCTCTCCCTCTCAGCATCAGCTCTTATTCTGCTGGCGTCTCGTTGTTTGTCTCCCTGTCTATATCACTTTTCTTTCTTCCCTTACTCTGTGTCTCTGTCAATCTTGAGGTTTTCTGTCTTTCCAGAGGTCTGGAATTCATGTGCAAATATCTTGCTGCCTCTAGAGACTTTAATTTGTATTTTTTTTTGAAAACAAACCAACTACATCAAGTGATGGACAGAGTGCTTTGAGAGGCCCCAGGACAAATCTGGGAATCTGGGAATGCCAGCATCCGTCTTTTTAGTTAGCACCCAAAAACACTCCATGTCCATGTTGAACTTATAAAGTCTTAGCAGCAAAATAATGTAAGCTTTCTAAAGTTAACAGTGGGGATAAGAGGAACGGTTGGATGAATGGCTCAACAAAACACTTCAACACCGAAGAAAGCTGGTATTTCCAACCATTTAAACATATATGTTTTTCAAAGCAGAGCCACAATCATGCCATTACCTTAAAGCTGCAATTGCTTTATTTTAAAATCATACATATTAAGTTGTCATATTTTTCCTGAAACTGTCACCACATCCTGTCAATGCATTAATAGGAAAACAACCAAGTCCCTAACGTAGTGTCAATCGCTGCTCCTGAACTCCTTAAACTGTCAAACAAGGCAGCGATCATCACATTTAAACCTACATTTCATCACTGCATTGTTTATGTCTCATAAAATGTTTTCAGAAACATGTTTTAGTGAATTGCTCGTAAGCTTTATGTAATACAAATACAGTATTACATTTATTTCAAACATGGAAAAGAGTTACAAACTGTAGCTTAACCACAAAGTGATAATTATAAGCAAGACTTTATCTTATCTTAAGCCAACCTCCCATCTTCCCAATTCTTTTTTGTGAATTTAATGTGATTGGATGGACTCAATGTCATCCTGCAAATAGGGACATATGATTAGAAAAACACCTTTTGTGAACAAACAACACATTTTACGCTTATTTATGAAGACATTTAATGGAACCCAATGACTGCCTGGAAGAGGAGAAACCTTTGAGAGCGTTACGAAGAACTCTAGAGACAATATACAGTAGTGCTTAACATGGAAACACACTCTTCGGTCTTTATAGAAAAGCAAGGCAAAAGTGTGCTTTATCTGGGTTTTCATGTCTAAATATTAAAAATTCTGAGATAATTAGGACGGAACAAATGTTTGAACATGTGTGCAGTGAACAGGCCTTATTCCTAGTGGTTAATGTTGGTCTATTTATGGCAGAAGTGCTTTCACTACAGCTTTTAATGGAGTTCCTGTGCCTGAGGACTAAAATCTATGACAGAGTATATCGGTGAGCAAATGATGAAGTGAGACGGAGACAAAAAGGGAATTTGCAAAAGAGAGTATTGCCGGATGAGGGGAGGACTGGAGCAGGTTAGAGATTCATTAGTGTTTTCCACTCGTTCCATTAGCATCAGGTTGCTGATGCTTTTACTTTTCCTTTTTCTGTTTTCCGCTTGCATAAACCAGAGCTTCTGGACAGTTTTTCTCTCTCCAGTTAACCGCGTGTGAGAGCTTAATGAAGAGGAAAGGTGAGCAAGGTATCAGAATAACAAAAGGACGCAAAAGAAAAGAACAAGCAAGCAAGGCAGCACCTATGCTAATGGCACTAATGGGTTTATTGACTGTGACTGATAATGTCCCTACTTCACCCGCTCACAGTTCAGCCGGGCTGCTGAGCTGAAACACATGGTACAGCATGATGAGAATAAAGTGAGTGGCTTTTAGGAGTTGTAATGCTTTCCTCTGGGTATAATTAATCAGTCTTAAACATAGTGAATTGGTTTCCACAGCATTATTTACGCTGCATTGATTTTTAAAGTATTAGATGTGTTTAGAAAAGTCTTTTTTAGAAGCTGTGATCTTTATCTGCATTTTACACACTGACAAAATGTCAGAATCAGGCTCTTGCCAAGGAAGTCAATCATGACTGAGATGGCAGCCCTCAATCAGAAAATCTAAAATAGGTTAAAATCCATATACAGTACACAATGAAACACACCTTTTTTATGGCCATTTTATATGGTTTTTGGTTTGTGTTTGGCTATTTCTGCAACTTTACCTCAAACAGCTCCAGTTTTAAATTAAAAAAAGACCTTTTCTGGTTTCAACTAAGTGAGTTCTTCAGATAATCAAATTATATTAAAAAAAAAAGGCCAAATCTTATCAGTAAAAGTTGAAGCTAATTCATTAATCACATATGAATGATAGGGAACCAGAAAACATTTCATTTGAAGTGTTTAAGTAGTGAAATTACTTTAAGTTTTCAAAAAAAGTCACAAATATATAACAACGATGCTCATCCTGTGAAACCTTTTAATGACAGCTAATGTTGATATGCCATAATAGAGATGTTGGAGGTCAAAATCTGCACTTATCAGCCTGCAGTGAAACCTTAACCTATTTCTCCTGTTTGTTCAGTTCCTCTCTGTTTCCTTCAGGTCCTTATTATCTCATGCTCAGCCTCTCCTCTCCCAGGCTTTCACTAGACTGCTCTGTGTGGCAGAGTGTTTGTAGTGGATTGCGCTGCCGAAAAGAGTCGCAATCTCATCCAAAAAGAATTGAGTCCCCTCTATGGTTCATTTATTATGTTTAATGGCAAGTGAAAGCCTGGCCGCTCCTCTTTCCTTGGTCATCATGTCACACTGTGGCATTTTTCCATGGAGGTATGTGACCTTTATCAGGGAGCAGAGCCCAGCGTTGTTTCGGCTAACTACTGACCCTCTCACAGGGAGCTCATTAGCCAGCCACACTCTCAACGGCCACTTTCTTTGGCACTTGGGCAATTAGGACCTTCACAAATACCACCAATAGCTGAGGACAGCCTTGGCATGTGTGTGTCAGAAGTCAGGGAGTCCCTAGGGACTGTGAGATGAGTGTTTTTTTAGACTCCATAGAGTATCACAAAATATAATATTGTGATAAGTGTAATCATTTTTCTTAAATCCTTATTTAGGTTAGAATTACGTATTGCCTTTGCCAAATGGTGACAGCACATGCACGCATGCTTTAATTTGCTATCTCTTGACGTGTTATTACTACTGGTTATGTTATCTACACGGAAAGCTACAACATGTCAATGGAATTTTCCATTTCAACAACATGCAATGTAATAGGTTAGGTTTTGTTTCCTCAATGGTTTACAAGAGCCTTTGTATAAATCTTATGGAATAAGATGTGAAACGAGTATATAACCAGGTTTTGATATTAATGATCAATATTAACAATCAGCAGCTGGAAGCAAAACATTACAGTGAATATGATCAGAGGTTTGGAGAAGCGACCACAGCACAATGTCCTGGCAGCTGTTTGCAGAAGCTGATAACAGAGGGGGATTTGAGACTTGATATTTACTTTGAAGTCATTGGGGTATATCATCCACCCGTTGTCTGAACTCCCGTCTTATCTGTCACTCACACTGGCCACTGTAGACTGTCCCTAATCAAAATATACAGAAATAAATTAAAAGAAATAGGCTTGTATTTTGTCAGGGTGTTCTTTTGATCATAAACTGTGCTGTCTAATTTGTTGAACATACTTTGTAAGTCCAGGACTCTTAATGATACGGCAAAAAGGAAATAATGCAAATGTATTCAGACATTCTATTTGAAACTGTAAAAAGTTTCACAGCAAAAGTGAGCAATACCTCTCATGTCCTGCCTGTGGACCAGTCACACCCACACTCTGTTTGTGCAGATGGAAGAGGTGGAGGCTAAAATAGAGATAGAGGTTGGCTCCTTAAAGCAACATTACGCTCCAAGGTGAATCGAAAACTTGATCCAGGACTGTGAAATCCTTCATTAGACAACCACCCCAGCCTGTAAATGCTTACTCTTGGTGGGTTGTTGCTTCAACAGCAGTATTTGATGGAGCTGATAAGCCAAACGGCCCTTGCAGGTGTGGAGATATAAAATTGTTGCAGTCACTCTCTTCTTCCCTGTTAATCCGAAGACCAACATGGTAGAGAATAACAGGGACATGGACATGTTGGGGAAATTTGTTGGGTTTCATTCTAAGCTGATTCTTTCTTTTTCTTACTTTCTTTAGGATCTCTTGTAATTAATAATCCAGTCTGAAGCGCAAACTAAAATGATCCTCCCTCCCAAAAAAATACAATTTGTTGAACATACACACAGTCAAAGTTCAATAATACGTTTGATTGCCTGTGGTTTCAGAAGCTTATAATATCTACGGTAAATAATTACAAAGTGCAAATGATTTTTAAGAGAGAAATATAGAGCGACTTTATCTCATGAGAGAATCTGTGGCAAAGTGGTAAATGGAGGAAGTGTTGGGCCTTAATCGAAACACAAATATAAATTGTGTTTCCAACTAAGTAAGAGATCACATTGATCAGAAAAACCAACATGCAATTCTAAAATCATTGATGATGAATTTCTCCAGATCTACGTTTATTAATACTGAGGTAAGGCTAATCAAGACGGCTATCTTTTAATCTGGAGCGCTCAGGTTCTCTCTACTTACAGGGACTTAAGTCTTCTTAAGGAACAAAAAATGAAAAATGCCAATTCCAAAACTCCTCTGACCAAAACGGACGGGTGTATGTAATTATCTGTTGAGGGTCTCTCCTGCCCCCTGCTGGGGGAAAGGTACTTTTTATTGTGGCATCCTGAGAGCATCCAAGCCTCACAAACAGAAACACATTAGAAATCAAGGTTTTAATTAAACCCATGCTCAAATGCTGTGTAGCTTCACTTAATAAATCCATTATTTAAGGAAGAATGGAAGAGACGGAGACAACAAAGCGTGAGAGAAAACAGGGACTGCCAGGCAGATTTTCAGTATTGATGAGGAAGGCAAACGAGAAAGAGAAAAATAAAGAGATAAATTATTGAATACCCTGATCTTTAAACTCTCCTCCGTCCAGCCATTTGATCCGGCTAAAGTATTGTCTGAGAATGAGTTGGATACGAAACATAAAAAGCCTCTCTCTCACTCTCTTCCTCTCTGTCTCTGCCATCATATCTCATCCGCCCTCTCTCCCTCTGCCTCTTGCTTTGTCTTCATAGCCATGGGCAATGACTGAATAATTCTGTTTGAGATTTGTACAAGTGAGGGAGAGAAAGACATCTTGACGCTTCGTTGACGTGCTGAATGTGAAAACAGTGATCGTTGAGAGGTGAAAAATATCTCGTCTGCCAGGGGTTGTGCCACCGTTGCACAGCTGAGAGTTGAGACATTATTTTAGTGGAATTTGAATGACACAGAAGTAAGTAATCTGTGACGTATGATTTAGGAGATGTGTTCTGTGAAAAAATTGAGTTGGACAAGGAGTTTTGGAAACATTACTATGGTATGAGTGTCAGAATATTCAACAGATGGGAAAATCCATGCCATTTAGCCCAATTACAACTATCTGAATATTATATATCAGCAACAAACGAGATTATCTGACACACTTCAGCATCTAAGAAGTAGTGGTTGAGGAGAATTTCTTCACCTATCAGAAAATGCTGTTACTGATACGCAGACATCAAAGGAGTAACACTAAAAAACTGCGAGGTATGAAGTGAACCCAGGTTTTTAGGAGTCAGGATGCAGACTTAAAGCAGCATGTATAAAGAAGAGATGAAAAGAGAGAAATAGTTTCTTTAAATCTGATCTTCTTTTTAAGTCTACTTATTATCTATCCATCGTATATCACTGTAGAGCTACTGCAAGTCGTGGTCATATTAAATGTACAATGATAAGCTCGTTTAAGTGCAGTGTGAAGAGCCCTGAGCCTGAGAGACTCACTGCAGTGACTGATGAATGTGGCCTCCTGTAATTGACTTTACTGACTCACATGTGTGGGCGCTCCTGTTAGCGGGGAATATACTATGGGGATATCTTTCCTTGCCGTCGTCTCGCTCACGAAAAATTTCATTGCACCACAAATGGCAATTGTGAGTCGTGGACCACATCATTTCACTGGGGTTTGAAAGTGTCTGCAGTTGTTATTTAGATCCTGACACTTTCTCAACCCATCAGAGAGCGGGCTCTGCTAGATAGCAGTGTTAGTTTACTTGGAGGTGCAAATAGAGACAGAAATGGGTGGTGGAGGAGGATTTGACCCCAATTCTATGAGAGAATTCAAATGCAGAATAAAAAAAACAGGGAATAATTACGTATTGATGTGAAGAAGCTTGAGATGTATTTTGTAATTACTTTAGGAAGATTGTAAGGTAAAAAGCAACAATCTTTGCTCAGGAAGGACTAGACCGCCTTTCATTTTGACAAGCCCATGTTGGCATTCATATTGGTAAGGTGTTCAGCAACAAGACTTTGAATCTCTTTGAGCAACGGGGTGCTGCTCTGTTACAGATTGCATTGGGACCTCCTGGCTATGGTAGAGAAAAAAACAAGTATTTCCTGAGGGGATCATTGAAAAAGTGTGAAAATGTTTATTCTTGTAGTATCATGTAGTAAAAAGGAAGTTGAAGTAACATAAGAAGTATTGTCTGTCAAGATAGGTGGAGGGATGTGGTGGATTAACAGGGCACATCCTCATTATTCCTCCTCTCGCCTCTGATCCCTTGTTATCCGAAAACTCATCGCTCATCCGTCACCCTGGGGAATGGAAGGAATATCTTTCACATTTGCTTAATTCCCCAAACGTGCCTCCCAGTGCACCTTAAGGCAATTCCATGTTTTGTTGTTGCTTTAATACATGGTCCTGTGGTACTTTTAAGCTCAAGGGATAAATTGTGGCATGAATATTGCCAGGGCAGAGGGCTTTATTCCCGCTGGGGCAAACCGTATTAAAAGGGTCTTACATTACTGGAGAGGCCCTTTGAGTCCACAAAGCATCATGTGTAAATTACAGTGTTGCATGTGAGTAAGATTTGTTTGGTGGACAGTACAGTGCTGCTGTAGATATGTCTGCATCTGAAACATGACCATTGCATTTCAATACTTTTCATAAAAGCAAGATTAATACTTGATATTACTCTTTAATACTTGATCAAATACTTGAGTGTTTGTTGACTCTTATCACATAAAAGCAACGTTTAAACAGCTTGTTTTTCCTCACACAGACACTGTTATTTCTATTTGTATTTATTTATGCAGGAAGGGAAACTTTGTTTAACATGAGAACTTGAGTCTATCATGTAAATGAGGCTGATATAGCCAGGATGAGGGCTTATTTTCGACTGCAGACCCTGGCAGGTTGATGTCATTAAAAGCAAACATACAAGAACACATAAGCACAGGAAAATAATGTATGTTGTCTATGGCAGTTAACAATTTCCCCCAGATGTCGAGGCGGAAATGTCTCAAAGCAGATAAGAGTGTTACAATCATCAACAAAACGTTAAAACCAAATCTACAGCAGAGACACTGAGATCTGCCTGCGACTTTATCATAATCACCACTGTGGCACATCAAAAAAGGAGCATTAAATGTTGCAATTGTGGAGAACATCTGTCCGCAAAAAAAATGTGTAGTGCAATAGTAAATGCTTCTAATGCTGCCAGAACTGTAAACATATGCTGTCAAACCTCCTGACTAATTTGTTTATCTAACTTACAGCGTGTTTCCTCACTGCAGATATCACCGTCACATGAGCCATCACTGCACGTTTGAGAAACTATAACTGGACTCTATAGGCCTGTCAAGCTTTAAATTTCTCCACATGCCCAAGTGTTTTGCATGGTGCCGAAGGCTCTTTATATGCAGACTTCGGAGGGTCGTCTCTTTGATTGCAGCCACATGCAAACATCGCTATTTGAGCCAAACATTTGCCAAACACATTAGTTAGTCCACATGCTGAAATCCCTTTCTCTGTCATGTTAAACAAAGGACCAAGCGATAACCTCCGGTGCCTTAAATCTGCATTCTCTTAAATAGCAAATGGGGTATGTAAAGAGAAAATGACCCTACTGAAAAAACATTTTCCTGAAAAGTGCATGGCCTTAATTGCTGATTCAAAGTATATTTCAACACAGCCGGATGTTCATTTTTGTCACTTATGGTAACATTTAGAGAAAAATAGAAGATAAGGCAGCTTATGATTTAGGGGATTTTGCTTGTTCCATCTGGGAGCTCTTACAACTTTAATCCTTTGACAGTGTGTTTTAAAAATCATCAAAGGTAAATCTAACATGATGGCCCCCTAAGGACGCCATGTTCAGAGTCGTTTGTGCTTTGTTCCATGCACTCACCTGTCACAGCTGGTTGAAAAAGATGGTCGAGAAACAAGATGGCGACAGTCGAACACCAAACTTGAAGCTTCAAGACTGCAGACCACACACTCATGGGTTCAGTCCTGGTTGCTAGGTCCAGTTCTTGTGCGTAGTCTAGGATTAAAACTTATGGTTGTCAGTGTTGTCATGATGTGTCTAGCCATCTAAAGCATATTCAAGATGCTTTACTGGGTTTGTTTTTTATATGAGTCAGCTGTAAACATTATAAAGTCAACTGGGAACAGCCGCAGGAAACTTGAGAGCCTTAGTGAATGTTCAATTGCAGAAGTAAATCATGTGTGTTTGCTTATATACTGCACTCATGTTGTACGTGAATATTTCATTTCAAAATATAATATTTCACAGATCAATAGTTATTAATATGAATATGCCGGCCGACATTTAGAGTCTAAGACATGATGACACCAGCAACATTTGTCCACACTCAATGTGAAAATCCTTGAGCAGGAGGCTGTGGATGGTTCCCTCTGTCCCTACAGTTCAACCACCCACTGAAGAAGCAGTATGAGTTGCTGCTGCAGTGAAAGGCCATCAGTATAGAAATTAATGTGTGGATAGATACTTGAAAAAATGACCTGTGGACACTAAGATGTTGCTGGAAAATGAGTTCTGCAGCCTATTTTGACGCTGAGCAAGAAAAAATGTTGCTGAAGTGAACACGGTGTGATGTTGGCGGTGGTGGCAAAGTCCATAGGGACTTGGCTTGGGAACTGGAAGGTCACCAGTTCAAGTCCCGGAAAGACTAAGTGCTACTGAGGTGTCCCTGAGCAAGGCTCCGTTCCCTACGCTGCTTCCCGGGCATCGTACATAATGGCAACCCACTGCTCCCAACACTAGGATGGGTCAAATGCAGAGACTTGTCCGGCAGCGGGTCGTTCATTAGAGGCTTAGACTGGGAATCGTAGGGTCGCCAGTTCAACAGACTTATAATACTGTGAACTGGTACCTACCATGGTGGTTTTGAGCAAGGCACCAGACTAAATGTAAAGCTGATTATAAAGTAGGTTGTTTGGCACCAAGAGATAATTTCCAACTCTTTAAAAATAAAAAATTATGAAAAACATTCGCAGGTAGACTCTCATCTGTTGGATTGCTGGAGACTCAGCTGACCAACATACTGACAGACAGGACGATACAGGGACAGATGAACAGACAAAGTGAGCTTGGCTGTGATATGAGCATGATGTCCTTAAATGCAAATGTGTCTGCCAGATAAACACATTTAACACCACAAGATTTCGCAACTCTATTCACATCCTGTAGGAAATCTTCACTGCACTATTTCAGTGTCAGATCCTTTTAATGTGAAAAGATATAACTGTTGTGACACTGAAATAGTTTTGTAAATGTTCCCTACCTTAGCCAACATTTAAAAGAAAAAATATTTGAAAAGCTGTGATGCCGGTCTTGTAATCGGATTGGCAATGTATTTCTTTTTGGAAGCTTGAAAAAGCCATCTCAGAGTTTGTGCTCACTTCATAAAATGTTTTGAGAGTGTAGGAGCAGCCCACAGGAGACTGGTCTTGTTTTTGAAGCGGTGCCTTTTTCCTCTGTGGTTTTTGTGCTGGATGCAGCTTTGTGTCACAGTCACAGTCAATACACACTGCTCTCCATCTCCATCATCACAGCTCCACAGGGACCCCAGAGAAAGTAGAGAAAGAGATATACACTGTTTGTGTCTGCATGTGCTTGTGTGTGTGTTCGGATGTTGTTACCAACAATGCTTGAAAGAAAACATGTCTATGTGCACGTTGAATGCGTGTACAATTTCATATGGAAGTGCGTTTCCATGCATTTGTATCTTTCGCATGTTGAGGAATTTGTGTGTGTGTGTGTGTGTGTGTGTGTGTGTGTGTGTGTGTGTGTGTGTGTGTGTGTGTGTGTGTGTGTGTGTGTGTGTGTGTGTGTGTGTGTGTGTGTGTGTGTGTGTGTGTGTGTGTGTGTGTGTGTGTGTGTGTGTGCCTCCCAACCCTCTGTGGTATTCTCCTCCTCTCTAACCGTCATCACTCTGTCTGCTATCTGTCCAAGCTTAAAGCGCCAGTTGTTTTCTAGGGGGCCCTAGGGAGAAAAGGAAATAACTGGGTGATTACACTTCTTCTTTTATCTTCACAAAGATGTTCTGCTCCTCCCTGTCTTGCTTCTCTTCCGGGGGTCTTTGCAGCCAGGCTTGTATTTTTCTGGCTTTTTGAGATTGTGTTTATCCATGTGTTTTTTTCCGTTTCTCTCTTCCTCTGTTCTATCTCGCTCTGTCCAGTGATGATGTTGACTTTGCTTCGTTTTGCCTCTCAGTAAAAAGACTCCTAGTGTTTCCCTTTGTCTTTCCATTTGCTCCTCATATCTGTTTTATTTTGTTCTTTTTAATTTCTTTTGAGTTGACTTAATACTCTTTCACAGAAATGATTGTCAGCAAAGCTGCTTCATCTTGTTTTGACAGTATGAAACCAGCTGCAGACCGAGAAAGGCTCCAAATGGCGTTCCCAGAGGCTTGCTGTAGGAAGCAGCAACATGTCCAGAAAAAGATGTCTTACTTTGTCTTACTGTCGCACAAGATAGACATACACCAAAGCTGAAACAGGATTTCGGTTCTCTGGGGTCAGCAGTTTTGTTTCCTCCATGTCTGTTTTTATTGTGTTGTCTCATGTATGCCACCATCTATATTCAGCCTGGTACCATCACTACATAATTCAGCAAGTTTTCAATCGCACATGCATATGTATGTGCAATCATATGTATTAATTCAATTGAGGGAGCGTGTGTGTGTGTGTACATCTGAGTACCATCATAGAATATGCATGTGTTGATCTCTCTCCCTTACGCTTGCTCATCAGTGAAGTTTACATTTTAACCCATACTCTCAGACACACACACACACACACACACACACACACACACACACACACACACACACACACACACACACACACACACACACACACACACACACACACACACACACACACACACACACTCTACCTTCAGCATTCTTATTCTCTTCATGATTCACCCTGGTCATTACTATTCTACTCAGATTTTCCAACTGATGGCCTCCTGCGTTTTGCATTTGGCTCGGATCATTCTGATTATGAATAAACAACGCAGTCAATCAAAATGCATCCATTTACATCAGAGTCTGATTCCACACACATGCAGAAAGCTAGGGCACCATCCCTCCTCTGCATTGTGTTTCGGCCATAAGTGAATAGCAACAGATTCAGGGAGAAACTCACAAAACATTTGTTGGATTGATTATGATTATGACTGATTCAACAAAGTCTGTTACAGTCTGCTGGAGGTGTTCAGTACATAAACATAAACACGCATCCGATCTTCAAGTTGAACTAAGTGTACTGAATCATCAGTGTCATTGAATAATCAGTGACTTATTGAACACAACAGATGCAGAAGTATCCATAAATCATTCAGTTCCTAACTGGCTGTGAACATAGACTGTAAAACAGAAGTTGACAGGTTTGGTTTATGGACAGCCGTTTTGAAGCATTTAGTTGGGCATTTTGTTCAGCACCATCTTGGATTTTAAAAACGAACAAGCTCAACAGTCGGGGAACTGAGCTTAATGAAACTCAAATCAGCAATCATCACAGTCTTAGCGAGTTGCAGTTCGGAGTTGAGTGTTAAAATTAGCTCATTATTTTTAGGAATTGTCCACCTCTAATTTCCTCTAAAGAAATCTGTGCTGTTGACATCACATCTGCATTAAGAACTGTCTCATGATGACGGGTAAAAAGCTAAATAGTTCAGCGTGCCACGAGAGCACAATACTAATATGAAGTTTGGCTCACTGTTATAAAGGTGTTCATTTCAAGCTCTCTCTATAGTGATAAAAGTCCTAGTTGTCCAAGCATCTCCTCCCAACAGTCCTCCTAAATGTTACCTTTGTGTGTTTTCTTAACTCTTTGTCTTAAATGAAGCTTAACAGAAAAGTCTACTTCATAACTCATATTACACACGAGTGGGGTGCTTTGGTAACAAAAGAAGCTGTATAAGACTGTAGCTTTGCACCAAGTCCAGTCAGTGGCAACCCTCAGACGCAGTACCTGAAGCGAGTCAGAGAAACAGCTCTGACCTTTAAAGCCAGCAGTGTCACCAGGAAGAGTAACAACCAGCAGACTGCATAATGGTGTGTCACTTGATTTATTTATATATATTATACGGGAAATAGTTAAATCTTTCCCCTGGAATGCCGTATTTTATGCAAGTGAACTTGACCAATCCCCCATAAGCTCATCACATTAATTACAACGAATAGCTTTACAAATAAAAGGCAAATTACAGAAAACAGTCACGGCTGCTGTGGTGACACGGTGTCCTCAAGACTCCTGGATCTCCTCCACAAACAGTTAATGTGAGGCTGATTTTGTGAGTCCCTTGGCAGTGATAGTGTACCCCTGAATTCACACCACAAAATAGGACGACCTGCAGACAGTGATCAGTGACAGGTGTTTCTGCTCAATGTCCAGGGAGTCAGTCCTGACCGCAGACTGTTTGGGAAACATTATGGAGGTTGTTTCACACTTGAGGAAAAACCCCAAGTGTGTATCTGGGGAAATTAGTTGGAATAGAGGGAAAAATGTAAATGAGGTTGTAGCTGTGTATCAGGGCGCATAGATAGATGAAGAAACTGCTTGTCATATAAAACAAGACAGTTGGCATGAAAAAATCATAGCAAAAGACACACTCTCTGCCTCTTCCTCTCAAACTGGTAATGTCTTCCCTTTTCTCCTCTCCATCTCCTTCATATCTTTCTCGATCCACTTTTTGTAAATTCTCTATTCTCACCCTGTGTCAAGTGGAAGGTTGGGAACGCCAAGGTGTAAATTGTTCAACTCGCAATGGCTGGAGAAGAGACGAAAGCAATTTCCACACCATTTCTTAGTGGGAAACATCTGTACTGTTGCCAAGCCCTGTAGGGACCCCAGACGAGAAAAGAAACCGCCACTTAACCGCCAGCCAGTCAGCAAGGAGGAGATTAGGAGAGAAAAGAGCAGCAAGAAGGAAAGAGAGAGACATTATCGCGGCTCACACTTGACTAGCAGTCGGAGCCACCCAGATTACTGTTATTGCCACAGATTTTAAACAGCTGCTTCACAGTGTCGCTGACAGAAAAGAGCATAAATCCTGCTGTTTTAGGGCGGCACCACATCCTGAGCCGGATAATATGATTCTGGATAGGATGTGATTGTATCCTCCTAGCTTTAAATATGTGCCGGAGTCTGCCTTTATAGTCTCATGGCAAGGCAGGGCCAAGGAAGAAGGTCAAGTTTACTGTATCTATATAGCACCTTTCAACACCAGGCAATTTAAAGTGCTTTACAAAAATGAAAGGCATTAAAATCAATGAGGTATAGTGCAACGGAATGACATCACAAAATTACATTTAAAAAGAGTTATTAAAAAGTGAAGAGACATTTTTTTAAAAAGCTAATCTAGATTAATAAAAATACAACTACAAAAGTTACAGTGTACTGTCAGATATGAATAGTTATTTGATATAATCAGAAGCAGAGGCAAAAAGAAAAGTTTGGACTTAAAGGAGGTTGGAGTTGCAGCGGACCTGAAGTTTCCTGTTAGTTTGTTCCAGATATTTGGAGCTCATGGTGTTAATAGTGTTGAGATTGTACAGCCACAGGCCGATGTTGTACACTGTAACTGACATAAAAAGAAAAGCATTGCACAGTAAAACTGTTTATATGGTCAGGAGACTTAGTTAAAGGTATGCCTTCTTAATTTCTTATAAGTACATGTAGATGTCCATAATGTTTAGACCCAAAATCATATTTAATGTTCATTATCACTCACCAGCTCTTGTGAAAAAATGTCAAGTCACCCTTCATCAAACAAGTGAAGATCTCATCTGTGCATGGAAACACTATAGTTTAAGTTTAGAAAATTTCCCCAAAATACACTTGCTGTCCATAGGGTTAACTTACAGGGATTGAGGTGCTGAGCATAAAACCAAAACAAGCATGGCTTACATGTATCTACGGCCCTCTGTTATGAGTTTGAATAAAGGCATGAAATTCCATAAAACATCATTTCAAAACTAATAATTCCTAAAAAGTTACTGCAATGGACAGCCAATGGTACAATGCAAACTCACAAACCTGTCCAGACTTCCAAATGTTGATTAATATGTCATTTCTATACTTGGCTGTATCTTGAGAGCTACAAATACAAATGTTGGGCTTTCATTTTGCATGGGCTGATACTTATTCAAGTATAGCAGAGAACATTTGTTTGCCTGTCATTCCTCTTCTGTTCTTCCCCGTTATGTCCTGCCTGTATCTATTATATCCAATTAGGGGGGAAGCCTTGTCTCAATATGTCATATGCCTGAAAATGAAAGATGTTATTATGATTCTTAAAATCATTGTGAACAAGAATTTATGTGCAAAATGGAGTTTACAATGAAGCAAATTAGCCAACTTTCTCGGTGTAGAGGCTTTTGTACGTGCCACACAAATCTCTCAGTAAGCACTTGTGTCAGCACCATGGAGCTCTACTGGAGGATAACAGGGCATTTACACCAGACAGCAGTTCTGAGAAGAGTAATCTGGGGTCCTGGTTTAACCTTCCTGGTGCCCACCTTTCCTTTGATATAATCTTTGAGAAATACGGTTTTGACAGCCAAGAAACATTCTCACTTTATCACACTGAAGGCTTTTAAATAAGGATAACGGGATGGAAAAAGAGACCATATATTTTATTTATGGTAGAAACCTTGTAGCAGAGGCGGCAGGTTGTCCTACAGACTAATAACTTCCCGCAGTGACTCAGTTAGTCCATTACGCTACTCCACCTATTTAAACACATCCAGGCAGGCAGTCTTTGGCTATAATTCAGTACCAGCCAAGCTGATCTATTAAGATGTATTACACCCACCAGAGACCTACGGAGAGATGGCGAGGTCAGGGAAAAGTGAATGCCTCACCTCAAGCTGCCGCCCGACATCGAAATCAGCATTTCAAAATCACTCAGCGAGATTAAAAGGCAGGGGATGGAAAGGATGAGTGGGGTAGAGAGGTAGGCAGCCACGCTACTTACAGGAGAAGCAATCTACATGCTCCTGCCCTACTGTTGACTGTTGGCGTGATTAGATACATGTTGTTCCATTATGCATTTTCCATTTTCTATTGCATTTTCTCCAAGGAGATTTGAAACATTTCTAATAGCTTTTTAAACGACTTGCTGTCTGGATCACTTACCGTAAGGGACAGAGACTGCAGTGCATGAAGAGGAATGCAATGTCTGTCTCCTTCTCTTTGTTTTTTAATATTTAGTTCCCTCACCATCCTTTTTAGTATCATCTTTTCCTAATCTTTCTTTCTCTGTTATTAATTATCATTCTCCTCATGTGGCTGCCTGTTTGTCATGCAACCAAGGCATGTTGTGATTACAGTTTTCAAAAAGAAGTACTGCGTAATTGAACAGGTATGTGTTTATAACTATGTGTCTCCAGTTGCTCAATTTGAAGTGCCGCGCTATCTGACACATTATCACATTGTCTGCTCTTGGCATTCTCTATTCAGGCATGGTGAGGTGTTTCAGGAGGAGTGCTGTAGAAGACTTGTGAGAGCAACGTCTTAATGATGCAGTATGTAGGATTCGGGGGGATTTAATAGCAGAATTGGAATAATTTATTCATATGTTTCCCTTAGTGTATAATCACCTGAAAGATAGAACCGGAGGATGAAACCCTCTTTATTGTCACATACATGCACACAGCAGAGCACACACAGTGAAATTGGTCCTCTGCATTTAACCCATCCTAGTACTAGGAGCAGTGGGCAGCTATCGTGCAGCGCCCGGGGAAACTAAGAATCGTTGTGTTTAAGTTAGCATAGAATAGGCCCCTCAAAGCGGAATTTTGTCTAGGTGTTGCACCTTCTACGGTGGCCTAGAATAGACAAACCAAACTGTAGAGTCCCTTTTGTGTTTCTAAATTATTCGAAGGCCACACATGGTAAGAAATGTAAGAATTTTAACTAAAAGTTTACAGTGAATTTGATTATATTAACTGGTCGGAAAACGATGAAATGTATCTAATTATCGTAACAACGTTATGTAGTACCCAGTACCTAAAACAAATTAGATCACATTTCCAAGTAAAAATGCAATGTTTTTCCTGATATGAACTGTATGCGAGGCAAGGCTGTGGTAGATTTTATTGCCCACTGATTTTGATTATATGTTGTGATGCCAGACTGCACAGCTTGTAACACTGTGCTGTGAAGACTGAAAACAATTTATGATAAACAGCTACGACAGAAAGGCAGGTGAAAATCGTGTCTTATTTTAAGCCAGTATAGTCTCCCTTCTGCAGAGGCATCGCCAGTGGCGATGGTATCTGATGATGGTAGTAGTGGACCTTTCTTCCTCAAGACAATACAACTTAATCTCCAATTTACTGCGTTTATTTCGAGGAGGGCTTCTCAGGTTTGGAACAGGTATATAATATAATATATAATATATAATATATAATATATAATGTATACTTTCACATGTTTATATGCACACACACAAATGGCTTGAAATGGTTAAAGGCAATCACACACTTATACAAACGCACAAATGCAGCCATATGCTAGAGAGGAGGTGACATCACACATCCAAGTCTCGCCCCACAGTGATGGATGAGTCGCGGCATCCCAAAGCGAGTAGCGGTGTTCCACAACATTGACAGAGAGAGACAGAGTTGGGCCCTTTGTGCGTGAGAGAGAGAGGCAGAGTGACTGCGGCAGAAAGAGAAGAATGATTTTTGGGCGTGCGTGGAAATAAGAGAAATACGATGTGCATGCTCATATGTGTGTGTGTGTGTGTGTGTGTGTGTGTGTGTGTGTGTGTGTGTGTGTGTGTGTGTGTGTGTGTGTGTGTGTGTGTGTGTGTGTGTGTGAGTAGTGTTGATGGCTCTTGTCCAGCGAAGTAGAGCGAAGGGTGACAGTGATGGAGAGGTTCATGGGAGGAGGGGAGATGGAGATGAGTGGGGAGAAGAGTGGTGAGGTGGACAACTTAGTGCAGTCGGTGGTTGATGACTTGAGGAAAAAAAAGGGGAGAGGAGAGAGACATCATCAGGCAACAGGGAGAGAAAGCAGGAGAGGGGTCGTGACTGGTGAGAGCGAGAAAAAGAATCCATTACCAGAGAGAAGGAGTCGGTTGTCTTCTGCGTCCTCGAGGAACGCTTCAGAGCAGAAGTGGAGTCACAAGCTCACAGCCTGGAAAATTTGAGCCCGGATAAAAATAAATTAGATTTCAAAAAGAGAGTGCTATCCAATGTGTCAACAGGCATGGACCACATGTGGAGACAGGGGGGGAAAAAAGGCTATCTGGATCATACAATGCCCCGTTTGTCATGATGTCCTTCATCTTCATTGATGCCCAGCTTCAATGAGAAAAACTATTTTAGATTTACACCTGCCAAAAGTTGAGCGGGCAATGTTGTTTTCGGCTGAGTCGATGATCAATATATAATCATGTAGCATTATCCTCATTCAACAGACAAAGAGGGAGGAAAGTTATAAAACATGATGCATCAGGTGTTTTTTGTATGACTTTTAGTGAGGCAGGATACAGCAACAGTGAGAGGAGAGTCCTTCATTGCACGATCTTGAATCTCTAACCATACTATTACAAATTTGAGTGCAACATTTAGTGCCAATGGTTTTGTTTTTTAAAGTATTTATTCGGGAGTTCTTACATATTCTTAATCCTTTTTTTTAAAAGACAAATCATCAAACCTAACACCATTCGTGGCTTATTTGATTTTGGAACAAGAGACTGATCACTGGCTATCTTCCAAAGAACAGAACAGGTTTAGGAACTGACCATCACAAAGGCACTGGGGGCTTGAACCCTTTTTTTTTGCCCTTTTCTTACACCACCAGTCCTCATCTCATTGGGAGACAAACTCTTTATCATCGGTGTGGTCAGTGTATTGAGAAAACACTCTCTTTTGATGGTGAACTTGTTTGTGGTGGCATATTTAATAGTGAGCTGTTTATATTTTAAGTGTGGATTTTATTTTTCCCACACAGTGTGTCCACGTTTTTCAGGAACCCAGGGCCTACTGAAACAGGAGAGATTGAATGTCTGTGTGAAGTCAGGAGCTGGCAGGACGATTTGAATGTTCACATTAAGAGTTGATGTCCAACAATATCCAGATTGTGACCAATTTCAAGGACACAGATTTCAGTGATCAGAAGCCAAAATCAGACTTCTGAGATTACACAATGCCAGATTGAATTAAATCAGAAGTAAACAAACCAAAGTCTCCATTTATATTCAAAAGGAGAAGTTCAACAACGCCGACGGTGGCCTTGAAAGATTAAATGAAGAAACACTTCACTCTCACTGACACATTATTGCAGGTTTTATTGGATTCCAATAGGCTGTGGCGTACCTGATAAACTGGTACTCAGTGTACATTGTGTTACAGAATAAACTCCTGTCTGATAGTAAGCACTTTGTTATCAGCACAAAATACATCCCCTTTATTTAGGTCAAAACTTCCCTGTAATACAGAATGATGAACACTCAACATCCCTCCGCTTCTCTCAGTCTATCATAAGTTGAGCAATTAACAATGCATTACATGTGTTAGAGTTTTATTTATGACTAACGAGCAGTTAACAAATCATGATTTCCTCCATGACTGAGTGTAATGTTGGGTCTCAGTGGAAATTCGGTTGAGTTACAGCAACTTGACAGCTGTATTTCATGACGGCCCGGCCACGCAAGGCACAATAACACTGATTTAGGTCCCTGTCGGAACCAGCCAACGCACACACTGAAGCGCTGTATCACTTTATCACACCCTGTATCCATCTCCCACAACAAAACAAGCTGCAGAATAAGCACAATACGAGTTAAGTGGTGCTAAAGTTAAAGAGATGTTGATTTGTTGCCTTGCTGGCAGTTTGTGTCGAGGGAAATAGTAATGAATGAAAACAATAGGAATGAGAGGTTTAGTGGAGAGATAGGGAGTGAATTATAGAGAGAAAGGGAATAAAAGTACAGAAAGATACATGGAATAAATTCAGTTTTTTTTCAAGTACAGAGACTGGGAAGGAGTAAAGTTTTTTTAAATCTACAGTGGAGCGCAAAGACAAAATGGTGAAGAAAAGTAAAAGAGCAAAACAGCAGAGAAGGGAAGAGCCAAGCAGAGAATGCAAATGAGAGGAGAGAGTATCACGGAAATGATTGCCGCTATTACAATTATCATTAGCATGTGTTGTTGGCAATAAGTCGTCTCATTATGGTGGATCCTATCATCATGCTAATTGTGGAGGATGCCGTGTTTTAGCATGCAGGGGGCTCTCTGGTACAAAGGGAAGAGTTCACTACAAGAACACTCATGTTGAGCGTGAATAACTGGTTGACAGACACCAGGGAGGATACACACTCTCCTGCTCAAAGTCACAAATCATGGATTTCCAGGCATCTAAACACTCCCTCTGTAGTTCTCCTGCAAATCAGCTAAAAAGAATACAGATGATGGAATAGCTTTGGAAACCCCCTACCCCTTCTTCTCAACAACATCAGATTTCAAAGTGACGATCTGACTTTCACACTAGCAAGTGATGGGCCAACTGTGTGGAGGTGAGAAAGCCAGAACTTCTCTCGTTAGCACTTTTTTAAAATTCTTGACACAACTATTTCTGTCACTTTTCATCTGAATATCTGAGTGTAAGACTATGAATGCTTTATAGGATATTAACTCTATCATTATCTCCGTATTTACCTGAATTTCCACCCTGCCTCAGAGTGTGGCAGTAAGAGACAGCTAGTTTTGAATCCTGTTGTTTTTGTTCATACAAACTAATACTGTTCTACCTCGACCCTAACTCCTGCACAAGCTAAGGGAAAAATTGTTGATGGCAGCATATTGTAACCATGCTCGTGGTGTTGCTCTGTGAGTGGCAATATTTGTTCGTCAGCCCACCACCTTTGGTTCAATCTCAAATACCGGATGAATTACAATTTTCAGTTTACATTCATTGTGACTCCTTCGACTTTTGAGGTTTACCTGATGTTTTACTCTAGTGCCAACAGCAGGTCAGAAACATGTGAAGTGAGGTTATTCTACAGCCTCGCCGCATGACTATACACTTTCAGTGTTGTTTAATTCTTCTCAGAAAAACATTTCCTCTCTTTATAAGCTATTCTGTTTGGTACCACTCTCTGCTATAAAGCTGTACATCCGGGAATATCTGCCATGATGAAGGTGAGATTGTCAAGCAAGATATGATGCTTTGAGTTTGTAAATTACCTTTTAATAACTAATTTCTTTATTTGTACTGCTAGAACTGACTACTCCACAGCATCCACGTGATAAAACATATTGCATTTCCTCTTGTTAATTGATGCACTTCTACAGTTGTTCAATAGTTGTAAATAGCAGACTTTAGCAGGGTCCACACAAAAAGAAATGGGCTAATAGATTTGATTTCTGAAGTTTACTCTTGCTTGTTTTCCATTTAAAGTGGCATAAAGGGGGAATAAAAATACTCTACTGCTTAGTTGTTAGCACAAGTTGTATGCTGCTGACAAAAAGTTAGATCAATATTTATTTTAAGTACTTTCCCTCGATTCATTCTCCTGAATCGGTCAACTCCCTCAGTTAAACCAGCTTAGCATGTCTGTTTCCTATCATCCTATTTAATCCACACATTGTCTGTATCTTTGTTAGAACAGCTCCAGTGAGAGATTTGACTTTTTAATACGGATTCCAAACCTGCAAAAACAACAATGGCTAAAAAAGGCTGAATGTAAAAATCTAAACAGTATATTTTACTCTGTTATAAAATAATTTTTAAAATGCTCACTCTTGACCTGAAGAGTATTACCAAACTTGTTGCTATGCATGGTGTTTTCAAAAAGCCCCCCATGCTCAAATTTCCGTCACTGACTCCTCTTCACAGCTGAAAGGCAGCAGTGAAGAGGAAGGTCTCTGGCCTAAAGCTGACATTGTACACACACATTCTGTCTAAGGCATTATTTAGAGGCTGTTTGGAAAGGTACTAACTTCAGCATTCTTGTTTGAGGCTTTAAAGTTCAGAAAGTAATTTGCCTAGAACAATCTCCCCAATGGAGTTACAGAGGGACCTTACATATTGAATTTTCCAGTAGAAGATACAGTAAATGCTGAAGCAACACGCACCAAGGGACTTCTGGATTTTTACATCTTGATGAGTCTTAGCTCTTTAGCCCCTGGATTTAGCTGAAAGTTGTTCATGTTCATTAATATTAATTGGACAACTGTAGACCAAAGGAATAGCACATGCAATGTTTTAGATGTGGTGGTGTTGAACTTGAGTAACTGCTGTTTAGTAGAGACTTCAGACTGTTTTAAACGCATGTATAAATACATCAACAATATTTGGATTTTTTAAAATGTTAATTACAATGTTTCCAGCTCTACTTTAATAACTACGTTTAATGCAGGATATTTTGAGTCATTTGTCTTTTGTTCAAGACCTCCATGTTTCTGTCTGATCAAACATTTTCATATATTTATGGTAAGAACAGGAACTTGGAATAAATCAAAGACTTGCATAGCTAAAAAGATATTCAGTGTAGAAAGTTTCCATCTAAACTTTGCTCAAATCTATGTGACTGCAATGACCTCAAAATTCAAAAATAAACTGTCTGAGTATTGTGAAGAGCTCTCATCGAACGACAAGACTGTCAGTATGGGGGACAGCAGCAGAGCTGAAGATCCTACTGCTCTGTAGCATTTCTTTCCCCGTTCACCAGGCCTATCAATCTTCTCTTGCTAAAGTTTTGACTCTGAAAAAGGCCTGTCTGATACGAGCGATCAATCAAGCTAATGACGCCTTGAATTGTAGTTCAAGAAGGGATGTCAAAGTCCAAAATCTAGAGACTGGAGTTGAGATTTATAGTGAAATACCCAACAAAATCTGCAAAAAGTATATTTTAGTATCTGCATTTTATGCCACTGTACACACATACAATGACACATACACAAAGATGTTTTTGAAGCATAATGAGAACACGGGAGGGCTGGAACTTGATGGACTGGCAAACACTGAATCATTTATTGGAAGTCACGGCCAGAGAATTGACAAAGACATTTGCTGCAGCCACGAGGTGACACGGCAGTTGCCCAACCAATTCTCAAGGTCTCTCACCCCGGTCCCACGTATTTAGCTGGATTTGAGAGAATAATCAACATTCTGCATAACAAGATACAATAGGCAAAGCACTATAACGCCTCTATCAGCTGACGCCAACAGGCAGGAGTAGTGAGCCAAAACACTGAGAGCACAGCACCTATTTCCCCCACAGCAATGATGCTTAATGTAGCGGGGTGGAGTGTTTGAATATTATTTACATTTTTTTTTAAATGGGGATAGAGGAACGGCAGGAAATAGCCCTTAAAAGACAATGCAAGTAACCAGGGCACATCAAACAACAGATCTGAAGAGATATAAAAGTAAATTATGATAATTAATGTTATAAATTGTGTGTATAAGAACCAATTCTCCATTTCTATCTCGTGTTATATTGAAAACCTTTCCTATTATTTTTTCTTGTGACTCCAGGAAGGATTTCTCATCCTGTGTTGTGTCTCCACAGGACAGAGAGTGGTCTATATTCAAGTTATCTCAAGGAGTTTAGTACAGTTTCAAGGAGAGAGAAAAAATATGCATTCAAATGTTATCTTTCATTTGCCTGCATCTTCACACTCTGGACTTATTGACCGGTAATGTGGGAGCTTTCCTGCTGTGTTTTTCAGTTTTACGCCATCAGGACACATTTTACTTTCACAGGAAAGCATAGCAAAGACTGTAATCCTGTACCACCTGTTTAGATCATGCTATCCCTGAAGTTAAAGGACAAAGTGTGAGAAATGCACAGAATGCGGGGAAGGTGCTACAGTACAGAGTGTGTGTGTGTGTGTGTGTATGCTGTGTGTTTGTACACATGCTCTGTTGCTGTGTGTAGATATATGATGAGTGTGTGAGTGGGCAGTTAGCATGTCTCCCCCCTTTTAGAGACTGAAAACAAAAATGAACAAGTTTCAACACCCCACGTTAGACAAGAGTCCTGTAGTGCAATTATACGTCTGATTGCAACCACCACGGTCACGCTGATGAACCGCAGAGCCACAGTCTCTGTAATCTCTGACACACACACAGACACACTCCTGTAGGCATGCAAAACAGAACGATATCAATACTTATTTATAATACACACTACAGAAATTTCAGGGACTGTGTTTGTGAATGTATTTTGGGTATTGCTGTGTGTGTGTGTGTGTGTGTGTGTGAGAGTGTGTGTGTGTGTGTGTGTGTGTGTGTGTGTGTGTGTGTGTGTGTGTGTGTGTGTGTGTGTGTGTGTGTGTGTGTGTGTGTGTGTGTGTGTGTGTGTGTGTGTGTGTGTGTGTGTGTGTGTGTGTGTGTGTGTGTGTGTGTGTGTGTGTGTGTGTGTGTGTGTGTGTGTGTGTGTGTGTGTGTGTGTGTGTGTGTGTGTGTGTGTGTGTGTGTGTGTGTGTGTGTGTGTGTGTGTGTGTGTGTGTGTGTGTGTGTGTGTGTGTGTGTGTGTGTGTGTGTGTGTGTAGCTGGTTGGAATTTGCTCTACTCCACCTTGTTATGCATGTTATAACATGTAATGCATTGTTATGTTATGTGAGACTATTTGGAGGGGGCGATGTGGATGCTCCTAAGATATGCCCTTATATCACAGCATTGGCCTAATGAAAGCCAGGAAGTCATTATGGGACTAAAGCCCCCCCTTCGTTTCTCATTTTCTTCTCCAATCTAACTGCAATCAAGTAAATCTCAGGTGGCGTTGGACGGGTGGGCGCCTGTAAATATGGTTCCCCTTCTAATTAAGTCTTCAGGTTCCCTGACTTTATTGTGCTGCTTGGACTGTGCAGTGCCAGGAGTAATAATTAAAGCCAATCCCTCTTATGGATGTGTTTTATTCCCTGATTTAATTACATTTAATAATAGGAGGAAAGATGCAGGAAGAAATCTGGATCTGCCGTGCTGTTTATTTTCTTTTAGCTCACAGCTCCGGTGATATTGCGTAGTGCTTTAGGTAGCATACAAGCGGATGTGATAATGATGAATTCAAAGATATTTCCAAAAGATAAAACATGACGCAGGCACTTATTCAGAACTGGGGACCCTAAATATCACCATGAGGGTAGGAGACAATTAGCTGCCGGTTTTTAGAAGATGGTGCTGGCTTTGCAGGTAAGGGACTTTCAGTGGCCTTTCCCCATCAATTATTTGTATTCCCTTTGTGAAAAATGCACAACAATTACAACAAACAAGTAAACAATACCTGTAGAAGGACAGATAAGCCATAACAGGGGACTATGTTTGAACAGGGTGCATAAAAGGGGCAGAGAGGCTTGCAGGGACTCAGGGAGTGTGGGTTTGTGTTTGAAGGAGCCTGGCGGCTTTGAATTTCTTCTTTGCTTCTGCCCTCCCTCAACAAACAGGACCACACAGTGAACATTGAATGAAGTATCAAACCCTTTAGGGTGTAGACCATTGCGGGTCATCTTTTTGATGCCACTCCAACTCTCAGTTATTTATAAGTAATAAGAACAGCGAAACAAGAGAGTCAAGAATGAGAAAAAAGACAGAGGCAATACAAGTGTGACCCTTGCACTCCCCTTGTCAGTCAAAAATCGGCAGCAAGCGCTTTGAGGAAGTCGCCTGTCAAATTCTGTTAATTATCCTCCACATTTCTACTTCTCTTTCCCTTCTTTGCAGGCAGTAGGCCAGACCTGGAGAAAAAAACATGCTTCGAAATACAATACGGAACTTGCAGTCTATCGATATTAAAGTCACACTTAAATGGAAAAGCCTTTTAGCCAATTCCCTGAAATTCCACACCACAATACACACATAATATACTCTATTTAAAGCTCCATTAAGCTTTACTTTATGTTAACACTGAATTAAAAGATTCCCTGTAATTTAAATGGGATTTGTATTGGTGAATCCACACAAGTTCTTCATCTGTTGACTGTGATTGAATACATCCTCCTGATAGAAGTGGAAAAGCCACCTACCAGCACCTCTGAAGCTCAAACAGATTATATCTTTATTTAATCAAAACCAAATAAATTAAGAGATTATGGCTGCGTTTTATTTGGATTTTGCCATTGTAATTGTCTGCACCACCTAAAATGTATCATTAATAATGTTGTTCTTTACTTGTTGTTTCCTACCCAAGGTTTGCCACTTTAAAAATACTTTTGGCTAATGAGCAGGAAATTAGCAATCAGAAATTTGTGATAAGCTTTTAGTGTTTGCGGCCCCACGTAACAGGTAGGCTTTAATGGCTCTAAGCGCTAAAACAACTAGGACATTAACACAATCAAACAAAGGCATGTGTAAATATGCCCTCTATACACTGAGAGGCTAATTAGTAAATGAGTGGCAGCTGTGAAGGCAAGAGGCTGATAACAAGTGCAACCAAGGATCCACAAGAGGACCGAGAACATCCAATACACAGACGCACCAGCACTATCCAGATGTGTCTTGGGCACACTGCGGACCATTTTACTTTTTAAAGGAGGTTTGGGACACCCTCTGCATTCTGTGTTGGATTTTAAGCTTTCTGTATTAGTGAAAACTTAACACAGAAAGCAAGGAAATGTGTGTTTGGTAGATTATTTCTTTGATGTAACAATGCTTCTTGGCAATAAATCTTATACCTTCAAATGGTGCCTCATTTGTGAGGGACGTGCATTTGTGGGAGGAGCAGCAGAGCTGAGTATGTGGAACAAATCTCCTCTGCCAAAGCCAAACAGCAGCCAAGCTCCGGTCTCGTTCGGACGCCAGGAGGCCTGCCTTGACTGCCCTTCACTGTCAGGCCCACTTGCACTGGATCCTCAACATGTCCAGATTCTGCTTATGGCACTTGGAACGTAGGGTCCCAGTGTGGAGAAGACGGGGAGAATGCTTTGCTGATTGCTGCACCAATAGAGTAGGAGTGGAGAGGAGGGAATGGCCTGCAGTCCTGACCTCAACCCCATTTAAAACTTGTGGGATCAGCTTGGGCGTGCTGTCCGTGCCAGAGTGACCAACACAACCACGTTGAACGCTTGGGACAAATGCTGGTTGAAGAATGGGATGCCATCTCACAGCAGTGTGACCAGGCTGGTGACCATGCATGAGGAGGAGAGGCTGTTATGGCTGTGTATGGTTCTTCCACACGCTACTCAGGCTGCATGTTAAATTCATAAATTGTTCATAAAGAAATTATTGCCAATATGTCTTGTTTTATCAGGCTTCAATCATCCAATCTACCGAACAACACCAAAAGAGTCAACAGCAAAAAAAGCTGTTTGGCAGAGGAGATTTGTCATATTTTTCATGGGCGCAACCCACATACTCAGCTCTGCTGCTCCTCCCACAAATGCATGTTCCTCACAAATGTGGCACCATTTGAAAGGTAAGAAAACGGGCTTCCAACAGTATAAGAGTTATTGCCAAGAAGCATTGTTCAACAAAGAAGTAAACTATCAAACACAAATGTCCTTACTTTTTGTGTTAAGTTTAGTTAACTGATACCAGCTGCTTCGATTTGAATGTTATGAAACGAAAAATGCTTTTCCTGTTAAATGGGATATATCATGGTCATGTTCAGGTTCATACTTATATTTTAGGTTTCTTTCGAGTTTTAATGTTTTAATTTTTCCGTTTAGTCAGTTTCTTAAAGCCCCCCTCACGTAATCCAAACTGCTCTGATTGGCTTGCAAAAAATAAATTGCAAATTAATGGGTAATGGCAAGTTGATCAGTACAGTTCAAATTAGAGTTCAGTACTTCAAAATATCACAATACTTCACAATAGGTAGACACATTTAGGCTAAATGTATTCTGTACAAATAGGTAAAACAGAAGACACTATAATAAAGTGTTGTGCTTTTGCCCATGAACTGAATAGAAATGAGGAAGTATTTTAAATATTGCTCTCTGAATCAGCCAAAACTTAATCAACATCCATGTTGCAGTGCAAGGACAGTGTTCTGAATTACAGAAAAAGATTTTAAAAAATAATGGGATCAGGTCATCTGATGGATGACCTTCCTTTAAAGTGAAAAATGACTTTTACTTGTTCCATGCATGCATGACCTACAAATATAAAGTATAAAAAGCAAAACCTACGGGAACAAAGACACAGAGAGGGAGAAGGGGAAGAATACAGCGTGTATTTTTTTAGCCAGTGGTCTCTTTCTCGTCATTATGTCGCCCAGGGGGACTGGAAGGATGTGTGACAGACTGAAGGAGTATAGCTGTTTCCCCCAGTGATGTGAAAGAAAGACCCAGCATGAAATACATCATGTAAGACGTTGATGCATATATGTAAGTCACAGCAGCCTGAAAAACTCAATGTGCTTTTACTTCTCTTTCTGTGAGCACATCCACTGCATATTTATAAATGTGTAAGTGTATGCTTGAACATGTGTGTTTGCATGTTTGTATATGCTGCAGTTACTCGTGTGAATATGAGAAACCACTTGACACCACAGCTCACTTTACCAGCGGAAACCATCACATTGTCATGTGAAGTCTGCATAGGGACCAACATCGGGCCGAACCCAGCACGATCTGATGGCGTATTAATGCACAGGGACCGGGATCGTACCCGACACATTCAGATTGTGCTTTTAGCTTTTTGCCCCATTACGGGCAATATAAGCCGAAGGGTGCAGGGCCCATTTCCAAAGAGTCGGTCTGTAATGAGAGATCAGAGGCGAGGTTTTATCATAGGCAATAAAACATGAGAACCGCATGTCTGTTAATAAGACCCCAAGAGGTTTGCAGAGGGGGGTGAAAGACGTGGGCTCCAAGGATCAAAGACATGTCTGCCTGGAGAGGAGAGGAGAGGAGAGGAGAGGAGAGGAGAGGAGAGGAGAGGAGAGGAGAGGAGACAAGAGGTTTTCAAAGTCCCTTTATTGAACTATTGCGTGAAATAAGAACAGATCAATCACTCTCGCCTCATCACTTGAGCGGAGTGAACACAAAAAGCATAAAATAAAAACATTCCTGAAAACAAACAGTCAACCACAGCAATCACAAATGAACAATTAGCTCTCCATCCCCCCCACAGAAAGGTCTGCACAATGTCCATCATATGATGATAGATGTATTCCACCCTCAGTCTGGCTTTCACCCATCTTCTCACAATGGATTTCATTCACATCTGATATTAAAATAGATGCTATAAAGAGAAGATTTCTTTTCACTGACTCAAAGCCATATGTTGCATGTGTTTTGAACAGACTATTCATTTTGATTTGCTAATCTATTCTATAAGTCTATTTACAGTCTTCTGTATGTTACGGTGCAACTCGGTATAACACCACCCTTGACATATCAAATATTACATGGACATAAAAAATACAATGCCACTAAAGTAAGTGGAAGCCCTGCATAAAGTCATTTTTCCATCTCTCTACTGGGAGGTCAGGAATTAAAACATGAGTGTGGAGCAGCTGCACTTGATGTGACAGGAGCCTTTCCAATTTATTTTGATTGGCCTTGCTTTACGCAGGCTTCTGTATAGATTTCCCATGGGCAACTTTGCATTCTCGCTAAGACTAGGAAATTCAAAATGTGCAATGCCTACAAGCAGAAACTACAAATGATTTTCCGGGAGGATATGTCAATTAGGTTTCAGCCACTGTGTGTTTTTGAGGGCTGACGCCGATATCTTAAGGCTTTCTTCAACATCTGAAGCTTGCTTTAAAGTGGAGGGCAATTATCCTGGTGCAAATTTAATTGAAGATCTTACAAGAATCTCCAGCTGAAGCTTATTCAGACTCAGACTGTTTTTGTAATTGAGGTAAACCATTGTGGTGTATGATCCTGGTCTGCAGCCTCTCCGCCACCCAGCTTTATGTTGAGCATTACATCTGGTGTTCTTGCTGGATATAAAACAACGGAAAAAACTGTTAATGTACGTGTTTTCTCTTGAAAACCAAATAGATATAGATTAACATTAGATATCAGATGAGAGATCTCACATTAAGAGTGTTCACTTCCTAAAATAGTCTGCAGATATCAATCTTTTAAGAGGACACTTGACCATGAAGATCCAGGCTGGATGTGTAATTACACAACCACCTTGAGGATAACGTAAATCCATATCACGTTCTGCCCTTTTCATTGAAATGGACCTCAGAGGGTTCATTTATACAGCAGTTGGGCTTGACTAAATGCATCTGGTTGCCTTTGGATGCTCTTAATGTTTGATTTACATTCATTTCAATCTATTTTAACAAGCATTTTTGTTGTGATTATATCCTCATCTAAGTAGATACATTCTAGAAGGAGGACCCTTTACATATACTGTAGGATGATCTATAAATTAAAACATTTCAATGGGACACACATCCATCCTTTAAAGCAAAGTTGACAGTGTTTGTATCCATCATGGGAGGGTCAAGATGTCATGAATGGCCCCTGCTAGTCTCTTTAGAGATAACACTCCTTTATTTCTATGCTATTCTGCAGTTGCCTCCAGTCGGTGGGAAATCAAAATTGAGCTGCCTCCTCTGCCCACGTCGAGCTGGAAGCCCAACTTTGTGTTGCTCTCACTCCCTATGTGTCCTTAATGAATCAGGATTGATAGCACGCCAGCGGAAGCACACTCACCTCATCAGCGACCAGCCAGGGGAGGGACGCTCTCCAATAAATAGTGCAGTAAACACACAATTAAGGGCCCACATATCAACGCTCCGTTATTACATCCTACCAATTAAGCATCAGGGGCAACCTCCTCATTTGTATCGCTTGACGCATGCAATCAGTAATTTAGTGATGATATGCTGAGTGTCATCCGCAGACTCAATAACAAGTGAGAGGGTGAATGTGGGAGGTGGTGATGGTGTAGCGACATGTGTGCAGTAAAATTGTAAGGTGAAGAGTTTAGGTTGTTGCTATGATGTGCCAGTCTTTTGGCCTTTTTAATAAAGACAAAATGTTGGAGTTATGCGGAAAAAATGTTTTGTGCTAACTATCTTAAGCCTCTCTATTTCTAAAGAGCCATAAGCCAACAATACATT